>NC_092047.1:112014483-112383607 GCF_003086295.3 Arachis hypogaea | reverse complement strand
ACCATCCGAGACATTCAGTCTAATTAAAAAGAAGCATTTTTTACCTCTAGACAGATATCTTCTGTGGAAAATAATCGGTACAGCAGCACAAGTGCCTAATGTTTCGGAATTAGTCTCGTTTCACCACTTCCTGAACTCTGGAAACAACGTCATCTGTTCCCTTTGCATCCTGTGTCATTGATGAAAATTTGTTAATATTTTGCTTTTTTTCCGTGCAGAGTTTGGAAAATACGCGTCGTAAATACAACGTTGTAACATAGACAGATTTTCGCTATGTACGAAAATTATGAATTACTCAAGACAAAACCCAAGGCAGTATTATAGAGGTCTGTAGCCGATGACATGTTGTCGAACTTTAATTTAGTGTGTCAAGCCGACTCCAGAAGACGTTCCTTGTTCGGCTAAGTGGAAGGAGTATCAACTCCAATTTTGTCGGAGCTATCAACGGGTGACGAATAAAAGTCAGACGAGGAGGTAATGATAGTGTTGTTAAATGAAGGTTGGTATGCACTTCCTGAGTTCTAAGACTAAAGCATGGATATTTGTGGTTTTCAAGTTCATGCTGAATTATATATGAATTAATTGTGATCCACTTTGACTGATGCAAAGAATGAATAGTCAAGTTTGAAATGTTTTCATAACGACCAGCAGGAAGTGATACGGAAAATCATTTCCCACATCCCGGTGCTCGTGATGGAAACGGATCAACCTCGAAAATTCAATCATCTATTCACTCAGTAGGATCACAAGGAATTCATCATCGATTTAACAGTGCACAAAAAAACAACAAAATACCCATGCCTTAGCGCTAAGAAATCAACAACTCCATACCAACTTTCATTTAAACAGACACGAGCATCAATAATTTTTCTCAGTCAAACCTTTTTCCCGTCACCCGCTGGTACCTCCGACAATATTGTCTTAAAAGAGCCTAACCAAGTAACTCTGAAAATTTTATTCACATTACAACCATCACGCCATTGTCTTACCTTCATAGTCAGATTTGTTGGCTGCTTTGGGTTCGGTTATTGAGTGGCTTCACCTGTGAGTTCAGTTTCCAACATCCGAATGGCGACGGCAACCACATGGCTGTAAATTTCATCGACCAACATGCATCTTGGATCACAAAAGTCCACCCAGCAACAATTGGAATGAACACTGCTTCCCGAAGACAATCTGAAATCCCAGACAGACACATCAGTATAAAAACTCAATAAGTAATTCATCAAATCAATTATATACATTAACAACCATGTTCCAACAAAATCATGTCCAAATACACAACCTAATATAATGACTTCACAAATTATTCCATAAACCGAGAAGAACTTACCATCGTATCAACGATAGAGCCACTTTGATTTAGCGAGAAACAAGTCATCATGTGAGACGATACAGGGCATCCATGATACTACCACTAATTGTGACGATTTGTGGAATTAGGGAAAACCTCAACCAAATGAGCGTTGATGGGGTTTTTTTTTTTGGTCGGTGTTGAGGTGGTTGAAGACAATCTGCCCATTTGTAGAACCCTCGCTTGGTGTTGGATAGAGTGATCTTGGATGTGGATAAAGCCTTATCTCATTAGGATCGGCAATTTGTGGTTCTCGTTCTTCTCTTCCAGATCCACCTCTTCTTATCTATGCTCTGGACCTGCAAAATGAAACCACATGACCCCCACTGCAAAGTGAATAAGCCCACACCACCTATTGGCCCAACTACCTTAAACAAGTCCACCTCTGAAGACCAAGACCAAAAACCACAATGCAATAACCCAGCCCACGTACCACCCATTAGAACCACATAACTCTACTCAAGACCACTGGCCCAGCTGAGATCCAAGCCCACCAAAATAAATTACCCACCCTAGAGTCATTAAAAGAAACTACGGATGGGCTATTTTACTCATTGATTGGGCCGAACTAATTTTTTACTCCTCTGTTCATATATCAAACAGTAAAACATTTTTCATTAAACCAAGTTAAAAAAAAAACAAAAAAAAAACTGGTGACATACGGCTTCGTTCAAACATTACCGGTGTTTTAATCTTCCTCGATAAACTTTTTTATCATTAACATTTTAAGGTCAAACCAAACCAATTTTTTTAAAAAATCCCCCCTTTAAAGTGTCAACTTTAAACCCAGCATATAAAGAGAATTTTACCTACAACAATTTGAGGAGTTGTTGTCTTCCTCACCTATTGGGCCACATTTTTTTAATAATTTTTCGTAAAAGGCCAACAAAGTTTCAATTTATTCTGGCTACTATTTTTTTAAAAAAAAGGCAACTTTGCCATTTTTAATGACAAACTAATTTTTTGTGCAATCAAGTTAGAATGGTAAAGTAAAAAAGAAAATGAGCACAAACATAAAATATTTGCGAACGCGATGCTGTTTTAGTTAACACCAAAAGTTGTTTTCAATTTAGTCACAGCCAAAAAAAAGTCATTATAAGTGTTCAACAAACAAGAAACATATAATACTCTGTAAACCCACTACTGGAAAAGTCTTAGCATGATATATTTTGACAAAGAGGTCAAACACAGGGACTAAGCGCCTTCAGTCACTCATCCTTATGCATCCTATCTGCATCGAACCTGGATGATCGTCACTGGCTCCTTTGATATCACCTCGAAGACACCCACTCCACCTGGCTTGAAGTTGCACAATGAAGCAAAGTTCTCCCATCCTCCAGAAATAACGCCGAAGCTACCATCCCTCTTTCCACTGTACCTTGTATATGTAGCTTCGACCTGTATGTGGCCATGTGTGAGGATGAGAGGGTGCCTTTGACCAGTGAAGTGACTGAGATGAGGGACGTTCGGCTGATTATAACACAAGAAATTTCAGTTAGTATTATCTACTTTAATGCTTACTTTAGTAAAACAATATTTCAACCAAAATGTCTTAACAACTTAACGCTTACCAATAATCGCGACGACATCATGCGAGCAGTTAGGTCCATCACAAAGAAAGGCCACTTGCTTTTGACCTTTGTGGCAACCGCTCTAGCACTGGCTGAAGGAGGGATGTTGATACACTTTGCAACTTCATAATTACCAGTCCTTACATATGGTGGTTCTTCAGGATGACGGAGTTGGTACGAGTTCTCAATGCCACCAAAATAAAAAATCCTTACTTGGACATTTGGAGTTTCCTTTGTGTGTGAAATATAGCATGGAGTCCAGATTGATTTTGTACATCTGATAGAACTCCTCCCAGCCTCGAGTCAATGCAATTTTGCCACTTTGGAGTTGCGTCCAGAAGCACCGACAGGGGTTATTCTTTCCGTCAGGCACAACCAGGTCCAGGTAGGGGGTACGGTTTGGTAGCTCATCGGGAGTTATAGGTAGTGACTGTTACAAATTGGTGAAGTTCTGTCAAAACATCGATAGCATTGCAAAAACTCTAAAATTAAGAGGTGTTAAGGAAATGGATGTTAATTACCAGTTTGAACATTGAAGGCCTTATTACTGGCTTCAGAAACCTCATCTTGTAGCTCTGTGTCGCACCGTTATCAATCTCTTGGACTCTCTTACCCTTGTCCTTCGAAGTCGTCGTCTATGGCAAGTGTCACACAGTTGCCAAGTTCAAAAAGGAACAAGGTCAGAGTTCATTTAAAAAAACCCATACAGTCAAAGCTTCTGATTTAAAATCAACACACATGCATGTTTTTGGAATTGGAAACTAAGTGGTTCAATTTTTTCACTCACAGTGCAACTACATTTTGTTGTAAGGTTTAGGGTCGTGATCTATTGAATCTTTAACAGAACAATCTTAATCAAACCTAAATGCATAAAATCCTTTTCAGACGAACAAATCAGAAACCCACATCAGTCCCCCAATCATTTAAAAAATGCTTAACCACGTCTTAATTTTATTTGACTACGATTGCATACATTGACACTACATGCAGATGACGATTAACAACCGATCACTATCAGGAGAAGAGTTAGGATAGAGTTTCACCTTGTTTGACATATTCTCCGAGACGAAGCTGTCGGAGTCGATGCCTTCAACAGCAACTTCTGTGTTATGTTGGGGTTGCTATGAGGAGTGTTTTTTGAAGGAAGATGGAAGGTGAATACTGTTTACTGAAGGATACTTATGTTACACGCTTGTGAATCAAAAGAAAATATAAAGTAAAAAACGAGTGGTTAAAAAACGCGGCATTTTTACAAAAAAATTTAGTGAGTTATTTAGCTACTTAAACCTTGTGGTTTTCGATAATCTCCAACAAATATTCTATTCTATCCCAATAACTCCCCGTAAATCCCTCTCCTTCGAAGTTCGTTTTCAACGAAATACCAAATAAAATTTAATTTAACTTAAAAAAAAAGAAATCCTAGGAAGATGAAATTATTAATTCATTGATTGCTATTAACCGCATTAATTTATGCAAAGTTGCTGGAACACATTTTAGGATTTAAGTCAAATAATTAATTTAATAAGTCGGTTTAAACGTAACTACTACTATTTCCTTTGAAAATTAAATTCTTCAGCAATTGTTACCATCGAAATTAATGCTAGATTAAATTAAAACCACTAGAAACTCGAAACAAACGTTTTAAATTTTTTAAAATTAAATTCATTTTTTTAAATAATCTGTTTATTGTGTATCTTTTTTTCTTTTTTAAAATGCCTGTGTCTATCTATTTGATAACTATTATTGTTTATATTTAGATTCTTCAATGAGAATTATTAAACTACATAAACCTCAAAAAAAATCGTTGCACATTTCCAAAACATTTTGATAATCAATGAATTAAAGTTTATTTTTACGGTCTCCAAAATTTCGGATAACACAGAGTTGGCTAATATTAAAGTACCTCTCTACCACTGATTTGACGTTTGGATTAATTTTACATTAAACGGATTAATAAATTCTCAACTAACATAGTCACAAAGTAAAACAACTGAAAAGAAAAAAAGTTACGTTTCTTTAGTCAACTATTGTTCTTCTGAAAACTTCCTTGGCTTCTCCCTCCCTTCAACCACAGTCCACAGCCATCGTCGAAGTAATTAATCAATAATGGAGTCTGGATTCCGGTAAGCATCTTCTTCAATTTTTACTACCTCCTTTGATAGCAGCCGTATCTGCAAAGAATAAAATGGAGCATATTGTAATAACTGCATGCATAGATTAATTAAATAAAGAGTCACAAAATGTTTGGCTACTCCATTCTTTTATGGTTTCGGGCCACTTTGTTTTATTCGTTGTTGTTTCTACATGTTGGTTTAGGTATGTTAATGCATTAAGGAACATTCAACAATCTTACAACCAATTCTATGTGTTTGGGCTCTTTGCAACAGATGTACGTATATCCACAATTTTGCATTTTTTCGTTGTTATTATTCTGTTAAAAAACGTTTGGAAAACTAAGTTGCCATGGTTTTGTCTTGTTCCGGCACAGGATGATGTTGAATTCCCACCTAATATTGTGCATCTCTTCAAGTGGTACAGTACCACTGATCTTTATTTGGTTGACACTCAAGACAATTGCCTCCACATCACACCCAAGCAAGAAGGTAACAGGTTCTGGATAAAAGGAGCTGATATAGGGAGGATACGGCGCATGTACAGAAGAAGTTCTTTGCTGAGTGTGGAGCTTAGGTACGTTGGCTGGGGAGTATTCTACATGCTCGTCCGGGACATTAACCGGAAAGATGAACCTCCGTGTGTTGTTGATGACATGTATGCGGCGAAGGTTTTGCCTGACTATATAGTTCAACGCTTAGCTTCGGTGTGTGGGGCTTACTTCAACAAAGAAGTCCAACTTAGAGTCTACCAGACAGAGATGTTCCTTATGAATCACCGCCGGATCCAACAACAGCAACATTTGGATACTCAGCAGTCAGGGTGAGTAACAATGGACCATTATTTTCTGGTCTAATTTCTCACGTTTTCATGTTTTGTGCCTAAATTTTTTTAACTTAACTACAGTGTAAACAAGAGGCAACATGGTGGGGGGGCTGAGGCAGGTCCTAGTAAGCGACAGCGACCTCAGACCTGTCCTGAATCGTCCGTCAACCAGGGGTCAAATTAACAGATTTATGCAGACCTATAAAATTTCCTGTGTAGTGTAATTAATCAAAATGTTATCCTTAATGTGTTATTTTGTATGTGACGTAATGTCTTTGACATTTGGTGATCAATTGCGATATACTATGTTTTATATTTATGGTGCATATGTTGCTTTCTTTTTTGTTGCGACTACGTTTGGTTATCAGCAGTGTATCGATCGGATATTGACTGCTACTGCATGCAAATACAATGCTACTGAATGCAAATGATACTGTTCGCACGTATCATAGATGATAACACTAGTATATGGGAAAACAATGGATTTATTTGATTTCTTAACTTTGTTATTTTTTAGTTGGAGCACTCTCCCGGTTTTTGGTTTTACAAAAGTTTAGAAAAAAAAAGAAAAGAAAGGTACTAGATTTCACATTGTCACTGGCCCACTTATATGTCATTTGGAATTTTTGGTCAGAGTGTATAATCCTTGAAGTTTTGGAAAGATTTTTTCTCCTAACAACAGCTTTAGGGCCCACTAACAAAATTAAAACTAATACACAAACTGTCAGCCACGTACACCAGTTTAAAAATGTCCAAGTAAAAAAGGTGAAACTCAAATAACATATTTCCAAAACACATTCCTGGTTTGTCTCCGACGTTATTCCCAACAAGTTCAAGTACCATGGAAAGATAATCTAACTTGGATATTAAAAAATGAGCCTATAACGTATATTTCATCTCCCTTAACAACTAAGGATTCTGTTGTAACTTGTAAGTAGATTATTTTGAAAAAAAAGACACTAACCTTTATCGTATATAGTATGACTAATTCACACAGCGATAATGTGTTCCTGTCCACCATCTGATCCAACATTTCATGCCTTGTATGGTATGATGAACGACATTTTTGTCCCCCATGATAATGCGCGGGATTGATGCGTCGTTGAAAAGAACGAAAGCAAAATCACCCGAGTCTATGTCCCTCCGAGGTATGACTGTCACCCTTTGAACCACATGACCAAACATGTTGCAGAAAAACTCAGCAATGCCATCTGCAGTGGGCATCGACTCTCGACCGAAGCATACGGTCAGTGTCTTTGGACGTTCCGCGTCATCCATCTCCTTGCAGACGTACTTCAGCTTTCCCTTATCTTGCTCAGTTTGCCTTCCTCCTTGTTGCATATGCATTCCTCGGCCATTGATATGTCTACTCAATGCCTCTGGTGCAACCGATATGCATTTGTCCTTTGTGTTGAAACCCAGTAGTTCTTTAGGAGTCCTCTGGTACTCCAACCACACCGCATCCATCGTTATGTCGCCTAGAATTCTAGCGCAAATGGTATATAGGGTATCGGGAATTAGAGTTAGCAGGACGGATCTCATCCTATGAACCTGGTATAACGTGAGCTCAGTTTTCAGCACGTGTCCGAGGGTTTCGAGTTTTCTGGAGTTCTCCACAACCCCAGATAACTCCTGAGATAGTAGGCATTGCAAACAGATGACACATTCATCGGCAAGACTGTTCATAAACCAGCCTTCCTTTTTTATGGCTGTTTGCACAATACCATTCAGTCCCATTGTCTCCAGTGACAGTAGAAATGCCATGACCATCAGGGACTGTTTAACTTCGCGGTGAAGGACTTGCGTCAGGATCCTGAATGTAGTTCGATCTATTCCATGAAACATTTCCAAACATTTGATTGCCATGGTTGAGGGCTTCCTTCTAGTATCCATGTTGTATGGGTTAGAATTTGTAAGCATATAGTTTGTAGTTGTAGTTTTTTATGCTTAGACCACCTACTCATTTCCTCCTTCTTATAGTCATGCAGCATGGTCTCCACTTTATTGCACCATCTTATTGCTCGTAGTCCTAGACTAACCATCACCTACCTAATTGGAATATTATTTAATGGCCTTAATTACATTGTATACATGTATATGATTTTATTGATACCACTAGGTGCGGTTTATAGTTTCTTCTTGAAAAAGAACATGTGATAACTTTATCTAGTAAGGCGAAATTGAAATTTAATTGCGTAAACATCGCCATATTCTATGAATCATAACAGCTTATTTAGCATAGGCAGAAATAATTTGTTTATACAACATTATCGTTTTAAGTTACATGACTGAATAGATGTTACTAATTAATTCTCTAATAAAGTTAATATTTATAGACCAAAATAAAAATAATATATTAAAAGTGGGAAACAATATTTTTAATTACAAATAATAAAAAATAAAATTTAGAGAGAAATGAGAATCATTAACAAAAAAGTTAAATATTTATGTTGGTCGTAATTGAAATAAATGATTATTGTGTATATTGTTTATTGTTTGTCGGTTTCCGATTCAATGCGCACGGTTCAATATGTCCGGTCTAGTGACTAGATCTCAGACTGAATGGTCTTCGTGCCGATGGTTTATTGTCTGGTTCAACGTGTACGATTTGGGGTTCGCGGTTTGGTCGTTAGGTCTTACGGTGAATGGTTCTGTGCCTCTGGTTTATCGTTTGGCGGTTTTCGGTTCAACGTGTACGGTTCAATGTGTACGAGTTAGTTAGCAGGTCTTATCATGAATGGTTCTGTGTCTATGGTTTATCGTTTGGCGGTTTCCGGTTCATCGTGGACGGTTTATGGTTCGCGGTTTGTTCGCTAGGTCTTTTAGTGAACGGCTTCGTGCATATTGTTTGTTGTTTACCGGTATCTGGTTCAATGCGCACGGTTCAATATGTCTGGTCTAGTGACTAGATCTCAGACTGAATGGTCTTCGTGCCGATGGTTTATTGTTTGGCGGTTTCTGGTTCAACGTCTACGGTTGAGGGTTCGTGGTCTGGTCGTTAGTTCTTACGGTGAATGGTTCTGTGCCTCTGGTTTATCGTTTGGCGGTTTCCAATTCATCGTGGACGGTTTAGGGTTCGCGGTTTGTTCGCTAGGTCTTTTAATGAATGGCTTCGTGTATATTGTTTGTTGTTTGCCGGTTTCCAGTTCAATGCGCACGGTTCAATGTGTCCGGTGTAGCGACTAGATCTCAGACTTAATGGTCTTCGTGCCGATGGTTTATTGTTTGGCGGTTTCTGGTTCAACGTGTACGGTTTAGGGTTCGCGGTTTGGTCGTTAGGTCTAACGGTGAATGGTTCTGTGACTCTGGTTTATCGTTTGGCGGTTTCCGGTTCAACGTGTACGGTTCAATGTGTACCAGTTAGTCAGTAGGTCTTATCATGAATGGTTCTATGTCTATGGTTTATCGTTTGGCGGTTTTTGGTTCATCGTGGACGGTTTAGGTTTCGCGGTTTGTTCGCTATGTCTTTTAATGAACGGCTTCGTGCATATTGTTTGTTGTTTGCCGGTTTCCGGTTCAATGTGCACGGTTCAATGTGTCCGGTGTAGCGACTAGATCTCAGACTTAATGGTCTTCGTGCCGATGGTTTATTGTTTGGCGGTTTCTGGTTCAACGTGTACGGTTTAGGGTTCGCGGTTTGGTCGTTAGGTCTAACGGTGAATGGTTCTGTGACTCTGGTTTATCGTTTGGCGGTTTCCGGTTCAACGTGTACGGTTCAATGTGTACAAGTTAGTCAGTAGGTCTTATCATGAATGGTTCTGTGCCTCTGGTTTATCGTTTGGCGGTTTCCGGTTCATCGTGGACGGTTTAGGGTTCGCGGTTTGTTCGCTAGGTCTTTTAATGAATGGCTTCGTGTATATTGTTTGTTGTTTGCCGGTTTCCAGTTCAATGCGCACGGTTCAATGTGTCCGGTGTAGCGACTAGATCTCAGACTTAATGGTCTTCGTGCCGATGGTTTATTATTTGGCAGTTTCTGGTTCAACGTGTACGGTTTAGGGTTCGCGGTTTGGTCGTTAGGTCTAACGGTGAATGGTTCTGTGACTCTGGTTTATCGTTTGGCGGTTTTCGGTTCAACGTGTACGGTTCAATGTGTACCAGTTAGTCAGTAGGTCTTATCATGAATGGTTCTGTGTCTATGGTTTATCGTTTGGCGGTTTTTGGTTCATCGTGGACGGTTTAGGTTTCGCGGTTTGTTCGCTATGTCTTTTAATGAACGGCTTCGTGCATATTGTTTGTTGTTTGCCGGTTTTCGGTTCAATGTGCACGGTTCAATGTGTCCGGTGTAGCGACTAGATCTCAGACTTAATGGTCTTCGTGCCGATGGTTTATTGTTTGGCGGTTTCTGGTTCAACGTGTACGGTTTAGGGTTCGCGGTTTGGTCGTTAGGTCTAACGGTGAATGGTTCTGTGACTCTGGTTTATCGTTTGGCGGTTTCCGGTTCAACGTGTACGGTTCAATGTGTACCAGTTAGTCAGTAGGTCTTATCATGAATGGTTCTGTGCCTTTGGTTTATCGTTTGGCGGTTTCCGGTTCATCATGGACGGTTTAGGGTTTGCGGTTTGTTCGCTAGGTCTTTTAATGAATGGCTTCGTGTATATTGTTTGTTGTTTGCCGGTTTCCAGTTCAATGCGCACGGTTCAATGTGTCCGGTTTAGCGACTAGATCTCAGACTTAATGGTCTTCGTGCCGATGGTTTATTATTTGGCGGTTTCTGGTTCAACGTGTACGGTTTAGGGTTCGCGGTTTGGTCGTTAGGTCTAACGGTGAATGGTTCTGTGACTCTGGTTTATCGTTTGGCGGTTTCCGGTTCAACGTGTACGGTTCAATGTGTACCAGTTAGTCAGTAGGTCTTATCATGAATGGTTCTGTGTCTATGGTTTATCGTTTGGCGGTTTTCGGTTCATCGTGGATGGTTTAGGTTTCACGGTTTGTTCGCTATGTCTTTTAATGAACGGCTTCGTGCATATTGTTTGTTGTTTGCCGGTTTCCGGTTCAATGTGCACGGTTCAATGTGTCTGGTGTAGCGACTAGATCTCAGACTTAATGGTCTTCGTGCCGATGGTTTATTGTTTGGCGGTTTCTGGTTCAACGTGTACGGTTTAGGGTTCGCGGTTTGGTCGTTAGGTCTAACGGTGAATGGTTCTGTGACTCTGGTTTATCGTTTGGCGGTTTCCGGTTCAACGTGTACGGTTCAATGTGTACCAGTTCGTCAGTAGGTCTTATAATAAATTAATATACAAGAATTACATTTACAGATTTTAACAAAGCCAAACAAAAATATTTTTTTTTACAAAATCAAAAGTAAAAATTTAATAGAAAAATATAATTATATATTTAAAATATTTGAATACTAAAGAGATTACAAGCAATTTACTAAAGGGTAGAATTGATAAAACAAAATAAATCCAGTCCTAACGTGATTATCTAAACGCAGAAGCTACAATTTCCAGCTCCTTATAAACGCACGTTAAAAACCTAAAATCACGTTGGCGTATAAAGAAAAAAAAGCACCCAAACAAAAAGAGAAAGCATTCAATGCACTCAAATGTGCTTCTCTTCCTTCTAACGCAAAATCAAACACACCCATAATGGTTCCAGTTTTAGAGTGAGTAAATCCAATGTTATGATACTAAAGATTATACTAAAAAAGTTCCAAACACATTACTAATAGTTAGTTTTAAGTTTCCTTATTATCTTTCGGGGAAGGCAGTGCTTTGCGATGAGGGATGGGAAGTTCAGTCTCCTATAAATGATAGACAACGGGCCTAAAGGTGGAAAGCAAAAAAGTCATTAAGCAATAAATTAGGGTGCAGTATAAGTTAGATAATGAGTGACCATGACAAACGAAAAATCAAAGATCTGTGTGGGAGACAGGTAATGGTATACACATAGTTAATGAAAAGGAATATAACTCATAGGAAATGGAATAAAAATTCCCCTTTTCGAGTGTTTAGCCGTCGCATTAAACTTTGTTGCGGACTAAATCTTTGACCCAGTGTGTGAAACAACAATAGATAACAACAAACACAATTCTGATATTGAGCATATTACTTTATGAGCAACTTAATTGAGACAAGCATTCATTACGAAAATTAAAACAAGTCTTCCAGTAACCGATTGGTAAAAGAAAAAAAATATACGGTTACCAGAAAATGTTTAATAGCTTTGACTACAGAAAAGGAAATTAAACAAATGTATTGAGCTGAATAACTTCAAATAGATTTAAAGGATCGATACCTCGACTAAACGAAACTAATTTAAAAAAAAAAAACAGGTTGGAGCCTGATCTTTAACCAATGAGAAAAAAGATTTTTATGTAAATTATAATTTTACTCAAAAATTTAGGAATATAAACTCTGGAAACGTAAACTGCCTCATATATTAGAGGTCTATAGCCAAATATCACTCAATTGTCAAAACTCCTTTGAATAGTAGGGACAAGCTACCGTGTTTGTTATTCTTTTAAGAAATTGTGCTTGCTAGTGGAGTGCAACTCATTAACTGAACATGTTGCAGTATTTTTCATGTTTTTTTTTTAAATAAAAAAATTAAACAGCTAAAACACCCAATGGCTGCCAGAGGAAAGCGACGCTCAACACAAAAAATAGAAAAGGGAGACGACGAAGCCAAAAAAGAACAAAGTAGAAAGATCTCAAGAAAAGTTGTCGACAAGGAAGTGATAGAACTGTCATCAAGGTTAGAATTAAATTACATTTCGAGAAACTAGTGAAGTCCTTTTATAACGATTCCGAGTGTAAAGTATTCATATTTTTAAGTTTTGTTTCTCATAGTCTCCGAGGAAGCACCATGCATGACCAGCGACTGCATGTAAATTTTAACGGTGGAGCCAGCAAAGAGATAGGCGACGACTTCGGTAAAACTACAGTCGTAGAACCTTCCCTAAAAGAAGTGGTAACGCAAATGTCGACGATTATGAATACACTTTCAAACCTGATTGCTTCCCAGACCAAGACGTGTTATCCTGTGTTTGGAACTATGCCACAAACGATCAATCTTCGGAATGGGCCACCCGATAACTTCAACCCCACAGTAATGCCTGTGATCATGAGCGGATTCAGCATGCCATCCGGTAATCTTGAGAGGAATCTGGATTCCTCCAAGAAGATTAGATCCAACATGTCAAGCATTCATCAAGCCGCGGATTCAATATCGCATATGGCTACAAAGTGTTGTTCAATGTCTCCGAAGTGTGAACAGACACCGGCAGATGATTATGTTATTCGCCGAAGTTTGTTCTGCGATGATGGTACTGGAAAGAAGACAGTTACAAAACCAGTTATAACGAGTAGCTTAGACAAGGCTGTATATGTTAGCTACTTCAACCCGGCTGACAGAAAATTGCCACTAGCGAAGGAAACCGCAAAGATACCTGCGGTGGGTTATATCATGTTAAGTATGTGTTAGAGATTTGTTGTGCTGGTTTACTATTAATAACTAACGGCTTAGTTTTCGTTGTATCAGTGGAAGCCTGTTCTATTCCGTCCCCCAGCTGAGATGGCACTGTGCAAGGACGAAGTTTCAGTCGTAACCTACGTCTTTGGTTCAGATCTGGAGGATGAAGAACTGAATTCGGAGATAATTTCACAGACAAACTTGTGGCACGCTAATAGGAGAGTCATGTATACTCTACTGCCAAACAAACGATTGGTGGACGAGGTATGGATTTTTCAGTCATTACCCTTCGTTAATTTCATAAACGAAACTCCCAACATATAAAATAATTTTAACAAGGGAATATATGTTTATATTTTTTCTTATTGGCCGTCAATCAACGAACGCTGAAGCAGATCATAAACCTCACATCAAGCATGCTCATGTGTGATGCACGCAAGGACACCGGTTTTCCCTGCTTGTGGTTTTTACCCACTACATTTTCGGTGAGTGAAAACCATTAAGAGGATCTCCATCTCCTGGTTTCCATTAATCTTACACATGTTTATGAAAAATCTAATTTCAGCAATTTGCCCTTAATTGGACTCACTCCCCAAAGACTTTGAAACGCTATTACGCTGAGGAATACATGGGAGAGTTTGAGTCGTTATGCAAGGTAACTTTCTAATTTAATTCTCGTAATAGATGATAATGTAAATTAAAAACGCTTATTCCTGTATAACTTATTTGTGTATATTTTTGATAGATTTTTGTTCCTATGAACGAGGATAACATGCACTGGTACCTGCTTGTAATTGATATAGAAAAAAGACACCTAATATTATTGGACTCTAAACCATGCGTCTCAAGCAGAACCAGGCGCCGTCGTTGTGCGAAGCTAATGGTAGTGTTGCAAAATTTCTAATAGGCGGAAATAGAGTCTAAGTTGCTTGAACAGACACCGGAGTTGACACCTGACTTAAATTTTACTTTGATTACAGGTACTGTTTATTGAGGAGATGCTTGATGACTCCACATTCTATGCTAACCAAACAACACACAGACCAATAATTTCAGAGTATCCTATAATACACCCTGCAGAAATTGGCGAGCAGAACGATGACTCGTAAGAAACCTTACAAGTTATTATTGATACGTTTTCCTTCTGAATTACTGAGATGCATCAAAGAATTTGCTAACGTGTGATGAATACGTTTTCCTTCTGCACAAGTAAAATAGACCGCTAACATATTTATTGACGTTGTAATAGTGCTATACATTGCTTTTCCGGCCAGCCTTGGTTACGAAAGATAATATTTTTTTACAGTTCCATTTCGTCTGCTATGATTTTTTTTCCTTAGAAATTAAGTTGGTTATAGACTTCAATAAACTTTTTTTACATATACAAGGAATGATTGTGGAGTTTGGATGACAACCTGGATGAGGGAGTGCCAATGGAGGAGTAACTACAATATTAAGGTAGTTATAAAATAAAATTGGTTTCATGGTTTCATATATTATATCGAAATTTTAATCTAACCTATGCGTCTGAATTCTTTTGTTTTCTCTCCTAGGTAAATGATAGCACTAGATTACGGCTGGCTATTGATCTGGTCATGAATCCGTTCAATTTGAAATCCCAGGAAGTCCTTGAGGCAGCAAAGAAATACTACAACGAAATAGCTAAAAAGGAAGAGCGATTGGTTAAGGGGTTAGGAAGTATGCTCTGAGTTATTTATACCTAAGGCATTAAAATAATTGTGTCCATTGCATAGACTTTAAATACTATAATGCTTGCAATAAGTTATTCTGGTTATGTTATTTTAAGTACGTTCTGTTAATTTTTGATTGACGTTTTGTGTTGCGCTTACTGATTGGGAAAAAGCTACTGGGTCGTAAAAAATATGATTATGTTATTTGAAGTACTTTATGTTAATTTATGAATGGAACAGCACATTGCGATATGTTAATAAAGAAAGGTTTGCATGATTTCCTATATTTTGTCAAACAATATAGTAAACATGATTTCAATAATTTATCTAAATATGAACACCATATTAAACTTATTATATTTTTTTTAATTTTATTATGTACAACCTTCGTTATGTTTATTCATCTAGTGATACGTATACCAATGAATGGTTATTAAACTACATTTACCTAGTAATACAACTCAAATAGAGTTTATTATGTGTATTTATTATTTAGTTTAGATTTACGAAAAGGTTTGATTAGTGATAAGGTTTGAATCCTAATGGATGGCTTCAATATATCCCTTCAACTTCATTTCCAACCGGTGTGACCTCTGGTTTTACCCTCTTTAAAAGTAAAACTTGACTTCCTAGAGAAAATCATTTGACAACACCATTGGTAACCCTCTCCTAATTCACTCACCGTGCCTATCAACTTCAGAGACTAATCACTAAAATTAGCAAACAAAGATGGAGCCAGAATTCCGGTAAGCAGATAACTAATTTTTTCTTTTTGTTAACTATTTTTTCCACACACATGACCATCTATCCTTGCATGGTTTGTTCTTTTTAACATTGATTACTTCTCAAGTTTCGGTTATGTCCTTCCATGGTTTCTTATTCTTAACAATACTGACTTTTCAACATTTGGTTCGTGGTGGCTACCGGCTAGTTACGTCAGTGCCTTAAGGAACGTGAGAAGATGCCCTGACCAGACTTTCGTCCTAAACCTATTCCCAACAGATGTAAGCTTACTTCCGGCGCCGCAGACGCCACTTCTCTTTACGTTTTTTTATCTAATTTTTTTCAAAATCTGTTTAACATCTAATTTTGTTTCTCTGACTATAGGAAGATGTAAGGATTCCACAGCATATCGTACGGCACTTTTCGTTCTTCACAACCACTGATCTGTACTTAATAGACAGACAAGACAACTGTCTCCATATCCACCCAAATAGAGACGGTGATAACTACTGGATCAACGCAGCCGACATGGGGAGGATAAGATCTCTCCATCGACCAACTTCACGGCTTATGCTGGAACTCAGTTACGTAGGTTGGGGTATCTTCCACATGCTTGCATGGGACCATACTCGTTCGGTAGAAATGCCCAGAGCCGTTGATGAGATATATGCCTCCAACGTATTGCCGGACCAAATCAAACACTGGCTGGCGGACAGATGCAACGTACACTTCAACAAGGATGAACAGGTGGCTGCATTTGAAACCGAAAGGTTATTACGCGGGCAGCATCGGAGGCAAGAAGGTTCACCACCGCGTTCTCACGAGTCAAGGTAACAATAACTTGTTTACTTAGGAAAGTAAGTCTACATACTTTATTATATTCATTGTTGTATAATAAATTTTCCAAAATTACTGCAGGTTCAACTGCCGTCAACAGGGGGGAGGTGCAGCGGCAGTACCTAATAGTAGGGCAAATGCAGGACCTAGTAGGAGGTATGGTAGAAATTCGCCATCTGACTCTTCCGACTCGTCTGTGGACCAGATAGTACCATCATCGTAGGACAAAAGAAGAATTATTAATTTGTTTAAGGTTTATTGGTGAAATAATGTTTTGTAGTAGTGTTTCGGTAGCCATGTCTGTATGTACATGTTGACTTTTGTGGAAATCTTCCATTAGTATTCTGTGTAATAGCTTTGATTTTCTGATTATGGTGTTGGACTTCGTTATTTTGATAATTTATATACATCTATGGGTTTATTTTTGATCAAGTCTCATACAAGTCTCACAAAATCTATGGATTTTTTTATTCCGGTCATTATTTGTAAGAAAATTTGGTGACAACGACTTTTTTATCGTGTGGAAAACTTGAATGTTGTTTACCTGTGGCTGCATGGATGATGGTGTCGCAATGGTTGCTGGTAACATCCTAATTAGGTATTGGAATTACTTAATGCTGAATCTGTGGAAATGATTAATTTGGGAGTAACATGGTTTTCTTTAGGATGAGGGGTTGTAATGTTGTGATAAGGCAAACAAAATTGGAAATCAAGTATCCAGAATAGTGAGTATATCAGCAAATTAAAACTTAATAGGGAATATTTGCGGCTGCTTCTAATTTCAAACTAGAAAAACGAAAAATCAAAGATAATATTGGAGTATGTTGGAATTCCAACTGAATTTATTTACTAGGGTAGGCAAAAACTTGGGAAGACGAGTCAAATTTAATGGTACTAAACACCTAGTTCAAACAGGTTAGGATAACACCGGTAAATACAATATTCTGCCTCATCAATTCTCGTTGGATGCTGCATCTCACACAATTAATAAGTTAGACTAACATTACTTAAAAGAGAGCAACAGACTTCAACAATTCAAAAACTACAAAGTAAACACAACCGAAAACCAAGATTACGAAACGCGCGTCTAGTAAAATGGCTAAATTCCAACTTTCCTTGCCGATTATTCCGGATGAACTGCTACAAGAAATCTTCCTGCGTAGTAGTGCCAAAGCTGTAGGGAGATGTATGTGCTTGAATAAATTCTGGCACCGACAGCTACGCCAACCAGAGACATGCATACACCACATGCGAAGGCAGAAAGTGTTAGATCAACATGTTTTGTTTCATGTTGGATACTCACTACTGTTAATGGGTTCAGATTCACTGTATATAGTGAATGCTGCTTCTGGAGAAGAAGTGAATGTTCAGCATCCTTTCGGAGTTGGCATCCATGGGTGGTTCCGCATTCTGGGAGTGTTAAACGGGAACATATGTTTCAAGTTCTCCCGTGAACAAGACGACACAAGACTTTTGGTATGGAATCCGACAACACAATGCTCTAGAGAAATTTCTGACCCCCACAAGGACCACGGTAGATCGTTTTTCCCAGTATATGGTTTCGGTCATGTTCCAAACTCAGATGCATACACAGTCATACATATGTGCAAAAGGGACATAGCTGATGCCTACGTTTTTTTCTCTAGATATTGTTCAAGGCGTTCTACATGGTTTCACTGCGTTGATTGTCTCCCTGGTGTAGAAAAAATTGACCCTAACTCTGTTTTTAATAATGGTCACGCGTATTGGATAACTGGTACAGGAGATAGCTATGCTACACCCAAGTCTGTTTTATGTTACAGTGTAGAAGATGAATCATTTAGCGAGGTGTCTATCCCTGTAGGTGCAATATATACCGTTCACAATTTACTAACCCACAAGGAAAAACTTGCACTCCTCGCTCATACACACAACGAATTTGGGTATGTCGCAGCAATTTGGCACTTGAATGAAGACGCGGATGGAAACAAAATATTAGAGCAGTACTGCAGGTTTGCGAGTCGAAGCATCAGAGAAAATCCAATACTATTCGTGGATGATAACCTACTTTTGTTGGTGAACAATTCAAAGGAAAGAGAGTTACTCGTCAATTACAGGTACAGAGAGCTTGTGTTGACAGAATATGACATCGAACATGGCACTAGAAATCTATTGGTGAGGAGAGCATGGCGATACCCAGAAACGCCACACCCGATCACAGTAAGGTCTACACTCAAGTATTTTGCAGGGATGTTTCCTGTCTAGAAATAATTGACATTTAGATATACTCCGACTACATGTATTGTGGAACTTGGTTGAAACTCTTTGTTTAGTATTCCGATTGATGTTAATTATGTTTTTTTTTTGTTAATGGAATCCCTAGAACTGTTATGACAATGGTTAATTCCTAGTGTTTTTTCTATCAGTCTGTCTTTACAATTGTATGTTTTACATTTTTTTGAAAGAGCCAAAATTAAGAGAAATGGTTGCATAACAACCTCAATCTATCTAATTCGATGTGTCGTGTAGTCTTCCTCATGTACAGGAGATTTATAATGGTGTTATTTTGTTTCTAACCATCCTAGTATAGGGATTATGTAAGAAATAACAGTTAACCTACTAACAATTTACGCGAATATTCAATCAAGAAATGCTATTCCAAATTACATTGATCAAATTAACGGTTAACACAATAGTTACCTGGAAAAACTTGGTTTCCTTTTAAAATTCCGGAGAGAGTTGGGCTTAACAGGTTTCAAGCCAGTTGCTGCATTAATCCTGACTTGAATTATCCACTAATTATTTTTGTAGCTGGCCCAAGTTGATAGATAGCCCACTTTACTTTTAGATATACTTGAACTACCAAAAAATAAACATCTTTCCAGGTTAGTTGACCGAGCCCAATCCCAAGTATGACAGAAAGACTAAATATTCAGTTAACTAAAGTAACCAACCCTGGGGAAAAAAATTTCTATGACCTTTGATCATATACTATGTTACACCTTAATACCTAACCAGAACTGATCCGGGATAATCGTGAATCGAGACAATTCGACGTATAATTCGACCAAAGTTTTCCTATGTAACACGATTCGACCAAAAAAGACGACATATAAACGGACATATAAACGGGCAATGTTACAAGAGAAACTCACATGATGGCCCTGGGTTTTAGGAGAACAGTTGTATACACCACTGCTTTGTTGGACAATGACAGAACCTAGCCCAGTGCACGGAAAAACCTGCAATAAGCCATATACTCGTTGAATATTACTTTATAAGAAGAAAAAATGAGCAACTCAGTACATGGTAACCTGGTAATACCTGCAATAAGCCATTAGCACTCCATGAACAAACTCCAGCTTGCACTCTACCTCCACGGCCAAGTCGCTGAAATGATCAACCCATTAGCACTCGTTCATTTACTTTAGATTATAGAGTAATAGGAATTCAATCAAGTGCATGAAGGGGTGAATAAAGTCAAACAATTTGAGCAAACAAAGGATTCAGCAATAATGGGAAGTTATGGTAATTTAAAAAGTCAGATCTTTCAATTGGAGTATTATACATCATGTGCAAGGGTATAAAGATGATGATCTACAACTTCAATACCTAATGAGATGAAGCCTTTAAAACCCAATATGTTAACAGACAGGCTAGCTTATTTCAAGCATAATAGCTTGCTGAACAATTTATGTGTATTAGAACAAAGCAGTGGACATTCATCATGATCAAATAAACTACAAGTGTTAAGATTTATTTAGGTTCAAGGGATTAGGAATTTCGAAACATATGCAGGAAATTTTCTGAAAGGAAAGCAATTAAACTTGACCAACAAGTTGCAATTCAACAAATTTCCAAAGCCTAACATAACATTCTAGTTTACTTTCAGCTTTTTCATTCTATCACAACTTAAAATTTATGCTGCACACTAGTATATAAGAAGAAAAACAGATCTTGTCAATTATCTATTGTGGTGGCCGCATGATTTGTCATGGAAGTCACCAAATCATCGGTGTATATTGTCATGCCCTTCTCCTTCCTACTCTTACAGAATTGCCGAAGATTGAGTTATAACATGACTGCAATCTCAAGCATTCGTTTCACTAATAAAAAGGTTGCTATTTTCTGGTATTCAGTCTGACTTACTACAACGTATAAGCCTTCATACGCTATTGAAATTAGTAGGGAACTTTGGTAACTAAGTCACAAAAATAGATACCATAAAATATATACGTATCTATGGGTAAAACAATAACACGTAACTAGAAACATAAACAAATTCCAACCATGTTGCACAAGTCAAATGGACGTCTTCGACAATTTTTTGCTTTTAAAGCTTCAAACATTTGTGTCTCTACATTCTAGTAGCAATTTTCAGCAAAGAAGGAAATTATTCTTAAGTTTCTGAACCTAATCGAGGTGCTTCGGGTTCTGGTTTGCAGCTAATCAATAGACGTTGTTGATGAAGCCTCCATGTCTCTTGCAGCTGCTTCTCTAGCCTTTTTCCTCAACTCTGCTTCTCTACTTTTCTTGTTCAGCAGCTTCTCTAGTTTTGCTATTCTTTCCTCCACATGGTCTATCAAGTTATCCATTCCCAAATGTTTTCCAACATCACTCTGCTTCCCGTCACCCGATCCCCTTGTAGCCTCCCCCGCTCTGACCCTAACAATGTGGTCATCAACCCAGAGAAAGAACTTGCAATGTGCTTCTGTCACCTACAACGAATAGAACACAATTAATGTAAGGGGTTACAAAATACTCCAATTCAATCTAATTCATGTACGTCACTGTAATTAATCCCTAGATTCTACATCTACAAAATCCTTTCAAATTTTAGCATCCATTTTTAATATCAGATCAGGTACCAAGTCAATTCTTGTCACAATCATGATTTTTAATCTAGGTAGATCTATTTTGAATAAATCAACTTTTTCCCAATTCTCAGTCATTCATCAAAATTAACCAGCACCAATATCAAATCATATACAAAATCAACCCAATTTAACATCAAATCAATAACAAAGTCAAATCATTTTCATAACCAATAGGCATGCAATTCCCAACAATTCAAAATCACATCCACAACAACTTGAGCAGGGTGGAGAATAACCAAAATATAGAGTCTAAAGCTCCATTCCAGAAAATTCAAATTTTAATCAAATTTTAGCATAATCTTAGTTCTCATACATAAAGAATTGCGTGGTTACCTTTAATAATGGGCATCCAAAAAATAACATATTTGGGTTGGTGTCTGTCTTCGACATATAACTGATGGCATATTTTTCACAGAAGTATTTTGGGGCCACACCATCTATTACATCCTGAGGTTGCAGCGAACTTGAGGTTGCATTTCCAGATCTCAGTTCCCGTTGTCCGCCGGCTCCCCCTATGCCTCGTCTCGTGTTTGAGGAGCATGCATCACTGGCCATCGATCTGATTAACATTTAACACCACCATGGAAAACTATCATCATCTATTGCATTCGAAATTGAATCAATCTTCTTCGATGAACGGTGATTACAGAAAGTGATTAACAGAACAAATCACGCAAATTGGCTAAAAAAACAAAAAAACAAACGAATGACCTAGATGAAGAAGCAGTAGGGCTTACAAGGGTTTTCCGAGAGCGTTCTGCACGTGGGTCGCCGAAACCTTGCTAACAAGGGGATGACTTACGTTCTTCGAAGGTAAATCACAGAAAATGACACCCGCGTAACCCTGGACGAAGACGCAGAAGGCAGGGTCTTCCACGGGGTTAGGAAAAATCTGTCCCTGACGATGACTGACCTTGAAATCAGAGGAACGAGGTAGAAAAAGAGGTTATGGACATTACAGCGGTATTTAGGGAATGTTTTGCGAGTGGGTCGTCGGAAAAATCAAACGCTTAAGTTAAGGGGAGGGTAGAAGAAGCACTGAGGTAGATGAAGGAGCTGTGGATACTACAGGAGTATCTGGGGAAGGTTTTAGGAGTGGGTCGCCGGAAAAATCAAACCCATCACCCACAGGAAGGGTAGAGAAGAAGAAGAAGTGAGATCGTAGAAGGGTAAAGGAAGCAGTGATGTTGAAGAATGAATGAAGCAGTTCTTTTGAAGTGTCTTTTGAGAGGTAGAAGAAGAAGCTGTACACATTGAAATGGTATTTGGGGAAGGTTTTGATTTGTATGGTATTTGGGGAGAGATTTGTAAAATCAACTATTTGCGTATTGCATCAAGTATAAATACATTACGGGGTATAATGTAAATAATATAAAATACAATGTAGTGTGAAAACATTTAATGCATCAATTAATGAAAAGTTGAAAATTTTTTTGATCAACGGCTGAGATGAAGACACATGTGCAAGGGTAACTTACCCACAAAATTGCCATGGGTTTGGAAGAATTCACCTAAATCGTAGGATATACAAAATATGATTCAAATTTTTAATATTTATTTAAAGGTGAATTCTATCATACTCTCTCTAAAATATAAGGGTAAATTACCCCTTATGATATATACAGTGATTATCGATAATTATTTTTCTACCAGAGTTTCAGATTCATGTTATCTTCTCTTTTCTTTTCAATTGAAGCTATGTTTCTCTGGTTACTTGATAACAATGTCATTTTCATCATTCCACCAAATACACTTCTTCTCCAATTTTAAAATTCTAATTCCTTTTAAATTGAATCACTATTTCCAATCAATTAAGTTAGGATTTTGAACTTGTTCTTACGTTTTTAATCTCTAATTTCAACGAGCACAACTATCAATTTTTCAGATTTTTTTCGTATTAGAAGATATTACATTCAGAGAAAAGCAAGAGGGTATGGGTTTGTATGACAGATATGAATTTGCACCATAAATAAAATTATTGTAGATAATTAATGGCATGAATAATAAAATAATTAATTAATATTTGAGGCGAATGTGAATATTAAAATACTTATTCAATTTTGTCTTATTGTTATCTGAATAATAATTTAATATTTTTTGTGATAATATAATAGTTTAATAAGCTCCCACCAATGCATTAGTTTTTTTTTTAATTAGGGAAGAGATGTATTTAGCGGAGATGATGAAAATGATACTGTTATTAAATTTTAAGAGAAACATAAAGAAAAAAAAAAGATAACGTAAATTTTGGAGTTCTGATGAAAAGATAATTTATCAATAATTACTGTATATGTCACAAGGAGTAATTTACCCTTTATTTTAGAGAAGATATGGTAGAGTTCACCTTATTTAAATGGAGATGAACTACCCATTTGACCAACCATATTAGTTATCAACAACTAAACTTTGATAGGTACAAGAAATAATGGTAGGGCCTTATGCAAGGTAATTCCATAACTATAGCTCATATCTATATCTTCTGGATTCATCTCATTAGCAACCTTCCAATTAAAGTGATACAAAAGTGATGCCAACATAAAATTCAAGGTCCTTGAAGCCAAAGATAATCCAGGGCAAATTCTTCTTCCAGAACCAAATGGAATCAACTCAAAATTTTTGCCCTTAAAATCAATTTCACTATCCAAAAATCTCTCAGGTTCAAATGAATTAGGGTTAGCCCAAACCCTTGAGTCTCTTCCAATAGACCACACATTAATTAGGATTTGTGCACTTTTGGGAACAGTGAAGCCTCCTAACTCTACATCATCATTTGCTTTGTGGGGTACTAGAAATGGTGCTGGTGGATGAAGCCTCAAAGTTTCTTTCACAATTGCATTAAGGTATGGCAGCTTTGAGATATGAGACTCTTCAACTTCTCCATTTTTGCCAAGTGATTCTTCAAGTTCTTCTCTAACTTTAAGCAATTTTTTTGGACTATGTATCAACTCTGCCATTGCCCATTCTAATGTGCTTGATGTTGTGTCTATTGAAGCAACAAATAAATCCTAATATAACATCAATAAATTAAAAGGGTTAATTCATGAAGTTCACCAAATTATTATTTCCAGGGTAAGGTGAGCTTTAATTTGTGGTTAAAAACTAGTAACACATGTTCTAGTAACAAAAATTGCTAATATATTTGTTGTTAAATTTTAGAAAACTCATATTTATCAAATATTCCTTTATAAAAAACAAGGGTATCAAACTATCAATAGCCAATACTTACCTTTAGAATTTTACTAACAATACTAAGGTGAACATTTTCTGTTAACAAAAATTAAAGACTTTAAACATTTCTATCTTATTAATCTTCATGAATACCCAATTACTAGCAAAATTCATGCTTTTATAATTAAATCACAATTATTAAATATAATAAAAAAATACCGGTATATTAATATACTTTTATAAAAATAAAATAAAATAAGGGTGCCAAAAACAAATACTATGTGAGAATGATATCTTGAAAATGCAAGGGGGGGGGGGGAATTGAATTGATATTATATGCATATGATTCCAAAATTATTGATGACACCTACTCCAGTAAAAAAAATTGAATGATGTCAAGTATTGAATATAATCTTTCATTGCTTTCTCTTTTTTATTTAATTTTGATTCCACTTATAGAATTAAAAGTGAGAGATCACACTTTTTTCTCTCCAGTATTTTTTTTCATTGGAGATAATCCATTTCCGACACATACACCGTTTGAGAATTAAGTTTGATCCTCACAATCTGACATGTGGATTTAAGTCTATCATTGTCATTCAACAACGGCAAGGCGTCCAAAGTAATTGAATAATAAATGAAGCCTTTTTCTGGTTAGATGATGTTATCAAACTTCAATGATAAATAGATAAATAAATAAATTAGCTAACATATATTTTAAAAACACATATTTGTAAGATTATTATTAAAAAAATTTTAAAAAAAATTATTTTAATAAAAACATAATAAATATATTAAAAATTTAAATTTTATATTTTTATAATTTTAACAATTGTCCGAAAGCAAATACCTATATACCTATTTTGATAAGAACAATGTTAGGAGAACTAACTTTCTTAATCAATATTAGTCAATTAATTTTTTTAATTATTTTATTTATTTTAAATTTTAAATCATAAATTATTAATTTTATATCCTAAATTATAAATGTTAAACCTTAAATTATTCGTATTAACTAACTAAAAATTAGTTTCTATATATTTTTTCTTTTCATAAAAAGTTTGGTGTCCAATTTTTATACCAAAAATATCATTTTTGTTAACATTCCTTCATAACCTTCATATGTCACAGATTAAATAAATACCACTTTATAAAGTAAGGTTATTGTGAAAATTGATACTCGTTTAACTTTTTTACATAATTTTAATTGAATTCCTATATATTAACCTAAATAAAAGGTTTATTCTTTAATTTGTGACAAATAAAAGAGGATGAATTGAAATATAAACATATATATATTGGTATGAAAATTTAATTAAAATACTCACCATCAATAAAGACACAACATCATGGCGATTCAATTGAGAACTCTCTTCATTGACAAGATCCAAAAGGGAATCCAATGCATCATTGCACTCTCTAGAATCAATTTTTGAATCCCTCAAACGAATTCTTTCTTCCATGGCACCATCAAAAACTGCATACAACGTTGCATAGCGATCTTTTGTTCTTGCACGTGCACCATGTGAACCAAGAAACCCTAATAAAGGGAAAAAATCTCCCAAACAAGGCCTTGAAGATTCTTCAGTCAAACCAAACACTATATCCTTGAACACTTTAAACTTCTCATCATTATCATAATAATGAACAAAATCCTTAGAAATAAAAGTGTTTGATATTATATTTAGTATTGTTTTAAAAATAGCCTCACCAATATCTAAAGCTTCACCTTTTTTACAACATTGGTGCAAAAAATTTACCAAGTCTTGAAACTTTCTCTTCCTTAGGATTTGTGTGGAGTCAAGTTGTTGGGGTGAGAATATTCTTGTTGCACAAGCTCTTCTAAGGAGTCTCCATTTGGTTGATGAAGGTAAGAATATAATTGAGTTCTTGTTGCAATGTTCCTCAATTGTTGAAAACATGGTATAAGGGATTGTTCTATTAGATAAGATGACATCATTTTTTTGGAGTGCTTCTTTGGCTATTTGTGGAGAAGAAATCACTATGGAGGTAAGGGTGCCTAATTTTAGGGTAATTATAGGTCCATAAGTTTTAGAGAGGTTGATGAATGATTTAAGAGAATTAGAGCTATTAAGAAGATCTAAGATGTTTCCAATGATGGGATATGGTTTAGGACCTGGTGGAAGCTTTGAATGTTTAGAGGTTTGGATGAAGGAGAAGAAAAAGGTTGAGACAATAAAGGATAAGATGAGTAGTAGTAGTGTAAGGTAATCCATGTTTGTGATTTCCAATAGTGGCTTCTACTTCCCCCATAGTCCTTTAATTTGCATAAATATATATAGGGAAAGATATTTTTAATTTTTGTCACTTCATTCACTATTCACAGAGATATTTTTGGTACAATTAAAATTCATTGGATTGTTATCTAGTTAACTTATTGAGCCAACTACTCTACTTTCATAAATAGCAAACAAATTAATTAAAGCTATAATCTTTATAAATTGATTACGGAAATATTTGGTAACCAAAAACAGCTATAATTTGCATTATTTAGCATTCATTAATTGTTGCGACAATTAATTAATTCTAAATAAAATAAATTTTAATTGTTTTTTTTTTCTACCTAACATTACCCAATTGATTATTATCAACATTCAGTTGAAAATTTTATAGAACCTATTTTAATATCATTTAACGTTTAATTTTCAACAAAAATTACATTTAGTAACAAATTTTTAATAATAATAATAATATAATCACTATATACGTTATTTAACTTATATTTTTTATAATAATAATTATATATTTGTCGTTATTACTATATATATCATAATGACAATTATATATTTTTTGTAGTCACTAAAAAAATATTTATCATTAATTATATATAAAATTGTCGCTAAAATCTTTTAACGATAAAGAATAACACCTTTATATCTAATTACAAATAAATATATTAGTGATTATTTTTATTATAACTAAAAATAAAATAAATAACTACTAAAAATAACTTTTTAATAATATTTTATATAAAAATAAATAATAATAATTATAAATATTTTTTAAAAGTATTTTAATTTCTTCTACTCCCCACATAAAATCGGTAGATAATAACATATATATATATATATTCTGGTGATTAGAAGAGAGGTGGTCAACAATAATGATTAAGGTTTAATTAAGGAGTTGACTAACAAATAGATAAATGACATATATATATATATATATATATATATATATATATATATATATATATATATTTTCTGGTGAGTAGAAGAGAGGTGGTCAACAATAATGATTAAGGTCTAATTAAGGAGTTGACTAACTAATAGATAAATGACACTTGTTAAAGAAAACTATAAATACAGGCGTATAATTAAAAATGGATGGAGATTAAGGTAAGATGATTTTTTCGGTGTTACCGTACATTAAGTCATTCACTAATATAATTTACACATTTTTTTCATATTTCGGTGTTATCATATATTAAGACATTCACTAATATAATTTACACATTTTTTTCATATTAAAATGACAAATCATCTTTTTAAAATTAAATAAATTGATTCTTGCACAATCGTCTTCGCAAAACCCTCATGTGGAAAGAACAGATTACAAAAAAAGTGCACTATATTAGTCTCTGATCCATTTTTTATTAACGACATGATGACGTGGACTATAAGTGAGACGTGTTACTTCATGATTTGGTCACGCGTAATGGTATGATGATGTGGTGACCAGTGACATGTGGCATGCTAACGTGGATGGTTGTGCCACGTGTCACAATGTTATTTGGCCACGTGTTCGTTTGTGTCACGTGTCGCAACAGTATTCATCCACGTGTCATCCATTATGTCATCATTATATATGCACCAAATTAGTCCCTCACTTTGCATTAAGTGACTCATTTTAGTCTCTGAAATTGAATGTCGTGCACTAAACTAGTCCCTTCATCAGTTTTTTCTCATTTTTTCTATAAATTCAAAATTCTCAATATTTTTGAATGCACTAATTTCAATTATATTTTTTCACATGTTCTTCAAATAAAAGTATTTTTATAAAATATTTTTTCTCTTGCGAATTCCCTAACCGCCAACTTGGAGTTGACGTGAAGATTTTTCAAGTACCTTCACTACCATCTCCGACCTTTTTCAATACTTTTATAAAATATTTTTTTCTTGCGGATACCCCTAATAACCGCCATCTTGGAGTTGACGTGAAGGTATTTCAAACTTCTCTCATTACCATCTCTGACCTCTTTTGTCTAGACTGCAGAGGTCAAAGATGGTAGTGATGGTGCTTGAAGTGCATTCAATCTAGCTCATTTACACATAACGAAAACGTGTATTTCATAAGAAAAAAATATTTATTTTAATTATTAATTTCTTGTTAAAAACATATATTTTTTTATGAAAAAATGTGTCTAATCAATTATATAATTATTTTTTTATAATAACATACTTATATATTACAAAATTTACCAATGTTAAATTATTAAAAAAAATTATATAATTAAAACTAAAATCTATTTTTTTTTATAAAAACACTTGTATTTAAACGATATATAAAAAAATAGAATTGAAATTAGTGTATCCAAGATATTAAAATTTTAAATTTAAAAAAAAATGAGAAAAAATTGGTGAAGGAACTAGTTTGGTGCACGACATTTAATTTCAGGGACTAAAATGAGTCACTTAATGCAAAATGAGGGGCTAATTTGGTGCATATACAACGATGACATAAATGGATGACACGTGGACGAATATTGATGTGACACATGGCACAAACAAACACGTGGCCAAATAACATTGTGACACGTGGCACAACCATCCACGTCAGTATGCCACGTGTCACTGGTCACCACATCATCATACCATTACATGTGACCAAATCATGAAGTGACACGTGTCACTTATAGTCCATGTCATCATGTCATATCATCACGTCGTTAATGAAAAATAGGTCAGGGACTAATATGGTGCATTTTTTTCAATCTCAGGAATGTAATTGGTGCAATTAGAATCTCAGGGATGATTTTAATGCATGACGCAATCTCAAAGACCATTTTAGAGTTTAACTCACTTTTCACACTTATAAAACCAAAAGTCTCATAGCAAATTAATTAATACACTCAAAGCACAATCACAATTACTGTCACTAATTATATGAGCGACTCTGTTTTTATCCTTGATGACTCACACACCCTTCAGGCTGACAACCACCGCTGCCACACCTCTCACGATTGCAGGCCTCCAACGAGGATAAGGACCTCACTACTCCTTTCTGTAACCCCCAATTTCAACATATAACGATGATCACTGTCCATATTCCTCTCTTCAAGTAAGCCCAATGAAAAACTGGGCGTCGAAACTTTCACTTCTTCACTCTGCGATATTTAAGTACCAATTTTTTCATCCATCGATTTAAGAATTTTATGATTTCATCGATATGTCTTTACTAATTTTTCTATTTTCAATTTTTAGAATTTAATAATTTATCCATATCATAGAATGTTTAATTACATTAATTTTATGAAAAGTCACCAAAAAAAAGTATTTTTATTGTCATTAATTAGAGGAATTACACACACATTGCATATTGATTAGTGGTATTTGTATTGTTATTTGTACCCAACAAAATATATATTTAGAAACTAATAATTTTATGACTATAAATTATAAATTTTATGTAGTTACTTTTTTTTCCCATCAAATATAGAATTATGTTTGGCCATTCATTGTTTATACGAAAATGAAACAGAAATATTTAATAACAAAAAAATTTTAGTAAAATTTGTCTTATTTAATATTTATTAAATATTACACAATAATTAATAAATATTAGATAAAACAAATTCTATTTTTTTTTTTGTCTTTTTGACATTAACAAAAATAAAAATTGTTTTATCATTGACTTTTAGTGTTTAACTTATAATAAAAATAATAACAAAAATATTTTATAACAAAAAAATTAACCAAAAATAATAAAAATTTATCTTAATTTTTTATAAAAATTAATAAATATTAAATAAAATAAATTTTGATTATTTAATTTTTTTCTCCCTACATTTCCAAAATAATTATTCTTATCATTGTTGTTATTATTAGTATGTACCTGAAATATATGGTGGAGCAATTCATTGGCGAGCGATAAATTCTTAAATAGAGTTTAGATTTGTGATAAATTAGTCTTTGACCTGTCAGATAATTGGGATACCGTGAGAAACCAAAAAAAAAAAATTTAAATTTTCTAAATTTTAAATTTTCACTTTAAAGGATAAAATGTGATTTCTCACTTTTAAATAGTTTCTCTCTCATATTTTTTCTTGATTCTACCTATAAAATAAATAATAAAAAATTACATATTATCTTTTTAAATAAAATTTAAAATTTAAAAGATGCAAATCCAAAAAAAATATGGTGAAGTTATTGGCCTAATGGATAAGTGTTCACACTTCACAATTAATGAATTTGCAACATTAGCGTTGGTTTCATCTTAATTAAAGATTGAATCAATTAATATTTACTTAGGCTGAATTTGGGTAAAGAGTTTAATTAAACTCTTTTTAAAAATATAGTTTAAATAATAAATAATTATATTAAAAGTAATTTATAAATAAGTTATTTTATATTTGGATTTTTAGTTCTAAAAGTACTTTTTTTTTATAAAAATGTGATAAAAAACAGTAGTATTATGAGAGAAGCCATTTTTTAAACTTCTCTATATATAAACTCCTAAATAACTTCTTAGAAAGCTGAAATTTGGTTTTGAAAATTACACCAAATATTAATACTACTACTTTTCACAAATCAAAAGCTCAAAAAAGTTAAGACTGAACTACCAATCCGGTTCCTGTCCATTTTTCAGAATGACAACGCGACCCTTCAAAATAAAAATGATCTACTTCGGTCCTTATCCTCTACTTCCATCTCACAAAACGATTTTTATGGGTGTTTTTTCGTCAACTCTAAACGGAAAATGCTGACGTGTTTCAGATTCAGAAATGGATAGGGACAACTCCACTCCCCTCTCCCCTGTCACGCTGTCAACGTCGCCAGCAAATTAAAGCCAGACCTTAGTTCCTCGATAAAAAGAAATATTTATGTACAATAAAATGCAACATCCATCGAATTTAAAAGAAACATCTATGTAGAATAAAATCTAAACATCCATGCACAATAAAAAAAAACATCCGTGAAGCTGTGCGACGTGATTGATGGAGGGTGGAGGGCGCTTCACATTGCAAAAGGAGAAAAAGAAGAAGAAGAAGACGACGGTGGCAGAGGGACACGATGGAAGATGACGATGCGAGGGGTGTCGCGATTGTGTCATCGGCCCGACTTCTCCCCGCAGCAGCGACATGAAGCCCAACAATACAGCAGCAACCGTTGAGGGTGATCCCTGCGACGTGATAGAAGCGCGACAAGGCTGGCTATCTGCAGCAATGGATAGGATGGAGGCACGACGAGACTAGACTGCGTGCGACGGTTGGAGAGGCGCGACGAAACATGGATGCGTGTAGCGGTTGCGAATGCATGAGAGAGTTGAAACACGTGCGGTGTTTCGCGAGAGTCCGAAAGGGAGTTATGGGGAACAAGGGTGGAGAGCGGTGCTTATGTAGGGGGAAGGGTTTGTAGTTGTTGACAGAAAAATGAGAGAACATGATTATAAGACATATATTTTGCTAATATTTATTATTCAAAATGTGTTTACGGTTGATTATTCAAATTTTAATTTTTAAACACATCTAAAATTAATAATTATTTGTTGGTGTTGTTTATGTTGTTTAATGAAAGTGTTGTACAATTGATAAACGTTTTTTTTTAATAAGTCATTATTGGTTCTATATTCCTATACCTATCATTTAGGTTTTATGTGTTTGCAATTAATGAATGTTAGGAGATTAGCTTATAATTTGTAATCATTAATTAATTATCATTAATATTTTTAATAATATAAAATTATTTCTAATAATATTTCAAAATTATTGATGCTATTTTAATATGGATTTAGCGATTTTGTATTTTTAGAATATATATTAAAATTATAAATTAAAAAATTATTAAAAATATAAAAAATTTAAATTTTGAATATATTTATTAAAGAATATTTAAAATATTCTACTAATAATAATTTTATCATATATGGTCTTAAAATACATAATAGATAGATTCTTTTAAGATTATATTTGACTTATTAAAATAGCATAGCGTTCAAATCAAAGTTACCAGCACCATTATTATTAATATTGAACTCTTATTATTTGTTTGGGATTCGACTCTTCTAAAGTTATATTGTCACTTTAGAAAAAAAATATAAAATATATGGTATGATAAGTATAACTAAATCCCTAACCAAATAAATTCGGCCTAATTGTTTCTAAATTCAAATTGGTTAGGAGTTTATTTGTTCCTATTCTTTAAACAATGTCTTTTTAATTTTTTTTCATTATATTAATATTCTTTTTTAATAAATTATTGAATATATATATATGGTATGATAAGTACAAACTAATTAATAAATGATTCAAATTTAAAAATATCATTTATTATGAAACTAAATAAATAATTCTCAAATATAATTTTTAAATATATAAATAATAAATATTAAAATTCGGTTAATACATTAATAATAGTAGTCCTATGATATACTATTAGTATTATAATTTAGATAATTTTCACAATAAAATAAAAACTAATAAACACATTATTTGATATATAGTAAATTTTTTTTGAGTAATAACAAATTTAATTTTTTAAATTTTTTTATACTAAATTAATAATTCTATTTGATATCTTTGCACTAAAATATACTATGAATAGGCTACTAATAATAAATGAAATAAAGAAATATATATATATATATATATATATATATATATATATATATATATATTATGGAACCATTTATAAACTTAACAAATTCAAAGCATCAATAATATTATTAATCTATTAATAATATTTTGAGTAATTAAAATATATGTAAATTTAATTAAATTTTAGTAAATCTATATTATTTTTACATTGATAAATCTTCTTCATCGATATGTACTTTATGAGAATATATATTATTAATAGATTAATAATATTATTGGTGCTTTGAGTTTGTTTGGTTTATAATATATATATGTTTTATTTTATTTAGTATTAACAGTCTACTCATAGTGTATTTTAGTGTAAAGATATCAAATAAAATTATTAATTTAGTTTAAAAATAGAAAAAATTAAATTAGTTGTTACTCAAAAAAATTTACTATATATCAAACAATGTGTTTATTAGTTTTTGTTTTATTGTAAAAATTATTTAGATCATAATATTAATAGTATATTATAGGGTTATTATTATTAATATATTAATCATATTTTAATATTTATTATTTATATATTTAAAAATTATATTTAAAAATTATTTATTTAGTTTTATAATAAATGATATTTTTAAATTTGAATAATTTATTAATTAGTTTGTACTTATTATACTATATATTCAATAATTTATTTAAAAAAATATTAATATAATGAATAAAAAAATAATTTAAAAAAGATATTTTCTAAAGAATAAGGACAAATAGATTCCTAACCAATTTAAATTTAGATATAAGTAAACCTCTTTTTATTTCTAAACCTGACATATCAGCAATTTTTATTCAGAATTAATAGAAAAAACTTACAATAAAAATCGCATTGTATCACAAAAATAAAAGACAGAAATAAAAATAAATTATTTAATCTTAAAAAATTGCATTATCATTCTAAAAAATAGACAAAAACCAAATTGACTCCTTACTTAATATTAATCGTGAGAATCCTATCTTTGGCTACAAATAATAACAAGAGCATGTCAGACAAGATTGGTTCCAAACATGTGATCAAAATTTTTTCTTAATTAACCAATATATATGGATTATTTTAATATATCTATACTACAGTGACCGTGATTATAATGTTTTAAAAATATTATAGTGCTCTCACTTCCATTCTAATTATTGATGTATCTCTAGTTTAAATTAAAGAGTAAGCTCTCAGTAAATTTCAAATGAATTAATTTTATTTTATAATAATTTTTAAAAAATTAATAATTATTTTTAGCAAGTACTTTCATATGAGTGTATATAAATATATTATTTATGAAGCCAATAAATCTCAATAGTTAAGAAAATAAAAACATGGGCAATTTACTTAAATAAATAGAATAGAAGAATGATTTACCTAAATGTGTAAAACTGGTTGTCGTTACGTGCATGTGCAAAAACTCATTTCTATGTAATCCATGGCAACCCACCACGGTTTCAAAACGTGCATAAACCGTGGCAGGTCCCAGCGGTTTATAGGCAAAAATTATAGAGTGTAAACCGCGGTAAGTCACCACGGTTTACGAAGAAAAGATGGCATGCATAAACCGTGGAGAGTCACCACGGTTTATGAGGAAAGTTGATTGCACATAAACCCTTGTGGGTTACCACGGTTTATGTAGGGTAAATAATGGGCAGAAAACCTTGTAGGTTCCCACGGTTTACTATGACGGGAAGTCTATATATATGTGGGTGATTCAAGCTCCATAAGAGATCATTCTCACAATGGCTAGTGAGGAAGAGAGTTTTCTTGCCCTAGTGCATTGCTCTGAGAAAATAAAAAAAAAAGCAAAAGCAAAGGTGTGAAGTTTACCGACAGAGAACCACTAAGTATTTTTATCAGTTCGTCGATGAGTTTGTCAGATTTGAAGAACAGCATCTTGGAGAAGCTTGGCGTGTTGGGTAGCAAGTGGGTGAAGAAACTATTCTACAAGATTCCCATGGCGGTTGTCTCGACCGGTGTTCAGTATAAAACCTTTGCGGTTAAGGCTGATGAAGATATTAGGGTTCTGTTCTACTGTGTAAGGAGTTTTCCGGAGATCAGAATCCATGAGTTGTTCGCGAAGTTGGAGGTTGGTGTCGATAGTTCTGGGGCATCCGCTCCAGTTCCTTGCCCAGCTGCCGCGGGTGGTGCATCTAGTTCCATGCCTGCGGTCAGACCGTATCTTCCGCCGGTTCAATCACCTTCGTTTGCGGCTGATTTAGACCGAACGGAGGTTGTTGGTTCTGTACCTTTGGAGAATGCAGCAGTCATTGAGCCTCCCCACGTTGTGGGCACCGGTGGTGGCCTCGTACCTTATATCGAGGACTTTAGTGGGCCTGAGCAAGTAGAGAATGCAATATTCCTAATAATATCAATTGCTATATTAGTATGAATTTTAATAACAATAATAATAACAATAATAGTAACTAACCTCTTCATCGATATATCCTGCCACGTGAGCGACGCCATTTAGTCGGTACAAGCGATCCTCACCCTCCATTGGCTCCACCACCCACTCCTCCTTCACACCTCCAAAGTTTTCCCAAATCCTCTCAACACAACAACAACTTCCTTTTTTTTGTGCTCTCCCAAATGATCCGTCCCAGCCTTCAGCGGATTACTTATATAGCTACACACACATAAACCGCGGTGGGTTACCGGATTTTATGTGCAATCAACTTTCCTCATAAACCGTGGTGACTCTCCACGGTTTATGCATGCCATCTTTCCTTCGTAAACCGTGGTGACTTACCACGGTTTACACTCTATAATTTTTGTCCATAAACCGTTGGGACCTGTCACGGTTTATGCACGTTTTGAAACCGTGGTGGGTTGCCACGGATTACATAAAAATGAGTTTTTGCACATACACGTAACGACAACCAGTTTTGCACATTTAGGTAAACCATTCTTCTATTCTATTTATTTAAGTAAATTGCCCTAAAAACATAACCAAATAACTTCACTACTAAATATGAATCAAAATAGGAGGAAAAATTCAGTAGAGTCTTCACGTGTCACGTGTGACTCTCTCCTTCCATAATTCATAACTTAGAAAGAGAAAATGATAAATAAATTATGAGTAAAGTATCGTTTTTGTCCCTAATGTTTGGGGTAAGTCTTATTTGTGTCCTTAAGGTTTAAATCGTCCTATTTGTATCCTTAACGTTTATAAAAGTGATTCAATGTTATCCTACTATCAATTATACTAACAAATCAGATTATATTTTTCAATTATTCTCACTTGGATGTATTCATTTCAATTAGGCTTCACTTGGATGTGTTCGATTTTAATATTATACCAACTATTTGTGTTTAGATTCAATTATGTCCCTAAAAAAATGAATTATGTAAATATTGTAGGAATTAGTTTCAACATTTGATGAGCTATTTTTTTGGAGTAGATCATCGATTCTATCCCAGACATTTGTATTCTAATTTCAAGAAGAGATTTTTAAAACTCAAACTAAAGCGCTCATGATGTGTAATTGACGGCAGGATAACATTGAATCACTTTTACAAATGTTAGGGATACAAATAGGACGATTTAAACGTTAGGGACACAAATAGGATTTACCCCAAACGTTGGGGACAAAAACGATACTTTACTCATAAATTATTGACTTTTTAATTCGTAGATATTTAAATTCTTAAAAATTTAAAAATATATTTAAATTTTTTATTTTTTTAAAATTCGGATATATTAATTTTTTATGTTTATTTTAGTCTGATAAAACTAACGAAAAAATTAAATATAATTTTTATTGTATTGACCTAATTGATATGAATGTATATGTAAAAAAAAAAAATTTAAAATGGAACAAATTAAATACAGAAATCGATGTATTTAAATTTAAAAAAAATTCAAAAACTTAAATATATTTTTAAAATTTTAAAAACTAAAAAAAAAAATACATCATAAAGACAAAAAATTGTAAATGTACAAATATAACATAAAGACGATATTTTTTTGGGCGCACAGGTCAATCTTCTTGAATGTTGAAAGCAACATTTCATCACGTGACATAATATGTGTTCGGTAGGCCGGGTACCGGACGGTTCGGGTTAAGATCCTGAGGTCGACGTTTCGGATGGTGGAGAGGCTCGTCTGGTCGTGGTTTTCTGGTCTCGAGCGAGCGAGATCCCGAACACTTCGGATGGAGAGGGGGTGCCACCTGCAAAGACACTCCGACGCCCTTGTCAGAATATGTGCAGGCGGAGAGGAAATGGTGTGTGAATGTCACGTACCTTGGGGGGAGAGCCAGTCTCCCCCTTATATACATGTCAGTGGTGGGCCCTTCCAATGGGCAGGCCCATACTCTCAAAGGTGTTGTCCCACGGCTGTGTGCAAGCCGTACGGGACGCGTGTCCGGGTCGGGTGGAGGACGCCCCATTGGGCCGGCGAGAACTCGGGTCAGGTTGACCCGCGTGAGTTTTGGGCCAGGCCATAACAGTGCCCCCGACGCGTCAGCGATGGCCGTGGGGGCTATTGGTGGCGCGTGATGTTTACACTCGTGCGTTGTCGTTGGGTCGGCTGATCGTGGGAGGGACGCGTCTCTTGTGCGCGTGTCTCTTGATCTGCTGTGGCATCTGTTTGCCGTTTCGTTCTCCGCGCTGGGCATTTAATGCTCATAATGATTTGAAAAAACCCGTGCGCAAAGACTATCTTGCCCCTGCTTCCTTTCGCGCTTTTGGGGGTGGTTTTTAAACAGTTTTCTCCCTATCCACCCCCCACTCTTATCATTTCCAACTTCTTCTTTCCCTAACATCCAAAGTTTCCTGCGCGAACTCCTTCCTGCTTCAACTTGCAGCCCAGATTTCCTTCATTGTTCTAGGTAATCTTCTGGTTTCTTTCTTCTGGTATCTGCGTTATGCTCTGTTGTTGTGTGATTTGTTGTTTGCATCTACTGCATGGCTGGTTTTATTTTTGTTAAGAGGTTTTTTCAGTGTTGGGTTAGGTGAGTTAGGGAAGGGGTACCATTCCAGGATAGGCTTTTTTGGGTGGTTTGTGAGGTAGGATGTAGTTTTTAGTCGTATATGGTTATGATTGAGTTGAAAAGGTGTAGTTTCTGAGAATTTTTCGGGCTCCCGACCTCATAGACTAACGGAGTGGTACCCCGCTGTAGGTATGCCTCGCGTTGTCTCCCGGTCTTCCGGATCTGCTGCGGCTTACGACCCGTATGCTTGGGTGACTGACGATATAAGGAGTTCACCCAACCAGATGGACTTGGGGGAGCTGACGGAGTTCCGGCAAGCCGGCTATTTGTGTGGGGGTACTGATGAGGAGGCCAACTACGAGGCCATTGTCCCGCTTCCTCATGAGCGTATTTATGAGCTCAATTTTCATTCTCCCCGCGTCCCCGATTGGATCTGGTTTTATAAGTCCATGTTCACACAAGTTGGTGTTCGGATACCGTTCTCCGATTTCCAAATGGCGCTGTTGAACCGGATATCCGTCCCCCCGTCTCAACTTCATCCGAACAGCTGGGCTTCGATCCGCTGCTTCGAGATGGTCTGCGAGTACCTAGAGCTACCGGCGTCGGTGGACGTTTTTCTCTTTTATTTCAACCTTACCAACCCCTCCAAACAGGGGAAAGCAAGAAAAGGGTTTCTTTCTTTCCGTGCTGCCCAGGGTAGGAAGATTTTTAGCCTTTTTGAGGATTCCTACCATGGTTTTAAGGATAAGTATTTCAAGGTTCGTCCTGTCAAGGGTCGCCACCCCTTCTGGTTGTCGTTAGAGGGGGAGCGCCTTATCCAGACTTACTGGAGCTTCGGCGCGGGGTCGAATCCTTTTGTGAAAGTGTCGTACAAGAGGTTGTCGGCTGTAGATAAGCAGATAGCGAACGTTCTTCTTGCTATCTTTGAAAAGAATCCTGTGAATCCCCACCTTCTTATGGGTGAACGGGAGGCCGGCCGGAGCTATATTCGTGAGTTGCTTTTCTTGTTTGTCTACGTTTCTTTGTCGTTGTTCTTCTTATTTCCGGTTTAACGACTAACGTTCTTGTTGTTTACTCGCAGTGGAAATGTCTACCACCGTGACCGGTCTTGAGAATCTGATGAAGACCTTTTTTGAGGCTAGTGATGATAAGAATGCCGAAGAGAAGGACGCCGGCAAGTCGGAGGGTCCGTCAGGGGAAAAGGAGGGCCAGGCTTCCCCTGCCCAGGATACCGAGACGTCGGGAAAGCAGGGCTTGGGGGGTCAGGCTTCCCCTACCCATGAGGAGGGACCTGCTGACGGGAAGGCGACCCTCTCCCCTCATCCGGATAGCGACGTGGAGCTTATCCACACTCCCAAAAAACGAAAGATGTCTTCCAGCCCGGAAGGGGCCTTAACCGTAATGGAGAGGAATTTTGATGCTTCCAAGTTCATTGACTCCCAGCTGATACCCGGGACAGAAAAGCATTTTCATGCAACCGAGCTGTCCGGGCAGGCGAGGTGGATGTATCGCACCTTGCTTCGTGGGGCCGTGATAGCTCGGAAGGCTGAGTTTGAGTTATCTGGTATGGAGGCGCTTCGGAGGAAGCTTGAGTCTTCTGTTAGGGCGAATAATGACTTTAAGGCTCAAGTTGAGCTCCTCCAGGGTCAGCTGTCCGAGATGGGGGAAAAACTTAGTGCTGCTGAGGAGAAGTCGTCGTTTGTTGCGGAGAGGCTGAAGGCGTCCGACGAGACCGTGGCTCGGCTTCTTGAGCGTGAGATGACATTGGAAGGTCAACTAAACGCCGCTCAGGGTCGAGTTGTCGCTTTGGAAAAAGAGCGGGAGCAGGCCGTTGATCTTAAGAAGAAGCTTAAGGTGGCCAAGGAGCAAGGGAAGAATGCCATCTTGATGACCGAAGATGCCCTGAAGGCCCAGCTGAAGATTGCTGCTCCTGATTTCGAGACGTCGTCAATTGGTGTTTTCAAGACTATCCAGGACGGGAAAATTGTCGATATGCCGAGGAAGTGAAGTTTCGTAACTTAGGATATTTTGTAATGTATTTGTTGAACAACCTGTTGATACTTTGTCGTTTTGTTTGCCTTGAACAATTTTACTTGTCCGTTCCGTATTTTGACGCTTTATAAGTTATCGTCGTTTGCTATGATTTTTGCTTGTTTCATTATTTTGTCGTGTTGCCGTTATTGTGTTACCGTTTATTTTGGGCGGGCTTATATCTTGTGCCCGTCTCGCCGTTTTCGCATTTGGTAGCAGTTCGGACCGATTTGGTCGCGTAGTCGTCGAGTTGGTTGAGGCCTATGAGCCGTCTGGCTCCCGGGGTGATCAGTCCCGGGGTGCCGTTTTAGGTTTTGGTCACGAGGAACAGATATGAAGTAAGAAAGTTTTAACAAAGTAAAAAAATTGAACAAGTGAAAATTACTCGTCAGTTGGGTAAATATTTGACAAAGTAAGTAAACAAGATGAATTAACATATGGATGGGGCAAGTACTAACTATCTGGCTAGGCTCCCTGGTCGGTGGGCCGTTGGGTCAGGAGTAGAACCTCTTTAGGTTACTTGCGTTCCATGTTCTGGGTATTTCCTTGCCGTCAAGTTTTTCGAGTTTGTAAGCGCCCTTGCCGAGTATCTCCCTTACCCTGTAGGGACCTTCCCAATTCGCCGCTAACTTGCCTTCCCCTGGGGTCGGGACGCCGATGTCGTTGTGTCGCAGGACGAGGTCCCCTTCTTCGAAGTCTCGTTTGAGGAATTTTGCGTTGTAACGCAGGGCTATTCTTTGCTTCAGCGCCGTTTCTGTTAGGTGAGCCATCTCCCTTGTTTCCTCGATCAGATCTTTCTCAACCGCTTCGCTCATGCCCGCGAGTAGTAGTCGGGGACTTGGTTCGCCGATTTCGACTGGTATTACCGCGTCGACCCCGTATGTTAGGCGAAAGGGGGTTTCCCCCGTGGCGCTTTGCTCGGTTGTCCGGTAGGACCATAAGACGGAGGGGAGTTCGTCGGCCCAGTTTCCCTTCTTACTGTCTAGGCGCTTCTTTAGGCCAAGAAGGATGACTTTGTTTGCGGCCTCTACCTGCCCGTTTGTTTGGGGGTGTTCTACTGAGGAGAACTTTTGCTTTATCCCCAGGCCAGAGAGGAACTCCATGAACTTCTTGTCGGTGAACCGGGTCCCATTGTCTGAGATAACGACCTCTAGGATGCCGAAACGGGTTATCACTTGCCTCCACATGAACTTCCGGCAGTTGGAGGACGATATCGTGGCTAGTGGTTCAGCCTCTACCCATTTGGTATAGTAGTCAATGGCTACAATGAGGTATTTGACTTGTCCTGGGCCGACCGGAAAGGGTCCCAGGAGGTCGATTCCCCATTGAGCAAAAGGACGTGTAGTCGTTAGCGAGCTTAGCTCGGAGGCTGGTGCCTTGTGGAAGTTGGCGTTTTGTTGACACTTTGTGCATTTTGTGACAAATTCCTTCGAGTCTTTCATCATTGTTGGCCAGTAGTATCCTGCTCGGATGAGCTTCCTTGCCAGGGCTTTGCCCCCGATGTGATGTCCGCAGCACCCTTCGTGGACTTCTCTAAGCACGTAGTCCGTTTGGTCGGGGTGCAAGCACTTCAATAGGGGCTGGCTGAGTCCCTTTTTGAATAGTTGTCCCTGTATGATTGCGTATCTGGCCGCCTCCCTTCTTAAAGCTTTGGCCGCCTTCTCATCTTCAGGTAACTTGCCGAGTTCCAGGAAGTTGGTAATGGGGTCCAGCCATGAGGGGCTTGACTCCGTCAGGTGGAGGGCGACCGTTGGTTCCTTCACCATGCCCTGGATGAGTGACCGGTTACCCGATCCTGGCTTTGTGCTCGCAAGCTTCGACAAAAGGTCTGCTCGTGTGTTCTTTTCTCTTGGGACGTGTTGGATAATGACCTCCTGGAACTGGCTTATCATTTGCCTAACCTTTTCCAAGTACTTTTGGAGGAGGGGGTCCCGGGCTTGGTAGCTTCCGTTTATCTGCGAGGTGACGACTTGGGAGTCGCTGCATACTTCGACCCTTGTCGCCCCGACTTCCCGAGCCAGCATTAGTCCGCCTAGGAGAGCCTCATATTCTGCTTGGTTGTTCGACACGGGGAACTCGAACTTGGTCGATTGCTCATAGATGACCCCCGCTGGGCTTTCCAAGATGACCCCTGCTCCTCCGGACGTTTGGTTGGAGGCTCCGTCCACATGAAGCCTCCACCGTGTGCCCGTTTCCTCGGGAGGGTCGCTCGTTACCTCGACCAAGAAGTCTGCCATTGCTTGGGCCTTGATCGCGTGTCGCGGCTCATACTGTAGGTCATATTGTGAGAGCTCGATGGCCCAGGTCATCATCCTACCAGCCAAATCAGGTTTTTGTAGTATTTGCCGAATCGCCTGATCTGTTCTCACAACTATACGATGGCTCTGGAAGTATTGTCTTAACCTTCGGGAGGATAGTAGGAGCGCCAGCGCCAGTCTTTCCAGTTTGCTGTACCTCAGCTCTGGTCCCTGCAGTGCCCTGCTCACGAAGTAGACGGGTTGTTGAGTCCTTGCTTCTTCTGTAACGAGGACCGCGGCAAGCGCTTCCTCGGTTACTGACAGATAGAGGTAGAGCGGTTCTTCGGCTCTGGGTTTCCCAAGGACTGGTGGTGCCGCCAAGATTTGCTTGAAGTGGTTGAATGCCTCTTCGCATGCTGGTGTCCATTCGAACGTCATTCCCTTTCTCATTAAATTGAAGAAAGGTAGGGCCCTTGCTGCCGATGCGCCGAGGAAACGGGACAAAGCTGTCAATCTCCCAGCAAGTCTCTGGACGTCTTTGATGCAACCCGGACTCTTCATTTGAAGGACCGCTTGGCATTTTTCGGGATTGGCTTCCACTCCTCTTTGAGTGATCATGAAGCCTAGGAACTTTCCGGCTTCCATGGCGAACGCGCATTTGAGTGGATTAAGCCTCATGCCGTGTTGCCGTAGAGACGAGAAAACGTCGTTAAGGTCACTCAGGAGGTCGTCAGGCCGGACGGTCTTTGCGAGTATGTCATCTACATAGACTTCCACTGTTTTGCCCAGGAGTTCGCTGAATATCTTATTCATCAACCTTTGGTATGTGGCTCCTGCATTTTTTAGGCCAAATGGCATTACCTTGTAACAATAGATGCCCCCTGGCGTTATGAACGCCGTTTTTTCCTCGTCGGGTCGGTGCATCGGTATCTGATTGTACCCTGAATAGGCGTCCATGAAACTTAGATATCTATACCCTGCCGCTGCGTCGACGAGTGTATCGATATTAGGTAGGGGGTAGCAGTCCTTGGGACAAGCTTTGTTGAGGTCAGAGTAGTCTACGCACATTCTCCACCTCCCGTTGTGTTTTTTAACCAAAACCACATTCGACAACCAAGTCGAGTAATCCAATTCCCGGATGAATCCTGCTTCTAAGAGGCTGGCCGTTTGCTTGGCTACCTCGTCCGCCCTTTCCTGCGACATTTTTCTCCTTCTCTGGGCCACTGGTTTGGCTCCTGCCTTTACGGCCAGGTGATGCGACATGAGCTGGGGGTCTATCCCTGGCATGTCGGCAGGCGTCCAGGCGAAGAGGTCGGCGTTGGCCCTGATCATCTTCATCAAAGGCTCCTTTATTTCGTGCGGGAGGTTTCTGTTTATGAATGTGAACTTATCGTGCTCCTCGCCGACTCTGAACTTCTCCAAGTCTCCTTCTGGCTCTGGTCTGGGTTTGTCGTCTATCCTGGCGTCCAGGTCGGCCAGGAAGACCCCTGACGCCTCCTTGGATTTTTTCCTGAGAGAAAGGCTGGCATGGTCGCAAGCGACCGCCGTTTCCAAGTCGCCCCGGAGGGATCCCACAGATCCGTCATCGGTGACGAACTTCATCACCAGTAGTTTCGTACTGATAGCTGCCCCCAGGTCGTTAATGGTCTTTCTCCCCAGGATGATGTTATAGGCCGTTGAATCTCGTAATATTACAAAGTCTGCCATGATTGTCCTTCGTCTTTGCCCTTGTCCCACAGAGGTCGGGAGTGTGATGATTCCGTCTGGCTTGATGAAGTGGTCTCCTAACCCTACCACACCGTGCTGGTGAGTCGTCAGGTCGGAATCTCTCAATCTCAGGGCATCGAAAACATTTCGGAACATGATATTTGAGTCTGCCCCCGTGTCTACCAGGATTCGTTTGACGAGGCCAGTTCCGACCCTGGCCGTGATGACCTTCGGCGGACTTTCCGGCACTTCGTCAAACCATTGGTCCTCCGGGCCGAAAGAGATAGGTGGGAGACCCTTAAGACCTCTAACGGGTGGGGTGGAGACCGCTAAGACCTTGGCATCTTTCTTCTGCGCCGATTTCGACCTCGGGGCAATATTCCTGGCCGTCACCACGTTTACCACCGTGAGGCCGTGGTCGTCACCCTCTGGCTCCTGTCGTCGTCTTGTTGGTCGGGATCTGTCCTCGTTGTCGTTGTCCCGGTTGCGTCTCCTTGGTTCCCTTATAAGGTGGGAGAAGTCGGCGAGTTTGCCGTCCCTGATAGCTTGTTCGAGGGCATCCTTTAGGTCAAAGCAGTCTTGGGTCTTGTGCCCGTAACCCTTGTGGTACTCGCAGTAGAGGTTCTTGTTTCCTCCCGTCCTGTCCTTCAGTGGTCGGGGCTTCGACAGTATCCCTTTTTCTGCTATCTGTTGGTAAACTTCAGTGATCGATGCCGTGAGGGGGGTGTAGTTGGTGAACTTCCCAACTCGGGTGAACGGTTTGGGTGGTTTACTCGGACCGCCGTCCCTGGCGTGTTCCTTTGGCCTTTCTCTGGCTTCGAAGTGCCGGGATTGGTTGTAGGCGGGCTGCCGTTTATTGGCAGCCACAACCCGGCTGACTTCCTCGTCATTAATGTATTCTTTGGCCACGCACTGGATCTCTTGCATTGTCCAGACGGGCTTCGTGGTGAGGTGTTTCCTGAAATCCTCATTCGAGAGCCCGTTCGTTAAGCACAAACTTGCCACTGAGTCCGTCAGTCCGTCAATTTCCAAGCACTCGTCATTAAAACGGTCCAGGTACTTCCTGGTCGGCTCTCTGGGTCTCTGTGTCACCCCCAGTAAATTGATTGGGTGTTTGGCTTTGACAATCCTAGTTGTGAACTGAGCTAAGAAGGCGTGGCTGATGTCGGAGAATTGGGTCACCGAGCCTTGTGGGAGGTTGTTAAACCACCGTATTGCCGGGCCCGCTAAGGTGACCGGGAAAGCGCGACATCTGACCTCATCTCCCACCCCTTCTAGGTTCATCCTGGCCTCAAAGGCCGTCAAGTGTTCCAGGGGGTCTTGCGTTCCGTCATACTTCATGTCTGTCGGCTTGTCGAAGTGTTTTGGTAGTCGGACCTCGAGTACAGAGCGGTGGAAAGGAGTCGCTCCTATTATGATGGGTCCTCGGGCAGTTCTTCTCGACTCATTGTTCTCGCGGTGGGCTTCCTCGTCGCCTCTGTTCGACGCGCGCCGCCTTTCGTGTCGGGCGTAGATAATGGTGTCGCGACTTCTTCTTCTGGGGCGTACCCGTTCCTCAGTGCTCTCCGACTCGTGTTGGGGGCTCGGCGTGCGCCTCGAGCGGCTCCTTGAACGGGAACGGGTGGGGCTCCGCTCTGGGGAGCGTTGGTCGCGTTCTCTTTCTGCTAGCCTGCGCTCTAAGTCCTGCATTCTGTGGCGTAGTTCCTGCATTATCCTGGCGTGGTTATCACCCGTCCCCCCGAAGGGGCGTCTTTCGTGAGTCTGCGTTGCATCCCTCAGGGGCGACCGTTGTTGTTGTCGGGATTCCGTTGCGACGGCGCCTCCCCCGAGCACGGGAGGCGCTACCTCGGAACCTGCCCCAGTCTGGACCAGCACAAAATCCATGGACGAGTCCTTATCCCCACAGACGGCGCCAATGTTCGGTAGGCCGGGTACCGGACGGTTCGGGTTAAGATCCTGAGGTCGACGTTTCGGATGGTGGAGAGGCTCGTCTGGTCGTGGTTTCCTGGTCCCGAGCGAGCGAGATCCCGAACACTTCGGATGGAGAGGGGGTGCCACCTGCAAAGACACTCCGACGCCCTTGTCAGAATATGTGCAGGCGGAGAGGAAATGGTGTGTGAATGTCACGTACCTTGGGGGGAGAGCCAGTCTCCCCCTTATATACATGTCAGTGGTGGGCCCTTCCAATGGGCAGGCCCATACTCTCAAAGGTGTTGTCCCACGGCTGTGTGCAAGCCGTACGGGACGCGTGTCCGGGTCGGGTGGAGGACGCCCCATTGGGCCGGCGAGAACTCGGGTCAGGTTGACCCGCGTGAGTTTTGGGCCAGGCCATAACAATATGGATTCTAGATTTTTTGTGTTTAAAAAAGATGTTAAGAGAACATTACGAAAAATAAAAAATAATCTAGTTATACATTTAAATTTTTTTGGCAATTAAATTTAATTAAGTTGATTCAAATTCAACAAAAATCATTTTCATTACACCAGCGATCGGCGTATATACACGCACTTCACTATCACAAATATATCATTCTTCGTTTTCGCGTTCCTTCTTCTTCTTTGTGTTATTCCTTCTTCCTCTTCGCATTCCTTCTTATTTGTATTTCTCATTTTTCTTTGCGTTTTTTCTTCTTCATCGTCGCGTTCATTCTTCTTCTTCTTCGCGTATTTGTTCTTAGTCGTTGTTCTTTTATTGCTGCTGTGTGTTGTTGCATTTTTTCTTTTTCTCTTTAGTTTAATTAAGATTCATATGAATTCAGAAATTAATTCGATGTGTTTTTGTTGATAGTTGAGTCTTTTTTATTGTTTGTTCAAAACTGAACTAATTACGGGTCATTTGTGTGTTAATTGAGGTTTACCTGATACTGCTGGTAAGTATTGACCAAATTTTTTATTCCTCAAGTAATTTCGATTCATTTCTTAGTTTAATTAATGTTCATTTGGATTCAGAAGTGAATTGGATGTGTTTGTGTTGATGATTGAGTATTTTTTACTACTGATTCAAAGTTGAACTAATTTCGATTCATTTGTGTGTTAATTGAGGTTCACTTTATGCTGCTATTAAATATTGACCAAGTTTTTTATTTCTTGAGTAATTTCAGTTTATTTTCTAGTTCATTTGATGTTCATTTGTATCTAAAGAATTCGATGTATTTTTGTTGATGATGGAGTCTTTTTGACTGCTTGTTCAAAATTGAACTAATTGAATAGAATGGAGTAGTGGAATCTAATGCAATTGAATAAAGTGATAATAAATAATTTCATTATTCTTTGTTAAAAAATTTGGTCAATACTTATCAGCAGCATCAAATGGATTTCAGTTAATACACAAATGATGGTACCAATAAAAATGTTAGTAAAATATTAGTGTTGTTGGTAATGACGATAACGAAAGAAAAGAAGAAGAACGGAGCAAAAGGCACGTAATTTAGAAAATGATTATAATAACTTAGTTAGACTTAATTAAGTATTTTATTTAGATGTAGAGATGTATTCAATAAAAAAAGAGTAAAAGACAAATAGGTCTCTGATCTTTTTAAACGCGGACATTTTTGTCCCTTAGGATTGAAAAATACATTTAAATCCCTCACCTTATAAAACGCGTGACAATTATACCCTTCCGTCGAATTGGGGCTCAAAACGGCAACGGAGAATGCTGACTTGGAGGGGTGGAGACTAAGCTGTCCGTTTTGGTTGATGATGTAGATGGAAAACAAATTGTTAATGGACAAATTAGTCTTTATACTTCAAATTGTTAATAAACAAATAAGGTGAGAAATTTAAATGTATTTTTCAATCCAGCAGTCTATTTAACAGAACAGCAACAACAACTTCCTCATTAACCAAACAACTTTCCAATTTCTCAATATGTTTGATAGGGTCTTTCAAGCTAGAACTTTTTTTCAAAGCTTTAGCACAGCTAAACAAAGTCGATCGATTCCAAAGATTTTTTGATGGATGGCTTGTTTTTTATAATTGTGATTTTGTCACTCAAATCACTGAAAATTGGTGCCAATTTCTCAACCAACATGGCAAATTCGATAAAAGCATCTATCTTAACTGGATTTTTTGGAGAAAAAAAGAAAATCAGTTACACAATTAGTAAACTATAACTGAAAAACACATGATAAAAGAATTAACTTTATAAGAAATTAATGAAAAATTGAGAGCAAAACAAAAGGAAAAAAATCAATCACACAGAGAAATTCAAGAAATTTATAGAAAAATTGAATTGTACCTGTTGAAAAAATGCAAGGGATGACGTCATTACCAATTTGTTTTAGAATAATAATAATAATTAATTAATTTGTATGCCATTCATAAGGTTTTTTTCCTTTTTGGTTTTACAAAATTCATGGCACCATCATCAATAAGAAGAAGAATAAGGAAGAGTACCTGCGCTTAAGAGCGGGGTTGCGCAGAGATGAGATTTGAAGTGTGAAAGCGTTGTCTAGAAGATGACAATCTTGCTTGTTGGAGGGGATTGATGTTGCATTGACCATGGCGTTAACATTTGAGAGCATAGAAGAAGAAGAAGAAGAAGAAGAAGAAGAAGAAGAAGAAGAAGAAGAGGAAGAGATGGCTAATTTTAAAGAAGACGAAGAGGAACAAGAAGCAGTAGTGTTATTAGTGCTCGGAGAGATATGAATCATGTTCGAGAATATGTTGTTGCAGCTAATTGAAGAAGAAGAGGAAGAAGAAGAATAGGAAGATCTCATGTCATGTTGAAGGGGTGCACCACCATAACTGTTATAACATGGAATAGGCAAGGTAGGCGGCGACGGCGGCAGTGGCGGTGGTAGCGGTGGTTCTTCGAAGCAAGAGGAGGAAGAAGTAGGAGGGATGTTGGAGCTGGTGAAGGAAAGGATCTCTCATGGTTGAGAATGGATCTCCAAAGTAGCAGGCGGTGGTGTCGTTTTCAAGTTGCTGTTACTAGTGATATGACGTGGGCGGTTCATCGGAAGCGGTGGCAGCACCGCTGTATGGTCCTCCACGAAGTATACAAAAGGACCAATTTGAAGCATAAGGATCAATTTGTCCATTAACAATTTATTCTCCATCCACATCATCAACCAAAACAGACAGCTCAGTCTCCACCCTTCCAAGTCAGCATTTTTCGTTGTCATTTTGAGCCCTAATTCGACAGAAGGATATAATTATCACGCGTTTTATAAGGTAAGGAATTTAAATGTATTTTTTAATGTTGAGAGATAAAAATATTCGTATTTAAAAAAGTCAGTGACCTATTTGTGTTTTACTTATAAAGAAAATATATGTTCTGTGGTTCCAAAAATTATGAAAATAATGTTAACCTAGTCCTAAAGTTCCTATTATTTGAGATTTTTCTTTTTTTAATGTGAATTTTATATAAATTTATTTTATTTTATACTAAATTATTTTCTTGAATGATAAGGATCAAATTTTCAGTTTTTTTAATCATAGAAATTCAATCACTATATTACAAAATCACTTATTCGAAATATTTAAACGGTTAAATAAAAATATATAAATTTCTATATATATAACCATTTAGATCCAAAAACCAAAACTAAGGTCTAAACCTCTAATTAGGTGTCTATTATATCAATTTGTTTTTGCTTTTGGCTTGGACAAAAAACCGAACCATGTGTGCCCAACCGAACCATGTGTGCCCACCCTAGAATTGTTTCGATAGACAAGTAACCACCCTAGCTAGCATACAAACAAATATTTTATTTTTTTCCTTTTTTTCAAAATGAATGGCATATCCTTAAAAGAAAGATTTTAATAACAAGGTTTTGAGAACTGTTTTAGTTAGTGATTTATTGGACTACTCGGTTTAATAGTAGTTCAATTGAAAAAATTATTTTAAAATAAAAAATAAATAAATTATAAATAATTATTTTAAAATATAATTATAGTCTAATATAAATTTTAAAATATCTTTTAAATTTAAAACACTACATGAAATATTATCAACCAAAATTATATAATTTTATTAAAATACAAATTCAAAAATTAAATAGTAAAAGAATATCTAAATATTAAATGCCAATATGAAAATTTGTTTTTTCATTCTATGAATTCCGCCTCCATTAAAAACTTGAGACAAAATAAATATTAATACTGTAATTTTCTATTCACTACTTATAGAGCAACATATTTTCAAATTAAATTGTTTTTTCTCCGTAAATTAGAAGAACCTTGTGACTGACTATCGTTAGAACTAGGAGGATTAGGATCAGTAGTATCATTTGAAATAGGAGGATTGACAAGTAAATTATTATTCACAAATACATTATTATCAACAATTGCTTCTTGATTAATACTATCATCCATAACTGAAATCAATAAATTATTCACAAAGTTAAAAACAGTAGATCAAATAATCATCCATAAGACTATAACTGAAATCAATAAAGCAGCACCACAATGAAAAATAGCAGCTCTCATAAACTCAATCAAAAACACCATTATCAATAGCACAACAAACTAAACAGAGTCAAAAATCAAGAACAATTAGCAACAAAATTAAAAAATAGCAACAAATAATCACCCTAAATCCTAAAATCAATAAATCTATCAACAAAAATTAAAAAATAGCAGACTCAAAAATAAAAAATCAGCAGCAACATAATAAATCCATTTTTAGAAATAATTTCAACAATACCACAAAATCAATGATTTCACATTCAAAAATAACTAATCAGATGTTTAGAATAGATTAACAGAGCATAAAAGGAAAAAATAAAAAATCCTATAAGTAGTGCTACTAACCTTCGACGGAGAATAATACGACAAAGAGATGACGGAGAACAGCAAGACGACGGTGAAGCGACGGCGAGCAACTTGAAGCCTCGAATAGAGAAGCCACGGATGGATGGATGATGTGTCGAGCTAGAACAAAGTCTGGATTTTGATTTTTGAACTTTGAAGAGAATGGCTTTGCTTTCCCTTTCTTTGCTGTGTTGAGCGACACTCACTAAGAAGGGGGTGGGTTTGGAAGGAAGGAGGCGTGACTCGCGTAGGATGGGTTTTTTTTTTAAATTAAGCAAAATAGCATCGTTTCTAAAGGATAGGCCGGTTTCTGATCTAATCAATCAATTTTTAAAATTAATTGATTCAATAGTTTTTAGACAATTTTTAAATTTACGATTTTTGACATTAAATTAAACTATTTTATCGTTAATTTTTAATTAGACCAATTTATTCGATCTGTCTAATCCAATTTTCAGAACCATATTTAATAACCACCAGCGGTTTCTATAATCCAAACAATATAGCAATAGTGGAAATACCGCAATATCAATGAAGCTTTATCTGTTATATCTAAAAACATGTGAACTCGCCAGATCTCTAATGCAGCATTAAAGCTTGTGAACTAATAAATGACAAACTACATGTAATGAAATGGACTTTGAGATGTGATTTGTTGATTTAGGTATAAAATAAGTAGTGACGATGAACATACAAATATTTTTGTAATAAAATCTAATTAAGTTAACACAAATATAAAAAATATATATATATATATATATATTATTATTTTTTTTTATGTATTTTTGCACATAGCAAAAATTTTTTGTGCTATATGTAAAAATTTATGTGAACAAAAATTTTATTGATATAGCATATAAATTTTTATACGTAATACAAATATTTTTATTCATAATATATCAATTTTTGTATATAATACAAAATTTTTTACCACGAATATAATTTGTTAGTTGGGTGATTCAATATTCTAAACATGTAGTCTCTAAAAATTGTTGTGCTCTAATATTTTATAATAATGCTCTATGATAGTTGAATGATAGATATTCACGAGTCGTTAATTGAATTGTAGCATCGACCATAGTCATCAGAACGATGGCCATGAAATAAAATTTTTGTTAAAAGCTGAGAAAAGACAGAAACATAGCGAGAGGGAAGAAGATCGTCAGGACAACGGCGCTACTTGTGTCGACGGCAACGATAATGCTTTGGAGGATGGCAACAGCACGATAGTCAGAGAGAATGGGATATTCGATAAAACGGTGATGCTTGAAAGATGCCACGATGATAAAGGAATAGAAAGGAGTGAAAGTCATTAGAGAGAGAGTTAGAGTACTTGATTTAGAGAATGAAGCTTTTCAATTTTTCCTTCTTTATTTGGAAAAGAATGATTTGGAAAAAATAGGCTATAGTTATTAATATTTAAGAAATTATATAATTATCTATTTTAAATAGTAACTTTATTATAAAATGGTTCTATTATGGTTAAGATATTAACTCTAATTAAATTAAAATAATTCAAGTTATAAATATAGTTAGTTATCCGATTAAAATAATATTTAATTAGAAACTAACACATTATAAAAAATTAATTACATATTATTTTAGGGAGAATTAGGTAAAATTTCTCCCATTAATATTCATCTTGTATATACTATATACATATTAACGTATGGGATTTGTTAAGGTAACCATTTTTATATAAAGATACTGATACCTTAATTTGATCTAATCAATAAGTTAAGATTCACTTTTAACTTATTTTTAAGGTTTAATTATTCAGTCGGTTATTCAAAAAAAAAATAAAAAAATAGAATGTATAAAAAAAATGATGGATCAACCTTTTCTTTGTCAAGAGGGAAGGAGTCAAAAAATGTAAACCAAAATACCAAATCAAAGTAGATCAATTTTTTTCATTCTCAAAGAAGTGCATCTTTAACCGAACTTTTTTTCATAATAGTAAGGAACAACAGTATTATTGAAGCAAATACACCAATATCTTTTAATATATGAAGTCGAGTAGGCGGATTGGTGTGAATGCAGAAGAAAAATCGAATTTTCAATTAAGTCCCTATATATATATATATATATATATATATATATATATATATATATATATATATATATATATATATAATTAGATTCCTATATTTTTTCTTTTTAATTAGGTCCTTATACCATATCAGATTTTATAATTAAATCCCTACCATAATAAAAACGTTAGAATTAACAAAATATTCTGTTAAACTATAGAAAATATTCTGTCTAGTGTTAGGCATATTCGTTTTGTTTAACAGAATATTCTATTAATTCTAACGTTTATGTCACAGTAGAGATTTAATTATAAAATTTGATACGATATAGGGACTCAATTAAAAAAAAAAGCATGAAAATTTAGTTAAAAATTCAATAAAACTATAAGGACGACAAAATAATTAAACTTATTTTTAATTTACAAATCATGATACAATTTCTAACCTACATACACCATAAGAATAATATCTTGAAATTATATAGGAACTGTGGTAATCCCCCCTAACATTATAGGTTCCAAGATACAAATAGATGTCTAAAATATTTGTTTATCGAATTTTAAGTTTAAGTATGAAGTAATATTTATGTCGAATGGTTTGTTCATTCATCTGTTTAAATAAATATTGAAAATTTGACGGTCAAATACCATGGAGGAATAAAATATGAAGAATATTACTATTTACTAAATGGGTTAAGTACGATCTTGGTCCATAACGTAGAGGCTAAAAATTTATTTCGTCCCCGGCCTTTTTTTGCCTACAAAATGGTTTCGAAAGTTTCAGTTTATTTTAAAATCGTCATTTGCACCAAAAAATAAATTTTAAAGACAATTTTGTCCTTAATGGTTTCTTTCCCTTCATGTCATCCTCGCCAAATCATTTCACCTTCCTCAAGTAAGTCAGTCTTTGAGAAAACAATTGGTCTCTGAAACATTTGTGTCAAACCCTACGAAAGCGTTCCTGCGAGAACGGTCTAGGCTAGTGGTTGAAGACCTTCCGTTGTTGGTAGTTCGAGCGAGGTTGTGTTGTTGCATTGGTCAATTGCCTTCGTTGCTGCAGATAACCCTTTTTTGAGGTAAGCTTGCTATCCATGCAATGTCGCCTTCGTTGATGCATCTAACTGGTGTAGGGTTTAATCTAGGCCGCACGAACCTCTGTATAATGCTAGGGTTTGTGCTTATTGTTTTTGTTTTTCTTGTTATTTGGTTTAGTAACGTAATGTGTTGACTAATAGGGTTCTTTGAGTAGAAGATGGTACTCTTTAACATGAGGGTGCATCATAGGGGTGCATTCGGATATGAAAACGGTGTCTTCAAGTATTTGAAGGGTCAAGTTACAATCATCGAAGACATTGACGGCGATCGGTGGTATGTGTTTGAGGCATACGAAGAGTTGAGGCAGTTTGAATACTTGAAGTCCACCATCACAGGATTATGGTATAAAGATCCAAACGCGGATGATTTTGAGAGTAACTTGAAGTTGTTGAAAGATGACTCAGATGCAATTGAGATGTGCAACATAGCCGAGTTTAGGGGTTTCGTTGATTTGTTTGTGGTGCATGAGGTTGGGGATGCCGATGGGTTTCCGGACGTTAGTTATATTGACGTGGGGGGAGATGCTGGGGGCGTCGAAAGTGAAGAATCTTATGGTGGTGGTCTTGAGATAGTGGTTTTTGGAGGAGATCAAGAGAAGATTGATGCTGTTGGTGATGCGATTGAAACCGAATGTCAAAATAAGGGTGTTGGAGTAGAGCGAGGCCAGGAAGGACAGATTGGAGGAGGTGACCATGAAAGTAATGGTGAAGACAGTGATGACCTAACATACTTGCCATCTAATGACGAGGGAGATAGTGCCAAAGACATCCACTTCACTGACAGTGAGGAGGAGTATGAATATGATAGTGGATTTGATGAAGAAAATCTGTGCCAAAGGACTCTACTGCGGACAAGGGTAAGAGGGTTGTGACAAGTGACTTGGAGGATGAGGAAGCAGCAGACAGTGATGACTTGGAGAACGATTATATGATTGGAGGACAAGACTTGGGGGCTGATGATGCAGAGGAGGATGCTGATTATGAGGGGTTGAAGTTTCCAGTCCATAAACCTGAAAAAGATATGAGAAACTACAAATGGAAGGTGGGAACACTTTATGAATCTAGGCAAGAATTTAAGGACATGGTGGCAGCCTATGCAGTTCAGACAACTAGTAATATTAAGTTTAAGAAGTGTGACTTGGTAAGGGTCCAGGCTGTTTGTCAAAAAGATTGCCCTTTTTGGCTATATGCACACAAGGTTGGAGAGGAATCAACATGGCAGCTAAGAAGCATGAATTTGCAGCATACCTGCATGCAGACACACAAGGTTAGAATAATGCGCTTTTAATGGCTAGGCAACCAAATTAAAAAGAAAGTGAAATCCAATCCAAGAATCAAGATAAAGGATCTAGTGGTAAAGGCACACAAAAAGTGGAATCTAATAGTGACTAAGGCAATGGCAGCCAAAACCAAGCAAGAGGCATTGAGCCAGATCCAGGGTGCATTTAAGGAGTAGAATAAGAGGATTAATGATTACTGTGGTGAGCTGCTAAGAACAAATCCAAGATCATCAGTGTACCTGAAAGTGATTCGATCCCCGGATTTTGCTCAGGAGAGATAGAATCCAAGTTTGATGAATTACTGTGTCTTTCAAAGATTGTTTGTCTGCTTTGATGCATGCAAGAAAAGTTTTCAGTACTGCAAACCGCTTATTAGCTTGGACGGATGCTTCTTAAAAACTCCTCAAGGAGGATAACTATTGACTGTAATTGGAAGAGACCCAAGTGACTATATTCTTTCAATTGCTTATGCAGTTGTGGAAGCCGAGACAAAGGACTCCTGGGCCTGGTTTCTATGTCATCTTGCCGAGGATTTGGGTCGAGAGAAAATTGAAAAATGCACATTTATGTCTGATCAGCAGAAGGTAATGTTACATTTTACACTAAGCTTGTGCTTAAACAAATTTAAGTTGTGCTTAATGAAACAATGAGTTATGTACTAATCAAATGCATGCTCACCTTCATGTCATAGGGTTTATTGTCGGCTTTTGAAGAGGTCATTCCAGGGGTGGACAACAGATTCTACGTCAGGCATCTCTATAATAATTTCTGGAAGAAATTTTCGGGTTTGGAGCTGAAGAACAGAATGTGGAGGTGTGCTAAGGCAAGTCATTGAAAGGATTGGGAGAAGGAAATGAGATGTCTGCGAGCTGTCAATGAGGAGGCATTTCGACATCTGAACGACATTCCACCCAGGTTTTGGTCCTTTCCAGGTTTACTTTTCATTCAAAATGTGACACCCTTGTTAATAATATGAGTGAAAGTTTCAATGCTGTCATAGTAGAGGCAAGAGAAAAACCTATTGTTACCATGTTAGAGGATATTAGGGTGTATCTGATGTCTAGATAGGCTGCCAATAGAGATAGAATTTAGAATTATTAGGGAAACATTATGCCAATAATTAGAAAGAAATTGGAGAAACGGGAAAGCTTAGCTAGGGACTGGAGGCCATACTGGTCAGCTGCTAGTAAATATGAGGTTATGTGTAGATTAGATAAATTTGTTGTGGATCTGGATGCTGCTGAGTGTTCTTGCAGGAAGTGGCAGATGAGTGGCATTTCATGTCCTCATGCCATCAGCTGCATCAGCTTCAAAAGACTTGATTTGGAATCCTATGTGGATGATTGCTACAAGAAGGATGCATACCTGAAGTGCTACCAGGAGGTGATACACCTTGTTAATAGACCGAATTTATGGGAGAGAACTCAGTATGATGATGTCATGCCACCTCCTTATAGGAGGCCAAGTCACAGACCTATAAAGAAGAGGAAGTGAGGGCCTGCAGATGAGGAGAACAGAAGCCAGAATCACCTATCACGGAGGGGTCAAATTCAAAGATGCTCCAATTGTAGTGTAGTGGGACACAAGAAGGGGGGATGCACAAAGCCAAAAAAGAGGGTATGTAACATTATGTTCTTTACTTCATATTATGCTTTATGTTTATTTCACTACTTGGTTATGTATCTATCTCTTCTTTCTTTCTGCATAGTTGCCATTTCCTTGATAGGCCCAAACCTCAACACAACAAGCAAGGGGAGCTCCAAAAAGAGGGAAGAATGATACATCCAAATTGTCCCCTAGTCAAACAATTCGGATAGGGAGGAAGACAAAGACTTCAACATCACTACCCAACCTTCCAGCAATTTAGCTTAAGAAACCATCTTCAAAGCCCAAGAAACTGGTGTGGTATTTACAACCACACTTACTAACCGGCAAGTGCACCGGGTCGTACCAAGTAATACCTTACGTGAGTAAGGGTCGATCCCACGAGAATTGATGGATTAAGCAACAATAGCGTTTGATAGGATTAGTTAGACAGACAGAAAATAGTGTTGGGAGTTCAAAGACATTAAACAATAGCAAAAGTATTAAAGAAGGGCAAGTAATTAAGATGGGAATAATATATGGAGAAGACAGTTAAGGTTTTAGAGTTATCTATTTTCTGGATTGACTTTTCTTATTAACTATTTTAATCATGCAAGATTTAATTCATGGCAAACTAATTGTGACTAGACCCTAATTCCTTAGACCTTCCTAGTCTCCTCTAAAATTCATCAACTGTCAATTCCTTGGTCAATTGATTCCAATTAGAGGGTGATGATCAAATTCCAGTTTATATGCCACAAGAATCCTAATTGTCCAAAAATAAAGGGATTATATGTCACGTATCCCGTTAAATACAAACAATTAGAAATTCAGAATAATATGTTTTCAAGCTATTGTTCAAGTAAAGAGCTTTTCCAAGTTTTACAAGAACTCAAATAGAACATGGGTCATATTTCCGTTCCACCCAGGTTCTTAAAATAAAGAACGAAAACAATTATTGAAATATAAATCAAAATATGAATTAAAATAGAAAAATAATATTATCAATCCATACAATAGACAGAGCTCCTAACCTTAACAATGGAGGATTAGTTGCTCATGGAATATGGAATATAAATTTGTATGGAATAATATTGTGGAATGTTGTTCTGGAACCACCCTATTGGGATCCCTTTTATAACTAATCCTAATAATTTAAAAATCAAATTTCTAAAATTAAAATTAAAATAATATCTTTTCCTAAAATAAGATTTGAATTTAAATTTGAATTAATTAACAGATCTTCAGTTGATGGGTGGGGACCACTTGTTCTGTCCATTCTGCAGCTTCTAATCTGTGTTTTCTGGGTTGAAAATTGAATTAAAACAGCCCAGAAATCGCCCCCAGCGTTTTTCTGCGTTTTCTGCACGTGGCGCATGTGATGCGTTCGCGTCGTCCACGCGGTCGCGTCATTTGTGCAGATTCTAGTCCACGCGATCGCGTCAGGCACGCGATCACGTCATTGCGATTTCCTCCATTCTGCGCGGTCGCGTGATCCATGCGTCTGCGTCGGTATTCGCTGGTCATCTCCTTGGCTTCTCCTCTTTCTCTGCAGAAACTTCATCAAATCCATCCGAATGCTACCTAAAATAAATAAAATTTCACAAAACTCAAAATAACATCCATAGTGGCTAAAATATAATTAATTCTTAATTAAACTCAACAAATTAGATGCAAATTCACTAGGAAAAGATAGACAAGATGCTCACTGTTGCTTGTCCTCAAGCAACCAAAACTAATATAAGGATGTGAATTTACATGAGAATGAGAGTTCGATTAAGCCCATGTCTCTTCTTATAGTGGGGTTTACAACTGCAATCCTGAACAGTTTTGGCATCTCACTTTATCCTTTGAAGTTCAGAATGATTGGCATCCATAGGAACTTAGAATTCAGATAGTGTTATTGATTCTCCTAGTTCAGTATGTTGATTCTTGAACACAGCTACTTTATGAGTCTTGGCCGTGACCCTAAGCATTTTGTTTTCCAGTATTACCACCGAATACAAAAATGCCACAGACATATAACTGGGTGAACCTTTTCAGATTGTGACTCAGCTTTGCTAGAGTCCCCAGTTAGAGGTGCCCAGAGTTCTTAAGCACACTCTTTTTGCTTTGGATCATGACTTTAACCGCTCAGTCTCAAGCTTTTCACTTGACACCTTCACGCCACAAGCACATGGTTAGGGACAGCTTGATTTAGCCGCTTAGGCCAGGATTTTATTCCTTTGGGCCCTCCTTTCCATTAATGCTCAAAGCATTGGGTCCTTTTTACCCTTTGCCTTTTAGTTTAAAGGGTTATTGGTTTTTTTTTTGTAATATTTTTGCCATTTTTTTTCGCAAGCTTTGTGTTTTTCACTGCTTTTTCTTGCTTCAAGAATCAATTTTATGATTTTTCAGATTGTCAATAACATTTCTCTTTTTTCATCATTCTTTTAGGAGCCAACAATTTTTAACATTCATGAACTTCACTATCAAAAATATGCACTGTTCATGTCATGCATTCAGAATCACAGAAAATACCACCACATTTAAGTAAATAAGACTATTCTTCAATATAGACCCACTTTCTCATGCAATATATCACTCCTGTATTTTTTTAATTTGAATTCAAGCTCAGTGAGTAATACATGAGACATCTTTTCAGAATTAAAGCAATAGGAAGAACTAAACTAGTCCTAGGATTCTAATTAATAAAGGATCATGCAGCAAACAAAGCAAAATAGCAGAAAACCGGAACATAATATTGAAAAAGAGGGGAGGAATAAAAAATGAAAGGAACTCAACCACCTTAATTATCCTAGCGGTCGTTTTATTCTTCAGGTTGTGCTCCTCTGTGAAGATGATTTGCCTCCCTATGGTGCCATAAGAATAGACAGAAAACCTATAAGCGAAGCGTCAACACCAAACTTAAAGGTTTGCTTGTCCTTAAGCAAAGAAGAACTGAAAATAAAAATAAATAGTGAGAGGAAAGAAGAATATACAGATAAAAGAACAAGAGAGAATTAGGATTGGGAGAGAGAAAAAGAAAAGTAGAAACTGTGCAGCGAAGGCGACGCGGCCGCGTGGGGCATGCGGTCGCGCGAAGTGCGCTTATACTGATTGACGCGGTTGCGTCGGTCACGCGGTCGCGTGACCCGTTTCATGCTACTGGCGCGAGGGCAGCCTCGCGCTCGCACAACTCTCTGTTTGAAATTTTATTTTTTTGCCAAATCTTGGGTGACGCAATCGCGTGGGGCATGCGATCGCGTGGGTGGCCATTAGAAGGATATGACGTGGACGCGTGAGCCATGCATCCGCGTGGGAAGAATTGTGCGTGCAGCGCCAATCCAGCACCACTCTAGCACAACTTTCGGTCATACACCCTTTTCACGTCGAATTCTAGGGCACGCGGCCGCGTGAGCGGCGCGGACGCGTGGGTGGCAAAAATCACAAGCGACGCGAACGCGTGGGGCATGCGTTCACGTGGGATCATTTGTGCGAAAGGCATAAGTCCAGCACCATTCCCGCACAACTCTCTGTCAATATTTAATCTTCACGCACACTTGATTGACGTGTTTGCGTCAATGACGCTTACGCGTCGTGTGCCCCTTTTTTTTTTTTAATAGCTTGAGGTGTTCGGTTCCTAGAAGAACATAGCTGCATGATCAGAAAATTAGTAAGAACTCAATAAAAAAAAATAACTAAGAAAAACTACTACAAAAAATAGCAAAGAATACAAAATTATCGGGTTGCCTCCCGACAAGCGCTTCTTTAACGTTACTAGCTTGACGGTCAGTTCTGCTAGTTCAGCAGATGAGTGGACCTCTGGCGGTCAATCTCGCCTCCAAGATAGTGCTTCAACCTCTGGCCATTCACTGTAAATTTCCTGTCAGAATTTTCTTCCTGTATTTCCACATGACCATATGGTGAGGCTCTGGTAACCACAAACGGTCCTGACCACCGGGATTTCAGCTTCCCGGGAAAGAATTTGAGCCTTGAATTATACAGAAGCACTCTTTGTCCTGGCTCAAAGACTCTAATGGCAATCTTCTTATCATGCAGTAGCTTGGTTCTCCCTTATAGAGCTTGGCATTCTCATAGGCCGAATATCTGAATTCATCAAGCTCATTCAACTGAAGCATCCGCTTAATTCCTGCAGCTTCTGAATCAAGATTCAGATACCTAATTGCCCAATAAGCCTTGTGCTCCAGCTCAACTGGCAAGTGACAGACTTTGCCATAGACCAACTGATATGGGGACATGCCAATTAGAGTCTTGTATGCTGTCCGGTATGCCGCAGAGAGCATCATCAAGCTTCCTAGACCAGTCCTTTCTTGAAACACTGACGGTCTTCTCCAGAATCTTCTTAAGCTCCCTGTTGAAAACTTCAACCTGTCCACTTGTCTGAGGGTGATAGGGGGTTGCCACCTTATGACGGACTCCATATCTATGCAGAAGAGAGTCCAGCTGTCTGTTACAGAAGTGACTTCCTCCATCACTAATGAGTGTCCTTGGGACGCCAAACCGGCTAAAGATATACCTCTGAAGAAAGCTCATTACCACCTTGGCATCATTGGTGGGCAAAGCCACAGCTTCCACCCATTTGGACACATAGTCGACTGCCACTAGGATATAGTTGCTTGAATGTGAGGGTGGGAAAGGTCCCATAAAATCAATACCCCACACATCAAACAGCTCAACCTCAAGAAGTCCCTGATGTGGCATTTCATGGTTGGCAGGGAGATTTGCAGCTTTTTCACATCTGCCACAGTGCTTTACAAAAGCTCTTGAGTCCCTGAAGAGAGTCGGCCAGTAAAACCCGTTCTGAAGGACTTTTGTAGCTGTCCTCTCACCACCAAAGTGGCCTCCATAATCAGACCCATGACAGTGCCAAAGAATTTGCTGCTTTTCCTCATCCGGGACACATCTCTGGATTATTCCATCTGAGCACCTTTTAAAAAGGTATGGTTCTTCCCAAATGTAGTACTTTGCATCAGTCAATAGCTTCTTTACTTGTTGCCTACTGTACTCCCTTGGGATAAAATTCATGGCTTTATAATTTTCAATGTCTACAAACCATGGTACCTGCTGAATGAGGAACAATTGCTCATCCGAAAACGTCTCAGTTACAGCTGTGGGTGGTTGTTCTCCTGCTTCAGGCTCAATTCTGGAAAGATGGTCAGCTACTTGATTTTTTGACCCTCTCCTGTCTTTTATCTCAATATCAAACTCCTGAAGGAGTAACAACCATCTGATTAATCTTGGTTTAGAATCCTGTTTGGTTAGAAGGTACTTCAAAGCAGCATGGTTAGTATAAACAATAACCTTAGAACCAAGTAAATAGGACCTAAACTTATCAACAACATACACAACAGCTAATAATTCCTTTTCTGTAGTTGTGTAATTCTTTTGAGCATCATTTAACACACGACTGGCATAATAAATGACATGTACAAGCTTGCCATGCCTCTGTCCTAAAACAGCTCCTATAGCAAAATCACTAGCATCACACATTAATTCAAATGGTAAATCCCAGTCAGGAGGAGCTATAATGGGAGCAGAGGTAAGGTTTGCCTTCAGAGTTTCAAAAGTATGCAGACAATCAGAATCAAAGACAAAAGGAACATCAACAACCAGCAGGTTGCTCAATGGTTTAGCAATTTTAGAAAAATCCTTTATAAATCTTCTATAAAATCCTGCATGACCCAAGAAACTCCTAATTGCCTTAACATTAGTTGGTGGTGGTAATTTTTCAATTACCTCCACCTTTGCTCTGTCAACCTCAATTCCCTTACTTGAAATACGGTGTCCAAGAACAATGCCTTCTGTAACCATAAAATGGCATTTTTCCCAATTTAAAACAATGTTTGATTCTTGACACCGTTTCAAGACAAGAGATAAATGTTTAAGGCATGATTCAAAAGAATTACCAAAAACAGAAAAGTCATCCATAAATATCTCAATAAACTTTTCAACCATATCAGAAAAAATTGAAAGCATACACCTCTGAAAAGTTGCTGGAGCATTGCAAAGTCCAAATGGCATTCTCCTGTAGGCAAATACTCCAAAAGGGCATGTGAATGCTGTCTTCTCTTGATCTTGAGGGTCCACTGCAATTTGATTATATCCAGAATATCCATCTAGAAAACAATAAAAAGCATGACCAGCTAACCTCTCAAGCATCTGATCAATGAAAGGGAGGGGAAAATGATCCTTCCTTGTAGCAGTGTTGAGCCTCCTGTAATCTATGCACATTCTCCATCCTGTGACTGTTCTTGTAGGAATAAGCTCATTCTTTTCATTCTTGATCATTGTCATCCCTCCTTTCTTGGGAACTACCTGCACAGGACTTACCCAAGGACTGTCAGAAATAGGGTAAATAATACATGCTTCCCATAGTTTCATTACCTCTTTTTGGACCACCTCTTTCATAGTTGGATTGAGTCTCCTTTGTGGTTGCACAACTGGTTTGGCATCATCTTCAAGGAGGATCTTGTGCATACACTTAGTTGGACTAATCCCCTTCAAGTCACTAATGGTCCACCCAAGAGCTGTTTTATGACTCTTGAGCACTGAAACAAGCGCCTCTTCTTCTTCAGGCTTCAGAGAAGAGCTAATAATTATTGGGTATGAATCATTTCCACCCAAGAACACATATTTCAGAGAAGGAGGTAAAGGTTTGAGCTCAAGCTTGTGGGTTTCCTTCTCCTTTATAGGCGTGTACATCAGCTCCTTTTGGGGTGGTGAATCGTCAACTTCAACTAATTCACACTCAGAAATAGGATCCAGAACATCATTAAGTACCTCAGCTTCCAGTACTTCTTGAACAAGTGGTTCAATAACATCTATTTTCATACACCCCTCAGAATCATTAGGGTGCTTGAGAGCTTCAAAAACATTTAGGACCACCTGTTCTTCATTGACCCTCAGGGTTAATTCACCCTTTTGTACATCAATCAGAACTCTACCTGTAGCTAAAAAGGGTCTACCAAGTATAATAGAGGGTTTTACCTCCTCTTCCATGTCTAATATAACAAAATCAACAGGAAAAATAAATGGTCCTACTTTAACAAGTAAATCTTCAACCGCACCCACAGGTAATTTAATAGAAAGATCAGCAAGTTGAAGAGAAATACGAGTAGGTTTTACCTCCTCAATTTGAAGCGTTTTCATCACTGAAAGTGGCATGAGGTTGATGCTATCTCCAAGATCACATAAAGCTCTCTGAATGCCGACTTCTCCAATGGTGCAAGGAATGACAAAGCTTCCTGGGTCTGGCATCTTCTCAGGAAGGGTGTGTTGAATAATAGCACTGCATTCCTTGGTTAACACCACAGTTTCTTGCTCCTTCCAATTCCTCTTGTGGGTCAACAATTCTTTCATAAATTTAGCGTAGAGAGGCATTTGCTCCAGAGCTTCTGCAAAAGGAATGTTGATCTGCAGCTTCTTGAAGACATCTAAAAATTTAGAGAATTGTTTTTCTTTGGACGCCTTCTGAAGCCTCTGAGGATATGGCATTTTTTACATGTATTCAGGGGCCTTTGGTAAGGTGGGATAAGTGTCAAGAGAGTCAGGAAATTGGTTGTCTGCACGTTTAGGAGGGGTGTGCTCTACTTCATCCTTCTTCTCCTCTGGAGCTTCCTTTTCAACTAGATCTTCATTGATCTTAGTCTCAGAACTAGATACCTTACCACTTCTCAATTGAATAGCCTTGCAATCTTCTCTTGGGTTCACCACTGTATCACCAGGGAATGTATTTGAAGACCTTTCAGGTAATTGCTTGCTCATTTGACCCATTTGCACCTCCAAGTTTCTAATGGAGGCTCTGGTTTCTTGCACGAAACTCATCATCATCTCCCACTTAGAATCTTCTTGGGATTTAGAATTTGCCTGCTGAGGTGGTTATTGTTGCTGAGACTGAAATTGGCGGTTATTATAGTTGTTCTGTTGAAAACCGCCCTGAGAACTATTGTTGAAGTTCTGAGGTCTCTGAGGTTGATCTCTCCACCCAAAATTTGGGTGATTCCTCCATCCCTGATTGTATGTCTTAGAATATGGATCATTGTTGGGATTTCTAGGACCACTCCCCATGTAATTCACCTGTTCAGAAGAGGGTTGAGCATAATCATAATTATGATTTTGCATAAAGTTACCTGTCATGTCATAGGAGGTATCTTGGGGTGGATTTTGAGTGTTGATAGCTGAGACTTGCATGCCACCCATCTGTTGAGTAAGTAGATTTATCTGCTGAGACATAAGCTTGTTCTGAGCAAGAAGAGCATTAACAGCTTCTACTTCCAACACGCCTCTCTTCTGAGAGGTCTCAGAGTTCACAGGATTCCTGTTATATGAGTATAAATATTGGTTGCTTGCAACCAATTCAATCAGCTCAATATACTCCTCTGGTGTCTTCTTCTTGTGCAATGAACCGCCTGCAGAGGTATCTAAGCTCATCTTGGATATCTCACCCAAGCCTTCATAAAAAATATCCAGTTGGGTCCATTTGGAGAACATGTCTAGAGGGCATTGCCTAGTCAGTAGCTTGTATCTCTCCCAAGCTTCATAAAGAGTTTCACCCTCCTTCTGTCTGAAAGTCTGAACCTCCAACCTAAGCTTAGTCAACTTCTTTGGTGGGAAAAATTTAGTGAGAAATTCAGTAACGACCTTTTCCCAAGTATTCAGACTCTCCTTTGGTTGGGAATCTAGCCATAGCTTTGCTTTATCCCTCAGAGCAAACGGGAAAAGCATGAGTCTGTACACCTCTGGATTCACTCCATTTGTCTTCACAGTATCACATATCTGCAGAAAATCAGATATGAACTGATTTGGATCTTCATGAGGAAGTCCACGATACTGGCAATTCTGTTGCACCAAGGTGACCAATTGTGACTTCAACTCAAAGTTGTTTGCATTTATAGGAGGCACCACAATACTTTTTCCATAAAGATCCGCAGTAGGGGCAGAATAAGAGCCAAGCACTCTCCTCTGTTGATCATCCCCATTCGGATTTACCACGTTGGCATTAGCATTATTATTTGCCATAGTGGATTCTGCAGCCTTGCAAAGTCTTGCTTGTTGTAAACGTCGCCTGAAAGTTCTTTCAGGTTCAGGATCAAAGTCTAAAAGATGTTCTTTGTCCCTATTCCTGCGCATACACAAGCAGAAAATAAGAAAAAAATGGGACTCTCTACGTCAGAGTGCAGAGAAGTCCCTGTGAGGTAACCTGAATAAAGAGATAAAAATATTGAATAAAACAAACAAACACTAAAATTAAAAAATTACTAGAAAAATTATTACTAAAAATTTTCGAAATTATTAAGTAAATTAAATAAGAAAAATTAAAATAAGACTAACTAAGGGACACCAAACTTAATTTCAGAAATTAAGAAAAATTATTAATATTAATTAAATTTTTTTTTATATTATAAAAATAAAAATAAATTAAAAAAAAAACGGAAAACGAAACAGGGGAGGGGGGATATAAACGAGAAGGAAAAGAAAGTAAATAACGTAAAGAAGAAAAAAAAAAGAAAAAATTAACGTAAAAAAATGCAAACTAAAAATTAATAATAAAATAAAAAATATAATAAAAAAATTATCTAATCTAAGCAATCAAATAACGAATAGTTGTTAATCACAGTCAATCTCCGGCAACGGCGCCAAAAACTTGGTGCGGTATTTACAACTACATTTACTAACCGGTAAGTGCACTGGGTCGTACCAAGTAATACCTTACGTGAGTAAGGGTCGATCCCACGAGGATTGATGGATTAAGCAACAATAGCGTTTGATAGGATTAGTTAGACAGACAGAAAATAGTGTTGGGAGTTCAAAGACATTAAACAATAGCAAAAATATTAAAGAAGGGCAAGTAATTAAGATGGGAATAATATATGGAGAAGACAGTTAAGGTTTTAGAGTTATCTATTTTCTGGATTGACTTTTCTTATTAACTATTTTAATCATGCAAGATTTAATTCATGGCAAACTAATTGTGACTAGACCCTAATTCCTTAGACCTTCCTAGTCTCCTCTAAAATTCATCAACTGTCAATTCCTTGGTTAATTGATTCCAATTAGAGGGTGATGATCAAATTCCAGTTTATATGCCACAAGAATCCTAATTGTCCAAAAATAAAGGGATTATATGTCACGTATCCCGTTAAATACAAACAATTAGAAATTCAGGATAATATGTTTTCAAGCTATTGTTCAAGTAAAGAGCTTTTCCAAGTTTTACAAGAACTCAAATAGAACATGGGTCATATTTCTGTTCCACCCAAGTTCATAAAATAAAGAACGAAAACAATTATTGAAATATAAATCAAAACATGAATTAAAATAGAAAAATAATATTATCAATCCATACAATAGACAGAGCTCCTAACCTTAACAATGGAGGATTAGTTGCTCAGGGAATATGGAATATAAATTTGTATGGAATAATGTTGTGGAATGTTGTTCTGGAACCACCCTATTGGGATCCCTTTTATAACTAATCCTAATAATTTAAAAATCAAATTTCTAAAATTAAAATTAAAATAATATCTTTTTCTAAAATAAGATTTGAATTTAAATTTGAATTAATTAACAGATCTTCAGTTGATGGGTGGAGACCACTTGTTCTGTCCATTCTGCAGCTTCTAATCTGTGTTTTCTGGACTGAAAATTGAATTAAAACAGCCCAGAAATTGCCTCCAGCGTTTTTCTACATTTTCTGCACGTGGCGCATGTGACGCGTTCGCGTCATTTGTGCAGATTCTAGTCCACGCGATCGCGTCAGGCACGCGATCGCGTCATTGTGATTTCCTCCATTCCGCGCGGTCGCGTGATCCATGCGTCCGCGTCGGTATTCACTGGTCATCTCCTTGACTTCTTCTCTTTCTCTGCAGAAACTTCATCAAATCCATCCGAATGCTACCTAAAATAAATAAAATTGCACAAAACTCAAAATAACATCCATAGTGGCTAAAATATAATTAATTCTTAATTAAACTCAACAAATTAGATGCAAATTCACTAGGAAAAGATAGACAAGATGCTCACGCATCAGAAACCAGCAGCTAAACCCAAGAAACCAGCACGTCAGCCCAAGAATGTATCCACTCAGCCTAACACCCAAGCCCAGCCCATTCTGAAAGCACCTTCAACCTAATCATTGGCCAAGAACAAGGGTGCAGCAGCAGCAACCTCCTCAACAAGAAACAGTCACTGAGTCAGCCATCTGAGAGGAAGAGGCATTTTGCTATCATCCAAAATGGTGCACCATATGTTCTTCTGCAGAAGTTGAAGCTAATGGCCAAATTACCTCCAAGTGCATGGGAGAATCTTTAGATATTGCTTGCTATGCTCTTTTGTTATCAATGTCTTATTAATATGAAAACAATGTTTAGTTTCAGAACAATGCTTTATAAACACTAGTTTAAAGTCTGTATTTTGGTATTAGGTGTTTCGACACACTTTGTTGAGTCTTGTTTTTTGTTTAAGTGGCATGACACCCACTGTAATCTATGTTATCATCTTAGACTTGTGGAAATCAATGGTTGATTTGTGTTTGTTTTAACTTCTCTTCAATTGAAACAAGCCATTAGGTCATTACTGGATTCATAAATCTCATTCATGCATATTGTGCTTTACTGACCTTTATTAAGATTGCAAATTAAAACATCACACCTGATACACCATTTACCAGGTTCATATCATATACTCCATTAACCATCACTTTCATTCATTAATTCAAACAGGTTCACACATGATACACCATTAAACCATTGTAACATCACAAATTATCCTCAAACTTTAACCCTACAACACAACAAATCTCTTAAAATTTCCTAGCTAATCATCTATAATTTAGGTGCATTCCATATGGTTGCTTTAACTTATATGGATTCTGCAGCAACAAAAACAAAAACCCAATCCAACTAACAATCCCTAAAGCAGCAACAATCCTAAGCTTCCATTCAACATCCTTCAATCTTGATTTTAAGTTTGTAATCTTCCTCCTAGTTCTTGCAATTTCAATCTCCTGCTCAGCTCCTTCAGGTTTTGGATCTTCCCAACGAAAAAAATCACAACCATCCTGAACCTGATAGAAGCCACAAAGATAGATGAAAAAACCCAAATTTCCAGACCCAGAATCGCAAACGAGGAACAACAGCATACCTCATAGTATACGCAACCCCAAAATCTTTGGCATGGGTTATCCTTCGTAGATGAAGTTCGCAGAATTGACCTCTCACCATGTCCGCATAGCAACTCCTTTGCAGGTAAGCAAAATTGGGCAGCTCTTGAACTTTGGGAAGCTATGGACGCTATTTGTTGAACCCTAGCGCTGCTGCTCTCCGTTGAGCTTCCGAAGAAGAAGCTCGCGTTGTCCACTTCACACACTGCACCCTTATTTAGTTTCATTATTTATCTATTTATTGTTTTCTTTATTATTCTTTATCCATTTTGTAGGCAGAAAAAGGTCGGAGACGAAATAAATTTTTAGTCTCTACGTTAGAGACCAAAATCGTATTTAACCCTTACTAAATTCATCCTAAAAAGTTGAGATCATTGTAAAGAAATATTTTTCTTGAGAAACTCGACAAATGAATGTTAACATCTCTTTTCTTCTATTTTTTTTGTCTTTCATATTTTTTGGTTTGACAGATCAAGAATTAATCAATCATAGATCACATTTATTTAGGCAGACGAATAAGTTAAAGACTCGACTAATCCAAGATGATTGTGTACATTAATTCTATAAGACGAATAATAATGTATAATTTGGAGCTCCTAGCCCGTGGACCGATAGCTCTAGAAAAACTCGGCTACATATGCATTTGCCATTAATTCAAAATTTAAAGGCCTATAGCCTTATAACCTATATCAAAGGACACACCCAGTACCAATTTAGGTCAGTTTAGGAGTTAGCAAAGACCAATCTAAAATTTTGACTAAAAAAAAAAGTAAAAAATTAAAATTTTGTATATAATAATAATAATAAATGTTAATTAATTTTTTTCTAAATAAGAAAAATGTTAATAAAAGTTTGCCAAATAAAAAAATTATCTTAGTCTTAAAATTTTTTCTGGTTTTAAATTCAATAAAATATAAAAATTATCTATTTTTGATTGTTTAATTAATGTACTGTTAAGCATTAATGTGATAGTAAATTATATTTTTATACTTTATATAATAAAAAATATAATATAAAATAATATAAATAAATTATTCTAATAATTTTGTTATATGCATTTAAAATATATTTATAAATAAAATATATTATTTAAATAAATTTATCTAAGATGCTATAATTTTAATATGATGCTTCTCATAATAAAATATTTAAAATTTTTGGGGGTGGGGGACAGGGGGGCAAGCCCACTACCCGCCCTCCTATATTCTTATGTCCGTCCCTGGTGTTTAATTCACTAATCCACTTAAACAATTTGAACTTAATTCACTAATCCACTTAAACAATTATCATAAGTTCAAATCCTCCCTTATGTCATAGTTTTCTGGGATAGATCCCTCAATAAGCCTTGTTAGATGAATGTAATCTTTATTAAGCTCCATAAACTATGACGCGATTAATATTAACTAAATTTATGTTCCATAAAACATAAATATAATTAATGAGACTTTCATCTACTAACCCTTCTTCTGTATTGAAAACAAAAATTAAGCACAAAAAGTCAAAAGGGGATCTCTGAACTAAACTGAAACTCCCCACCTCTTAAGTTTTTTGAAAAGAAATGATACATACTCTAACATCCATATTCATTGGTTGCAGCCTATGAATCTCAGCAACCTACGCAATCAGAGAATCACCATTCACAAAGACAAGGGACCTAATGGAGTATGACAACACCTTTTCCCACAGGCCATAGTCTTCATGGGACTGTGATGTTCAAGGTCTTGTAAGGGCTGAAGTCCAAAATTCTCCACTACTCCACCAAGATTCAAAGCTCCTACTTTATCCCAAAGGGAAAAAAGAAAGTTGTTAATAAATCTTGCAGCACAGCAAACAACCTTATTCTGCATTGTCACCGGATCTACGATATGGCATGTATCTCTGATCCTTTGCAGCATTCCTTCTCCTCCTTTTCTCAACAAATGCTTCAAGTTTACCAGATGACTGAAAATAGTGTGTAATTAGTTAGGAGAAAAATAAAAATCATATAATGACATAATAGAAATGAGACAGAGACATTTTGAAACACATTTACACATACCTTGAGATCCTCGTACTTCTCAACAAGTCTTTGCTTTCGGATTTCAGCTGCAATATACAAGAGGAAAGGGGAACATCGACTTGATATCAGTTATCTTATCTGTTTATTTGATAAAATTCTTAAGTTTATTGCCAATATTGAACACCCAGTTGGATTTATAGGAAGGCTATTAAACCGAATTTGGTGGCCACAATAAATTAGATTGCTTTGAAATCACACTACATAGATATGGTACAAAATGATATAGTGTTACACAACTAATACAAATTGCAAGCATCATCACTATCAAGAATATTACCACTAACACCACTAATGCACTACTGGAAAGGGAATTCAGGTTACTTTAAGAGTCTATCCACTGAATCAGAATTACTTCTCTGTTCCAGATAAATACTCTGTATTATGGGATTAGCATGGACCTTAACTTACCTCAGAAAACCAGAAAAAATTAACATAAACAGAAATTTCATTTCCAACATATGGAGAGAAAGAGAGAACGGAAAGGAAGAAGGAGAAGCATTACATTTCTTGAGATAAAATGGACGTTTTCCCTGCTTTGCTGCTTCTCGCTCCTTTTTCTTGTGTTTAGCCAAAATCTCTGCATCAATACGCTTGGCTGAATTGCCAGACCTCAACTGTTTATCCTGAAAACAGACGTACATGAGAGATCAAGTAAATCTACATGTCATGCTTCAAAAGGCAAAAGACAAACTCCTAGAATGAGTACTTACAATCCAGGACATACGTTCTTCTATTTCATGGATTTTCTCGGGATTTTTGCATTTTTTCAATTCCTTCTTTAAAGCCTGTCATGCCCAGGTAATGTCATAAGAGAAAAGTCATAGAATAAGTCAAAAGACAATACAACCAGAATCAGGAAGACTACCTGTCTTTCAGAAGGAAGATCATTCTCGTATAAAAAATTATATCTCTTCCTAAACCTGCAAGTAGAAGTACATATATATTACTAGTGCCACAACGCTCCCGTTGAAGTAAACCAGAACTTTGCACATTTAGTAAAGAAACGAAAACATTATAAAACTTGAGTGGGAGGAACAAAATTTTCTCATGTAAAGCATAAAGCAAGACTTCAATGTGAAAATTGCATTATTATATCCACTGCTTTAACTATTCTCAGTTCTTATTGTGACTCCATCATATGAGTGATCACAATATTGCAGTTCAAACACAAGGAATAGCACTTCAAGTTCTTGAATGCTAAACGCCAAAATGGTGATTGCTAAAAAGATTGCGTATGTAATATGTTAATACAATTTTACTGGACACATATAAAGCCGTAGAGAAAGAGCATGCATGTCATCATGTCTAGAAATGAACATACCCCTCAGAATCAAGCTTTCCACAGAGAGATTCAAATCGTGGATCACGTACAACCTGAACAACGTTGACATTATAGGTAATTCGGCAAAAAATATCCAGATTCTGAAAGATCTTTAAATTTCATTGTGGCTTACCAACAGCAAATTATAAGTAAATCTGAAAACTTAATAAATAAGTAAACTCACACCTTCTTAGGAGCTTGGATGACCTCTCTAAACATAGAAACCGGCTTCTTGCTACTAGCTTCCATTGGCCTAGACAAGCACAGAGTCAGTCATTCCTATGTTTAACCAGATTGCTACATCAAGGCTTGTGTGTTATAGAAGAAGCAGAACGGGCAAATTTATCAAGATAAATGAAAATAAAGTCCTTGAAATAATAATATTAGTCAAATTACCCCCTTCAGTTAATAATATGTTAAAAGCATCTTTGAAACTGCTTTGCCTTGAAAAGAATCAGTACAGCCAACACTTCGTCAGCTATGCTCAGAAACAAAATTGTTAAGTTTTTCATCTTACAGCAATATGGAAGATGAGAAAAATAACCCAGTTCAATAACGTGTGCGGGTAAGGGTGCTAGTTGATTGATATAATTCAATATTTTTGAAAGAAGGAAGGGGGGGGGGGGGTGGAACCCAAGCATCTTGGGGGATTAATGAAGCTAAAGCTACATTATAAAGTCACTGTTTTCTTTCCCCGAAGCTCCAACAAGTACACCGACAATTGCAAATAATATTATAGTACCTATTCTTGTTAGCCCTTTTTTGCTTTTTCTCTTCTTTGTGTTTCTGGAAAAATGAAAGTGTCCCATTTGAGCGTGCTCTCTGCAACTCCTCGAACGTTACATCAGCCAGCTCCTTCTTTATCTCCTCCTCTTCTTCCTATAATAATCAAAATCAATGACACTTACTATCACCTTTATAATCACATCTTCCCCAAAACATTACAAAAGAACAAATGTATAGATTTAGAAGCTACCCACATCTTCTGAGGAACCAGAAGAATATGAAGATTCGTCCCTCTCACTCTCGTCAGATTCAGTCTCGGCAAGAGGCTGTGGCACTCTACTTTTGCCGTGTTTCTTCATTACAATGGATTTTGAATTCACAAGAGATGATAGAGAACCGGTGGTGTGGTTCGAAGGCTATAGCTGCTGCTACCCGTGTGAGTTGTGAGAATAAACAGGACTGAAAAAGAAGAAAGCAAGGTTGTCAAGAACATGTTTTCACCAGGAGATGAAATTAAAATCCAAAAGTCAGTACGGAATTAACAAATTTTCTAGCATTTAAAAAACCTAGAGTTTGTAAGTTCATAGATTGAGAGAGCGAACAGCAACATTCCAATACATCAACAAAGTACTATCTCAATTCACAACACTAAATCAACAAAGTTACTAGGTTGAAATTGATGAGCTTGTAGCAAGTCAAATTTGAATAGAAGTTCGAATTATTAACAAATGCATTAGTAAATCAATTTATTAACCAAAAAACAATTATATGAAGCTTGGTGTTTCAGGCTGCATGAGAAAAACCCAAGGAGTGAAATAGTGAAGGAACAAATTCACGAACCAAATCAGAAAAAAGTAAAAAATAGCAAAGATGCTACCTTCTCAGGCGATAGCGAAGACGCGATGAGGACTGAGATGGCGAGAGGCAACGCCCCTATTTTTCTGGTGGCCGGAGAGTGGAGGAGTGGCGGCTACAATGGCAGAGTGTGGGTGGAAAACCTTAACCCTTGCGGCGTTGCCACTCTCTCTTGAATTGGGGTTGATAACTAAGCAGCATGAGAATGGGTTAATAAGGGGTATTTTGGGATTTTCACAAATTATCTAATGAAGTTAATTTTTTAAATAATCTTTACATAATAAGAAAAGATTTGTTTTAACTAACATGATAATATATAACTGAATTTATTATTTACATATAAAATTTGTTTACAATATCAAAATTAAATTTATAATTAAAAAATTTAAAACCAATAATATCATATTTCATTAAAAACTACCTAACAAGTAAAAATATAAGCAATGTATATTTATATAGCTTATCAAATTATCAGGTCTTATATTGACAAATTACAAAAGAATTATTCAGTTATTAATTATTATTTATTTATTATATTAGGATAAAGCTGAAAATGCTTATTTTAAATTTTACATTCAAAATATGTTAAATTGTAAACAAAAGTATATGTTAACATGTAAATATTTATGTACTGTAGTGAAAATCAACCAATAAAATTGTGAAAGAAAATGAAAATAGTATAAAATTGAGTAAGAAGCTGAGGAAATTTGGTGGCAAAAGAGTAAAGAGCACAATGCAGTTGACGCACCAAACGAACCGAACCAGCATCCGTTATATTCCGTTTCTGAAAGTGATATGTTTTCATATTTGACTGAGCAAACCACACAGCCTTTGCCTATAAGCTTCATTACTCTCGCGCCATATTCGCGCCTTCTCTCTCTCTCTTCTCTCTCTCCGCCATTTCCATTCTCGTTCCGATCGAATCCTCTCTCTCTCTCTCTCTCTCAGCTCACGATCGCGTTCGCTGGATTCTTCTCCAGGGTAACGCACACTCCGATCACTCCTTTTTTTTCTCTTCCTCTTTCCTCTGTTTTTATTATTTATGTTATTTTAATTTTTCACGTGCTCGAATCAATGCTGATTTCGAATATGAGTTACAATGAGAATGCGTGAAATGTGTGAAATCCGTTTCTTTGATCTGTTTTCTCGCAATGTGAAATGCGATGATTGAAGCCGATTTCATTTTCTGGATTTCGTCGGCTGGTAACTTATTATTGTTATTGTTGCTGTTGTTGTTGTTTAATTTAGAATTTCGCGTGCTTAATCACTATGAGGATTGAAGAATGTTTTCAAGAGTTTAGTGAAACTACAGCATTCCATGGATTGCGATGTTCAATGGAAGTGGTCTTGTGTGTGCGCGCACGTGCGCTTTGTTTAGAATTTTAATGGCTAAGGTAGTTGGTGTTCAATCGAAGTGGTGTTTTATTTGAGATTTTTAGCTAAATTTATAGTAAAAGTGGTTAATTATAAGTAACGTGTTGATGTGTTAATGGTTAATTTAGTCGGTGTTTTTCTTCTTATTACTTGGTAGTCTTAACTGGTTTACTATTTGCGAATGGATTTTTAAACGGTAAAGGTAGTTAATTACTGAGCAAAGTGCATGTATGCTCTGCTTAGTCAAAACATTTATATCATGGTTCTTTGATATCGGTTTTTAATTTTATTATTAAGGGAATCTATTTATTTGTTCTGTTGATTGCAGGTGGATTGGGCTTTCTTTTACTTGAATGAATATTTATTGGCTTCTTCAAAAATAGTATGATGGAAGAAGAGGATGAATCGAAAGAGATAAAAACATCCGGTATTGAATTAGATAGTGGTGGGGTAGTAGATGGTAGTATGATGCAATCTGGTAAGAGTAATCAGAAAGAAAATCTAAGTGTTGGCAGTGGCGTTGAGGATGAACATGAAGTTGAAAAACAAGGACGTGGAGTTGATTTTGCAACATCACTTGTGGATGAGAGTCAGTTTGAGCAAGTGTATTTGAAAGATCAAGAGAAGAATAATGAGTATGCATATTCAAAACAACCGTCAGGTCTAGATGATGTACAGCAACCAGTTGATGGAAATGCAGAGGATTTTCAATATCCGTCTGGGACGTATTCGACAGGGTATTCTTCTCCAGTTGCTGACATGCAACATTATCCATTTAGTCCAGAGGCAGAGGAACATTTTGGTCAGTCTGCCTCATCAACTGGTTTAAACACACCTGGATTTTCTCCTGTTCGTTCTCCATCAAAGCCAAGACAAAAAAATGCCGTGCCAAATGTGTCTGCAGAGTTATTGCATTTAGTTGATTCAGCTATCATGGGGAAACCAGAAAGTATGGAAAAGCTAAAGAACATTGCAAGCGGTGTAGAAATTTTAGGGAATGGCGAGGAGATGGAGAACGTTGCTTTCTTAATAGTAGATTCACTTCTTGCAACAATGGGTGGAGTTGAAAGTTTTGATGAGGATGGTGCTAACAATCCTCCTAGTGTAATGCTGAACTCTCGGGCTGCCATCGTGTCGGGCGAACTTATTCCCTGGCTTCCTTATGTAGGTGATTCTGACGCTGTCATGTCACCTAGGACACGAATGGTGAGGGGACTACTTGCCATATTACGTGCTTGCACTAGAAATAGAGCAATGTGCTCAATGGCTGGTCTATTAGCAGTACTGTTGAGAACAGCAGAAAAGATTTTTACTGTGGATGTTGGCTTAAATGGGCAAATAAGGTGGGACGGAACTCCCTTGTGCCACTGCATACAGTACTTGGCTGGGCATTCTCTTAGTGTTCGTGATCTTCATAGATGGTTCCAAATCATCACAAGAACCCTTACCACGATCTGGGCTCCACGCTTAATGATTGCAATGGAGAAAGCAATGAATGAAAAGGAGTCAAGTGGACCAGCTTGCACGTTTGAGTTCGATGGTGAAAGTTCTGGTTTGCTTGGTCCAGGTGAAAAAAGCTGGCCATTTATCAATGGGTATGCATTTGCAACATGGATCTACATTGAATCATTTGCCGACGCATTAAATACTGCCACAGTTGCGGCTGCAATCGCTGCCGCTGCAGCAGCTAAGTCTGGTAGATCATCAGCGATGTCAGCTGCAGCTGCAGCTAGTGCACTTGCTGGTGAAGGTACAGCACACATGCCTCGCTTATTTAGTTTTTTATCTTCTGATAATCAGGGGATAGAGGCTTATTTTCATGCACAATTTCTGGTTGTTGAAACTGGTATCGGAAAGGGAAAGAGATCTGCTTTGCATTTTACATATGCATTCAAACCACAGTGCTGGTACTTCATTGGTGTTGAACATATAGGCAAGCATGGAATCATGGGGAATGCAGAAAGCGAAGTGAGGTTATACGTAGATGGGTCTTTATACGAAAGTCGTCCATTTGAGTTCCCTAAGATTTCCAAGCCCCTTGCATTTTGCTGCATAGGAACTAACCCTCCTCCTACTATGGCTGGTTTGCAACGCCGTCGTCGTCAGTGTCCTTTGTTTGCGGAGATGGGCCCTGTTTACATCTTTAAAGATCCAATTGGCCAAGAAAAAATGGCACGTTTGGCTTCTAGAGGAGGTGATATAGTGCCTTCGTTTGGTAATGCAGCAGGGATTCCATGGCTTGCAACAAATGCCCATGTGCAAAGCAAGGCAGAAGAAAGTGTTCTATTGGATGCAGAAGTCGGAGGTTTCATTCACCTGCTCTACCACCCTAGTTTGCTTAGTGGGCGTTTCTGTCCAGATGCTTCACCTCCAGGTGCTGCAGGTTAGGTCATTTCTGTCTTGATCTTATGATAACATGTAAATTGTTATGCTACTGCATAAGTATCGTGTCAGTTTTTCATGCAAAATGGCCCCGGATCCTAATAAATAAATAATCCTTTGAAATGTTGTTTTCTAGACTTATAAGATGGATTCTCCCCTTATTTTTTAATAACTTTTTGGATTGCAACATTCTAAACGTATCTAGGTTTTTTTTCTGAGTGAAAACCATTTATTTTGCTATTTTAACTGGCTCCTTTCTAGTGTAATTCTTCTTCATTGTTAATTTATTTTTCTAACGTCCAGGTTATTTCCCCCATTATTCTTGATAAATATTAATCAACAGCTACTTGTATTTTGAAAAAGGAACTTGCATTCAGTAATCTATCCATTGAAACAAAATTAGGTTACATTTTCTTTCAAGAAACAAAATTGGAGCTGATGCATCTCCCTTGTGAGTTTCTTTTTTCTTATTTTGTGTGTGAGAGAGAGAGAGAGGTTCATTTTGATAGTAATCGGTGTCTTTAGTCCTCTCCTGTCTTTTAGCTTATTGATAAGCTGTTGAATATATAACCATTTATTTTCCTAGAGTTCATTCTGGTCCTTTTTCTGCTAACTAATGTTAAATTTCAACATAAAATAAAGGTGGCTAGTAAGTGTCCTTGATTCAAGTCTTACGGGCTCCAGCCTCAGCTGGTGTATAGATATAAAACCTTTTATATTCCTCTACTTAGGCTTTTTTAGGAGAGGTGTTTTATGATGCAAACTATAAATTAAGCTGGTATATTTTATGCATCATTCCTTTTTGGTATCTTTCCTGTTAGTTTATAGTCATAGTTCTTAAAACCTATTCCCTTTTGCTAAAAGCTGGTTCTCTTCATATGTTCCTAGTTTTGACATGATTATATTTACTATTACAACATGACAAAATTAATTTGAGAGTTGAGTCATGACACAATGGTGAGGTTCTGCCTTGTGACTTAAAGCTGACCAGATCATTGCCTAAAAATGGCATCTCTGCTTTCTTGTTTTTTTATTTTTATTTTTTTGTGTGTATGTGTGTGTATGTTGGGGATTGTGGGTGGAAGGCAGCATATGTCTAGCCTCCCCAAACTCCACCAGCTAGGAGCATATACACAAAGCCACCCGGTCTTTTAACACGATAAAATTCATTTTATTCAGCAAGGTTTTAAAAATATGTTGAATTATCTTGTTATGGTTCTTTTGTCATGATTCAGGATTGCTCCGACGTCCAGCTGAGGTTCTTGGGCAAGTCCATGTTGCTACACGGATGAGACCTGTTGATGCTTTGTGGGCATTGGCTTATGGTGGTCCACTGTCTTTGCTTCCCTTGGCTATAAGCAATTTACGCGAGGATACTCTAGAACCAAAGCAAGGGAATTTTTCCGTATCTATAGCCACCACGTCTCTTGCTGGTCCTATATTTAGAATTATATCCACAGCTATTAAATATCCAAAGAATAATGAGGAGTTATCTCGTGGAAGAGGGCCTGAGGTTCTTTCAAAAATTTTGAACTATCTTCTCCAAACAATATCTTCCTTTGATGTTGAGAAGAGTGATGGTGTAAGAGATGAGGAACTTGTTGCAGCTGTTGTCTCACTTTGTCAATCTCAGAACATTAACCATCCACTTAAAGTGCAGCTCTTCACTACGCTGCTATTAGACTTAAAAATTTGGAGCTTGTGTAGTTATGGAATACAAAAGAAGCTTCTATCATCACTTGCTGACATGGTTTTCACTGAGTCAACAGTGATGCGAGATGCCAATGCCATTCAGATGCTTCTTGATGGGTGCAGAAAATGCTATTGGATTATTCCTGAAAAGGATTCAGTAAATACCTTTTCCCTAACTGGAACAAGACCAGTTGGTGAAATCAATGCTTTGGTCGATGAGCTCTTAGTGGTAATTGAACTTCTAATAGTAGCAGCATCTCCTTCTTTTGCATCAGATGATGTCCGATGTTTACTTGGATTCTTGGTTGACAGTCCACAACCCAGTCAGGTAAGTGGTCCATGAAATGCGTTTTATCTCTTCCTTTTTGAGGGTTGATCGAAAGAATTCTTTGGCAAGATGCTGACATGAAGCACAATAAACAATAACATTATAAACTGCATGTCTTCTTCTAATAGAATATCTATATGACTATATGTCATGTTTCTTCTTGGGCAGTCTTGAACAAACTTTGTGGTGAATGATGATTGAACACAGTAAGAACAAATATGATTATGAACACTCATATTTGGGGGAAAGTTGAGGTACAGAGGCAGAAATTATGTAACCTTCTTGAAGGAGGTTTAGTCATGTGAGGAAAAACCAATAGATGCTTTGGCATGAAAAGATGGATCAATTTTACGAGCAAAAGGGATAGAGAAAGTTGTTAGAAACTTTATGAGAAAGCCTTAAAAGTTGATATAAATTTTATCTGTTGATAGAGGTAAATGGAGCCAGTTGTTGTTTCACAAATTTATAACTGGCTCCTTTTAGCTATAGCTTCTATCTTGCACAAGACTTTTTGTTTCATAGGGGATGGTAAACCCCAGCTGATGTATTGTACTATCCGCAAAACCTCTCTGTAATCCACATAGCACCTCATGTCTTAGTTTCATGACCATTGAAATAGGAGAATACCCACCTTTCTGGCTTAAGTGATAATCTATAATCTTCTGTGCATTGTATTAGATTGAGTAATTGAGTACTAGTAATATGCATCATTTGCTTATTGGTTATCTCATCTAAAACAGCTTATTTTGAAATTGAGATATCTAAGATGAACTTACAAATGCTAGTTTTGTTTTTAATAATATATCTATCAGTTCTAAAAATTATATATATATATATATATATATATATATATATAGAGAGAGAGAGAGAGAGAGACACACACACACAGACACACACTTATTGGTTTCTTTTTTTTTTTTCAGATTGCTAGAATGTTGCATCTCTTCTACAGGTTAGTTGTGCAACCAAATAAATCTAGAGCTCAAACATTTGCAGAGGCATTCCTAGCGTCTGGTGGGATTGAAACGCTACTTGTCCTTCTCCAAAGGGAAGCTAAAGCTGGAGACAATGATGTCTTGGAATCAATGTCAAAGCATTCTGATCTTTCAAAACCTGAGACTAACAGTAGAACTGAAACCAGAGAAAGATGTCAGTATGATGAAGCATTTGAGGAGAAAAGTGAATACGTTTTACAAGACAATGACCAAGGTTCTCAATTTGTTGATAGTGGCAGTTATCTTGATGATCCTGGTTCTCCTGATGCGAATAGTGAAAGGATGGCATTAACCTCTGAACTTTCGTCTGACAAGAACTTGGGAGGCATAAGTCTATCTATTAGTGCCGACAGTGCTAGAAAAAATGTTTACAATGTTGATAAAAGTGATGGCATTGTTGTTCGAATAATAGGTCTCTTGGGTGCTTTAGTAGCTTCTGGGCATTTGAAGTTTGATTGCCCTGCTGGTCCAGATACATCAAGCAACCTTTTGGGTGTTGGACTAGATGAAGGAGGTTGTACTATGTTTGATGATAAAGTTTTCTTCTTCTTTATGCCTTACAGAAGGCTTTTCAAGCTGCACCCAATAGGCTAATGACTAACAATGTTTACACAGCCTTATTGGCTGCCTCGGTATGACAAACTCTCTCTCCATCTTGTCTGTAATCCTTATCTTTAGAAATGCACAGATCAATATGAGAATTAGTTCTTTAAAGTTGCAAAAATGGCGATGGACTTTTCATTATGTTTATTGTTTTATTATTATTTGAAAGTGCTACTTGATGCATCACTGGATGCATCTTGGTGTTGAAGATTCCCATGATTATTGTATGCCAACCTAATGTGATAAAACAATAGTACCAGTGAAGATATTTTGGATTCCCCATTTCTCAACATTTGCTTAATTTTTGACAATCCAAACAGCTCATTTACTATTTGTTTGAATATTTTGTCAGGATGATACTTTCGGTGACACATTCTCTATTCAAATTATATCATCTTGATCTTTCCCATTTCATCTACCACTTTTCTGTTAGTTGTCATGCAATTTTCATGACCATTTTTCTATGTCTAACGTTTCTTTTTCTCTCAGTAAAAGGGAAACTTGTTAACTTGAAGAGTGACGAAAACACTCTTCCCAATCAGACAATTTCCCTATCACTATATTCGAATCATAAAACTAAGCCTTCAAGTCCCGTAATCTCTATTGGGCAAAAACCCTTTGATAAATGTAATTAGTTAGCCATGGTGTTCCTTCTCACTAGCTGATCTTTCTTATTCCAAGTTTCTTTTGGTCATCCTTCTTTCCATTTCAGTTAAATGCTTCTTCAACTGAGGATGGACTGAATTTCTCTGATTCTGGTCACCGCTTCAAGCATTCACAACTTCTATTGGTGCTTTTGCATTCCCTTCCATTTGCGCCAAGGCCTCTGCAGAGAAGAGTGCTTCAGGTATTGGCTTACCATTTTTTTCTTACATCATTATATGTCTAGTATTTGTACGTTGTATCTTATTCTATTGTTTTGTGAGGTCCTTTTAGTATCATATTTTTGCACTTGCTTCTTTGATCCATTTGATTTTGATGGATAGACTTGCTTATTTTATTGTTTTGTTATTTGATGCATTAGAATCTTATGCTACATATTTTCTTTTTCATTGATTATTATTCTTTCCTTTAAGTTTTCCATTTCCTAATCTCAGAGATTAAACATGCAATTCATTCTATATGCCTACCAAAGTTCCTTCATAGGCAGCCTGAGCCTGGTAAAATGCTTAAAACCAAGGTTAAGCAATTTACATTACTTTAAGGTACTTGGAACGGTAATTATATCAAGATGTATTTCACTGAAACGAAAAATGGTTTCATAGCTTCTTCATGGTGTGCTGTACATGCGACAACAGCAAACATGCTAGAGTACTTGTGAAAGGAGAATATCCAAGAAACTTTTTTTTTTTTTTTATGCCTTATACTTTTCTATGTGGCTTTGTGAAAGGAGAATATCATGTTTTTCCTTGTTACTTCTAGTCACTTCTTGTGGTATATTTTTGTATATTATGCTTTTCGTCATTCTATCTCTCCATTACATTGTACTAGAATTAAGGATTCCAATTCTGGAAAACTTGTTTTATACCATCCAGTTTTTTTGAGCTGCTTGTTTGTGTATGATTTCAGGATGTTCTATTTTTGGCTTGCAGTCATCCAGAAAACAGAACCAATCTGACAAATATGGAGGAATGGCCAGAATGGATTTTAGAGGTCCTAATATCAAACCATGAGGTAATAACACACATATACACATACACATTTTTCACAACTCTAAGAATTGCCAGTGAATGAGAAGTTTATTGACTGTTACTATCCCACTACAACATGGTAGCAAAAAAGGAAACATTTGCGCGTGCACACATTTTTCACACTCTTAAACTTTGACAATGCTAAAAGTTGCCATGTGAATGAGAAGTTTAATGATTGTCAGTGTTCCACAACAACAGGATTGGAAAAAAAGGAAAAAGCACTGGGTTCTAATAGTTAGAAATAATTGTGAATCTATGTATTGATTTATGCTGTAATTCATATGTGATGTTATTTATGTACTTACATAGTTTGGTTTGACAGGTGGGTTCAAGCAAATCATCTGATCATACAAGCCCAAGAGACATAGAGGACCTTATACATAACTTCCTTATGACCTTACTAGAACATTCGATGCGCCAAAAGGATGGATGGAAGGTTGATTTTGTTTAGATCATTACTTCCTTTTAAATATACTGCTTGTCATTGCTGATACCCATGATCCACTTTTTAGATCTCTTGGTTGGCTTTTTTTCGTGCCTTTAATGTATTAGTTCTTGGTTCTTTGGCTGGAGCTGTAACAGTTGAACGTCAAAATATTAGATGATATAATACTTGAATGTGAAATGGATTTCGAAAATAACTTTCTGGTTCAGTGTAGTTTCATTGGTCATTTGGTAGAGATTTACAGGTTCATATCACCTTGTGATATAAGGTTTGGTTGTTGGAATGCTAAAATGCTGTGGAATATCTTATTCACCTCTTAGCAATATATGTCTGTTGGAGTTCTCCAATGTTACTAACTCCCTAATTTGATCATTTTAACTTACTATTAGATAGATGTTTTTTAAACTTGTATGGTTGCTTGTATTATCTACTTCATTAATACTGTTTAGTGCTGCTAAAATTTTGTATAGGATATTGAAGCAACAATTCATTGTGCTGAATGGCTTTGTATTGTGGGTGGATCTAGCACAGGAGAACATAGGATGAGGTAAGGCACCCACTATGAGTTTCATAAAATAAGAATGCATCATTATTTTCCTGAAACATCATACTATATTTTGAAAACCTTAGTTGTGTAGAATTAATTTTGAATGATAATGTTACCCCACTTCATTGATGTTGTTTGTAAGTGAAACTTATATGAAAATTGTCATAGATGTCAAAATTAAGGCATATGAACATTGTCTCCTGTGGTGCATGTAATATCACTCAAGTGTTGAACCTAAGAATTTAAGTTCTTCCTTACATTGTTGTTACTCTCCTCTTTTATTTTCTACAATTGCAAGAATAGCTATGTATGTTGTGGAATTGGTAGGTGCTTTAGTCCCATAACTAGATGTCCCAGATTCTAGCCCTAGGAATGGAAAAATCCTCATTGGTAAACCTCTACCCCCTTCCTCCTCAGACCTAGCTTGGAGTGGGCCAGGTTAATCAGATTCTTGGTAATAAAACTCAGATGCAAGTGGTTCCATTAAGATCAAATAAAGAAGGAATGCTGATCTGAAGAAAATTTGGTTTGATTCATGTTAAACCAATGATTGGGTAGGGTCTAAAACCAAATAGAAGTTACAAAAACTAGATGAGGAAATGTGAAAAGCAGTAGGAATACGTGTTCCACAGTTATTTACAAAATACCTAAAGAATACTTCTTGGCATCTTTCAGATTATAGTTTCTAATCCCAAATTCATGTTGGGATTCAGGGTGAGCAAATTTGATCTTACCCAAAATTACATGTTTCGCAAGAGTAAGACCATGGTTGTGTGGTGTTTGATAATGATTTGAGGGTATCATGGCCTGGTTATGAGTAGATGTGAAAAAGGTTGCTATTCTTAAGTTCAACATGGTATGTTGAGACAGGCTGGTATGTTTAAGGTAGGCTTGAACAATTGTCATAAGTAGTATTTATAAAATTGGGATCATTGTTAAGGACCAAATCTGCTAAAAGCTTAAATTGTAAGGTGAAGCTTATGAATAGTTAAACATTTCAGACATTCTCTCATCCTAGAGCCTTTTGAGCTTGAGGCATGAACAAATGCAGCAAGGATTGAATACTAACACTAGTCTAAGAAGCTTTGAAGCCATGTCAACCACCAGTTGTCCTTAAAGTTGTAGAAGAGAAAATTCATGAATGGTTTTAAATGATGATATGCCATTATCTGAAGTTTAGCTGAAATGTGCTTCTGTGCTTTATGTGCTTCATTTAACTATTTTTCTCTTGGAATACACAATTATGATACTGGTTAGCTTTACATAGAAGACTTTTGTGAACTTTTTTTTTCTACCAAAAAGTTTAAAAATGACTACACTTTTTCGAATAGAAAAAAAAGGTCCTAATGTATATTATCACTATTCTTGAATGTCTTGAAGGCGTGAGGAAGCATTGCCTATATTCAAGAGGAGACTCTTAGGTGCCTTGCTGGAGTTTTCTGCTCAAGAATTGCAGGTTCAGGTACATTGGTTTTTGTCAATGATCTTCTTTTCGAACATTTTATTTATGGCATGTAGGCACAATTGTATCCTTTTGTCTTCTGATTCTATTTTCCTCATCAATCGTTTTGGTTCCGAATGTCCATGCTTATCTAAAAATAAATAGCTTCACTCATAGTTAAGCACACCTAGTTAGTGTTTGAAAATGGTTTCTGGGATACAAATATAGAGATAATGAGACACTAGTGATGGATACAAAGACAAATGTATTTGTTAATAATTTTAACATTCGGGGATAAAACAGAAAAACAAAATGTAAAAAAATTTCCATTTCAGTGTCCCGTCTCCACTATCTCCACTTGTTGGGAGAACGGAAAGATTTTATTGTCTTTAAATTTGTGTCCCAGAGACAGATTCCAAACACTACCTTAGAAATAAAATCTGTACATACAAGAATAATTGCAGATACACATACTTACCCACTTTTTTTTTTTTATGAAAAGAGTGGAAGGAAACAACAATTAAAGTTTTTGCATTCATATTTTCCTGAATGCAGACTCACACTATTGCTGCAGCTGCTGCTGGCGTTGCAGCTGAGGGTTTGTCTCCAGATCTCGCTAAGGTGGAGGCTGAGAATGCAGCTTACCTGTCAGTGGCATTAGTAGAGAATGCTATTGTGATACTTATGCTTGTTGAGGATCATTTAAGGTTACAGAGCAAACAGTTTACTTTACGTGCCACAGATGTCTCTCCATCTCCCCTTTCTCTTTTTTTTCCAGCCCAGGATAACTCACCGTCATTGTCAGTAACTGGAGAATCAACAGAAGTTATGGGTGATCGCACATCGTCCTCTAGTAATTCTGGGGCAGTCTCTCTAGATGTATGTCTGCCAAAATTTAAACTTAGGCATTCATGGTAGAAGTCATAAATTGATAGGGTTCTATACTGCTTATAGTTTTGCCTTCCATTCATGAATTCATGCAATGGTAGCATGCCATTTTTTACTTTGCACACCTTTTGTTTTTCTTTTCTGGAAAATATTTATTAAGCAAGCATCCTATATACTACCTCTATCCAAAATTAACTGTCCAGTTATAAATGCTCTCACTAATTAATGAAATGATCGGAAAAGCACTAGTTTTATTGAAAGGATTTAGCTAACTTGTGCCCTGAGGGCACATTTTAAAAATATAATAATAGAATCTTTTTAATGTTTTTGATGTATTCAATGCATTGGAAATATAAAAACGTTTATTTTTTCAACAACTAAAACATTTCCTGTTATAGTGTTTTTAACCTATGCCTTTAGGGCACATTTTAGCAAAACCCTTATTGAAACTTAATATTATTACTCTCCTCTCTCTCTGTGTTTCTCTCCTTTGCTGATCTCATTTAGTAAAGACAGGATGGAAAAAAATAATCTCTCTAAAGCACATCAACACTACAGTAATTTGTGGAAGGAAAAAAAAAATCCTTCTATACAGGATAGGAAATTTTTGGTTGAGGTAGTAACTTAGATTTGTTTTTGCATAATGCTTTCCTTTGAATAGTCCATTTTTCTTTCTCTTTTCCCTTTGTTTTGCATGTTTATCTCAATATTGTGCAAGCATTCATGCTGTCCACTATTCTAGGTCCTTGCTTCGATGGCTGATGCAAATGGTCAAATATCCACTTCCGTGATGGAAAGGCTTGCTGCTGCTGCTGCTGCTGAGCCTTATGAATCTGTTTCTTGTGCTTTTGTATCCTACGGGTCCTGCGCTAAGGATTTAGCTAATGGCTGGAAATTTCGGAGCCGTTTGTGGTATGGCGTCGGCCTTCCTTCAAAGGGAACTCCACTTGGTGGTGGTGCAGGAGGATGGGAAATTTGGAAGTCAGCTTTGGAGAAAGATGGCAATGGCAACTGGGTTGAGCTTCCTCTGGTGAAGAAGTCTATGGCAATGCTCCAAGCATTGTTGCTAGATGAGTCTGGCCTTGGTGGCGGTCTTGGAATTGGTGGAGGGTCAGGAACTGGGATGGGAGCAATGGCTGCATTGTACCAGCTATTAGACAGTGACCAACCATTCTTTTGCATGCTCCGGATGGTTCTTCTATCAATGAGGGAAGAAGATGATGGGGGAGAACATATGCTGATGAAGACTTCAACAATTGAGGATGCAATCTCTGAAGGAAGGAAACAAAACTCAACACTTTTGTGGAGGTAATTCTATCATAGCTATCTAATACCATTTCCAGTACATGTTTTAATCATGAATGGTTTATGATCTGGATTAAATTTGGCTATCAATTGGTATAATTCTATACAGCACCATAATATTGACATTTGCTCATTTTTCCTTCCTCTCTGTAGCTAGTGCTTAAGATGTTCCCCTCTTTATGCTACCATTTTTTTCATTTCAATATAGTTATTAGAAGTTCAATTTCAGCGCGGGTGTGCGCGCGCGCGCGCGCACACACACACACACACACAAACACACACTATGCGTGTGCATGCAACACACAGTAAACTAAAGCAAAATGGAATGGACCATGATCTTGTCTTATTTATCCCAAATCTTGTCTTATTTATTACTAACACACACTATGCATGTGCATGCAACACACAGTAAACTAAAGCAAAATGAAATGGACCATGATCTTGTCTTATTTATCCCAAATCTTGTCTTATTTATTTGTCTTGTAATTTGAACAGTGTCCTCTCTCCAGTTCTGAACATGCCAATTTCTGAGTTTAAAAGACAAAGAGTGTTGGTAGCATGCTGTTTACTTTATTCTGAGGTTAGTATTTTTGAGCCTTTAACATTTTTATTCTTGCTTAATATGTTAGGCTGTTATCAAAGTATGTGTCGTTTTTTGTATTTTGTGCACAACCATGTAGTTACCATAGTACAACATCTGGTCAGGTGTACCATGCTGTTAGCATAGACCAAAAGCCTCTCGTAAACAGTACCTTGAGGCTATTTTACCTCCATTTGTTGCGGTCTTGAGGAGGTGGCGCCCCATCTTGGCTGGAACCCATGAACTCGCAACTACTGATGGTCTGAATCCTCTTACCGTAGATGATCCTGCACTAGCTGCTGATGCCCTTCCAGTCGAGGTACTTTAATGTGTATTGTGCCAGCACATGCACTCATTGAAAATAAATTAGGAGAAAAGTATTCAACCAATATGAATTAAAGGATTGAAATGATCAAATTTAAAAATAGTCCAAGTTATCTGCTACAATGAGATTCTATATGGTGTTGATCTTCAATTCATTTGTATGATTTTACTGCAATGCATCTAACATTTCTTTCAGGCTGCTCTGGCAATGATGTCTCCAGCCTGGGCTGCTGCTTTTGCATCTCCGCCTGCAGCAATGGCATTGGCTATGGCAGCAGCTGGTACTTCAGGTGGTGAAAGTCGTGCCCCTGTAAGAAATACCCAACTTAGGCGTGACACCTCATTGATGGAACGGAAACAACAGGCTAAGCTTACTACATTTTCAAGCTTTCAAAAACCTTTAGAAGCACCTACTAAAACTCCTCCATTACCCAAGGACAAAGCTGCAGCAAAAGCTGCTGCTTTGGCAGCAGCTCGTGATCTTCAACGATTTTCAAAGATTGGTGCAGGAAGAGGTCTTAGTGCTGTTGCAATGGCCACATCTGCTCAGCGAAGGAATGCTAGTGATATGGAGCGTGTTAAGAGGTGGACTATAACTGAAGCAATGGGAGTTGCCTGGATGGAATGTTTGCAGCCAGTTGATACAAAGTCAGTGTATGAGAAAGATTTTAATGCTTTATCATATAAATTCATTGCAGTTCTAGTTGCCAGTTTTGCCCTAGCAAGGAACATGCAACGGTCTGAGGTTTGTTCCTAAACAATTTATGTTACATGGTTTTCATATTATATATTGAGATATTGTATGTATGTTATATTTTTATATTTCTTGTTTGCCAGATTGACAGGCGTGGTAATGTTGATATAATAGCTAGGCATCGAATCAATACAGGAATCCGTGGGTGGCGCAAACTTATTCGGCAGTTAATTGAGATGAGAACTCTTTTTGGGCCTTTTGCGGATCATTTATACAGCCCACCTCTTGTATGTTGTAATAATATAACCGTCTACATTGTCATCACTAAACTTGCATTCTTTGTTGCTTTTCATAAAACTTGCATTCTTTGTTGCTTTTCATCTCTTTTTCGCCTTAAATTCCTTTTAGTGTAATAAATATATATATATATATATATATATATATATATATATATATAGAGAGAGAGAGAGAGAGAGAGAGAGAGTAAGAGGAGAGAGAGAAGCTCTGAAATTTTGAGAATGATATTATGTTTAACACAAAAAAAAAATATTATGATTAACTCACTTCACTGTAATTAGACTTATATTGGGGATCATATACTGCTGTAATAGCAGGGGCAATCAGGTGCACTAGTTTTGACAGTTGGCTGTTAGTTATGCCAGCTCTCCTGGGAGTCAGGCTTAACCTACACTCATCAACTTATTCTGTTAGTTAATGATATTTCTTGATATATAATTTATGGTGAACTTCTTATTTGAATAATTCATACCATCTTCTATTAAAATCTTAGATTAAAAATAAGGATGTGATGTTTCACCATGATGATAACTTCTATATATCTAGGTTTTTTGGAAGCTAGATTTTATGGAAAGTTCTTGCCGGATGAGAAGATGTTTGAAGAGGAATTACCGAGGATATGATCATTTAGGTGCTGCAGCCAATTATGATGATGATAATTCAGAGAAGAATAAAGATCAGAAAACACCAATTTTATCAGCAGAAGCAATCTCAATAGAGGGTATGAATGAAGATGAAGAACAGGCTGAAATTGATAATCTGGACGCTAAGGTTAATGATATTGAAGACAAAGTAATGAATCAGCCTCCTAAACTTTCTGAACCAGTAGAGCAAACTGTAGAGCAATCTTTAGAAACCAGTGCAACCAAACTTTCGAGTGTTGAAGGTATTGTTCGAAGTTCTTCGGGGATTGCACCTGGCTATGTTCCAAGTGAACTTGATGAAAGAATTGTTCTTGAGCTACCCTCATCAATGGTCCAGCCACTTAGGGTATTACAAGGAACCTTCCAAGTAAGTTTATTTGGTCCAGTTTAAAGTTCTTTTAATTCTTCATAATTATTTATTTATTTTATTTTATGTATTTGAATTCCTCTGCAGGTAGCTAAGCTATGCTGACGATATTGCATATATGTAAATAAAGATATTTTCCTTTTCTGAGAATTGCCTTTGTATGCTTCTATTGATTTTGTAAGCCCATTTGAGGTTGATTAGGTTAGTGGAATTTTAGAAAGCTGCTGGTGGAGGAAAAGAGAAGAAGAAATTTCAAAAAAATAAAAGTGAGAAGAAATCTCTATATTGGTTCTTGAAGATTTATGGCATATCAATTTGGTCAATCAAAGAAGGATGCGTTAATTTCAGAGATTTTTTCATCTATTTATCTTCTCTTCTTGATTTTTGTAGCTTTTGCTTTCTTTGATCAAAATGCCTGGAAACTTTTTGTTGGATAAAATCTGATATTGCTTACTATTTGCACTCATAATTTTAGTGTGGCAAAGGTGCATGTTGAAAATGTTTTTTCTGGGTAGCCATTGTAATTGTACAATTGTAAATTAGCATTGCCTGATTGCAGGTAACCAGTAGGAGGATAAATTTTATAGTAGATAACAGTGCATGCAGCACCCCCATGGATGGTGTGGATATCAATTCTGAGGCGTGGGACCAAGAAAAGGATCGTAGCTGGTTAACGTCATCCCTTCATCAAATTTTTAGCCGGAGGTGAATGAATTCATTTCAATGAACATTCATAATCCTATCAGTCTATTCTATATATGTGTTTTCATTTCTAATCATGATGCATATGTCGACATTATATTAAAACTATTTATGGATCTTATCTATTAACTTTTTATTACCTTGATATGAAGAATAATCTTTGAACCATCTATATGTTGATTTATTATGTGGCATACTATATGAATTTGCAGGATGGCTTTAAGCTAAAAATGTGACGGTATTAACAAACCAAATTAACCGAAAATTACCCTTTGTGCACTCTCATAAAAGGACAACAAAACTGCACACAGTTATTAAAATCTTAGGTTTTATTTGGTCTTTCTTGTGTTTTCAGTGATAATTACACTAGTGCCACCTTGCTTCCCCTGCTTCTTCCTTAAAAACTTTTATGAGGAAAATGGTCAACATGAAACTAAAAGTTCCAATAAGTTTGAAAATATGAACGAGATGAAAACAGTGGAACATATTTCTTATTATTGATGAAACCTAAGCTTTTGAATTTTAAAATATGGGATAAATAAACCAAACATACTGTTAACTCCTTCTGAATTTGCAGATTGATAATCCTAAAATGATCCTTTTAGAGGAAAGGAAATTACATTATGGTTCAAGAGTAACAAGCATCTTAACAAAGTAGAAACTTACAATATTAGCCAATGAGTTGATAGCTTAGTTACATGATGTTTGCTGGTCGATAGTTGATAACATATTACTTTTATGTCCATATTAATAATTAAAAAAAACTGTCATTTTATCAGTATTTGTTCCTTTTACAGATATCTCCTTAGAAGAAGTGCGCTGGAGCTATTTATGGTGGACCGTTCAAATTTCTTCTTTGACTTTGGGGTATTTCTCTTTATTTGTGCTACTTTATTCTCTATTTTTCCATAAGATAATCTTGGATTTGTAATATCTCCAATGTTTAACACTCGTATTCCTAATACTTATTACCAATGAATTTTCTCTTCAGAGTAGTGAGGGGCGAAGGAATGCATATCGAGCAATTGTTCAATCACGGCCTCCTCATTTAAACAATATATATTTGGCCACTCAAGTAATGTCTTTTCTTTTACTGTTCTCTTTTGCAAATCATTCTCCATGTAGGCTTAGGATAACAATAAAGGATGTAAGCGAAGAACCTAAGAATATACCACTTTTTGCAGAGGCCAGAACAACTTTTGAAAAGAATACAACTTATGGAGCGCTGGGCTAGGTGGGAGGTATGAATTGAGCCTTAACTGATCAAAGGGTTTTGATTCTAATATAATATGCATATGAATCACTTATATTCATTAATTTTATAATCCCTTGTGCAGATCAGTAATTTTGACTACCTAATGCAACTCAATACACTGGCTGGGCGTAGTTATAATGATATAACACAGGTGATCTTTTTCCCTTGTTTCTTAACCAGTAATTATTTCTTTTCTTAATTTATTAATTTTTATCTTATATGAAATTGTTATTTATATACCACCTTTTTTGTGAAAAAAAAAAATTTCTGGCAGTACCCAGTTTTCCCCTGGATTCTTTCTGATTACAGTTCTGAGAGCTTGGATCTTTCTAACCCTTCTTCTTACCGAGATCTTTCAAAGGTATTGTATAATGAATCATGATTTAATCAGTTCTAAGAGAATGTTTTTATCTTTTCTCTGATAATTAATGCTTATGACTTGATGCAGCCTATTGGTGCACTGAACCCAGACCGTCTGAAAAAATTTCAAGAGAGATATGCTAGCTTTAACGACCCAGTCATCCCCAAATTCCATTACGGATCACACTACTCCAGTGCAGGAACAGTGGGTTCCCCTCTATTTTCTGCTTCCTTTTTCAATAGAAATTAAAAAATAATTTATTTGTCCATGTTTTGCTAGAGTTGTTTGGTAGCTTTGGGGAAGTTGATTTTTAAAGGGAAGCTATACTAAATGATAGCCAGGCTGTTTCAGAATGCTAATAACAAATTTAACTCATAGATATATCAATTTATGGCCAAGAAGTCATACAAGTCGTAATAGGGAAGCCGACCAAAAATTCAAAAATTCTGATGTATAAGGTCATGCTTTGTTGATATCTTGCTGTAGAATTGGTGTGTCTATTTTACTGCTGTGATAAATTTTAAAATTAGTTTATACTCATAGCACGGCATAAACCACTATGATAATGTTGACATGTTTCATTTTTCAAACTAAAATAGCAATAGAAGCAATTTCTTATGCTGTACACAATGTTCTCTAGTATGGTTGATTCTTAGTTGCTTGTTTTGCAGAGTTAATGGTTATTATCTTCTTTTCAGGTTCTGTATTATCTTGTTAGGGTAGAACCATTCACTACCCTTGCAATCAAACTTCAAGGTGGAAAATTTGATCATGCAGATCGGATGTTCTCAGATGTTTCTACTACTTGGAATGGAGTCCTTGAGGACATGAGTGATGTGAAGGAATTGGTAAGTCTATCAACTTTTATGACAAACTGATTGATTTGTACGTTATGCACTCTTCTCTCATCTTGTGTATGTTTTTTTTTTTTTTTTTTTTGGCCTATTTATGTCAACCTATTAGGTTCCCGAGCTATTTTACCTCCCTGAGGTCCTCACAAACGAAAATTCAATTGATTTTGGCACAACACAATTGGGAGAAAAGCTTGGTATACTCTATATTTTCTGCATTTGTTTCTTTAGAAGAATTTGTGGTATACTCAAGTGCATATTTTAGTTATTATCCCTGTGTATCAGATACTGTAAGACTTCCTCCTTGGGCTGAGAATCCAGTTGATTTTGTGCATAAGCATAGGATGGCTCTGGAGAGTGAGTATGCATCTGCTCATTTACATGAGTGGATTGACCTCATATTTGGGTATGCACCTGCTTCAAATTTTTTGCTTGTCCTTTAACAATACTCTTCTCTTTTCCTTCACATATAAAACCAAACATACTCTGCTACTTTAACCAGCCTGCTTGAATCTTTTCTTCTACATCCTCTTTGGTTTCTCTATTATCCTATATAATACACAAGATACTTAAATCTCTTTACTTGTAGGAGGGTGCTTTCTCCAATTTTCACTTATATGTTAGTGTTTCCAATCCTTGTCCCGAACTTACATTCCATATATTCCGACTTACTATGGCTTATGCGCAAACCATACACCTTTAATACTCTATATGTGGCCAAAACTCCTCATTCTTGTCCTTAATGCACTTAGTTGATCCAAATCTCCCGTCCTTCTTTCTCAAGTCTTTGCTATCTTGTATATACCTCTTTCCCCTTTCTTTGTACCCAAAGATTGATAAAGACCTTCATATACTCTTGTTCTCACTTTACTTAATACCACCTTTGTTTCCTTCTTAACGTTGTATTTTTCCCAATTTTCGTCATTGTGACATAAAGACCCCCATGATAATTCCTATCCCATTTCTATTCTTCACCTTTCTTATATACAAAGCTTAAACCCGAAGGTATCCAACTCCTTTGCCTTCATCCCTATCCTAACACAACCCTTCTCTTTTATCTGGACTTGGGACCGGCTATGTAACATAGGCGGAGTTATAGTATCTATAACAATGCTTTTCAAATTTTCATTATTTTTGTAGCTTCTAGACCATTTACGTCTGGTGACATTAGTGAGTTCGACCATGCAGGTATAAGCAAAGAGGCAAAGAAGCTATAGCAGCGAATAATGTTTTCTTTTATGTTACCTATGAAGGAACAGTGGATATTGATAAAATATCTGACCCAGTATGTTTCCTTTGCTTCTCCATATTTCAAATTCTTTTGGATGTTTGAATAAAATGCAACCCCAGTTATTTATTTATTTATATTCTTTACCATGAGAATTAACTTCTTTGCCTCAAGGATATATGACATGTTAATTATACTATTTTGCAATATGAATTTATTTTGTCATTTACAAGCAAACCATCCACAATTAGCAATACAGTTGTTGTTGCATATTGGCAATCTTATCTGTATTTTTGCAAATCTATTTACCAGAAACCTTCTTAGTTGTATATGACCTTTAAAAAAACCATAATTTATTTATGTTTCTGCAACTTACGACTCCCTTCTGTGCATAACAAGTAAAGGTACAACAGCGTGCAACACAAGATCAGATTGCTTATTTTGGACAGACACCATCCCAACTTCTGACTGTTCCTCACTTAAAGAAGAAGCCATTAGCCGAGGTTCTGCATTTGCAGGTAACTATTGATTCCATTGGTTTGACATCTTCATTGTACATAAATACAGAATGCTGTCTCTGTACTTCTTAAGATTCATGCCAGAAGTATTATGATAAGTGTCTTTCATGTGTTGATGACAAATGAATGTGATTATAATGATAATCCGTTAATCCATATATTGCTTTGTATATCAGACAATATTTCGAAACCCCAAAGAAGTCAAGCCATATGTTGTTCCATCCCCACAGCACTGCAATCTACCTGCAGCTGCCATTCATGCATCTTCAGACATGGTTGTGGTTGTTGATATGAATGCACCAGCAGCTCATATTGCACAACACAAGTGGCAGCCCAATACGCCTGATGGCCAGGGTACTCCATTCCTTTTTCATCATGGGAAAGCTGCATCAGGGTCTGCTGGTGGACTTATGCGCATGTTCAAAGGGGCAAGTGATGAAGAGTGGCTATTTCCCAAGGCATTAGCTTTTGCTGCTTCTGGAATTAGGAGCCAAGCTATTGTCGCTGTAACATGTGACAAAGAAATCATTACTGGTAAATCTAGATAAGTTAACAATGGGAGCTATTTTGGATGTTTACAATGTTTACTCACACAGGATTTATAGAAGAGGAACATGTTAAAGAAGATATAGATAGAAGTACTACTGATCATTTATTTGCCTTAAACTATATAATCAATTAATGGTTGTAGATCCAAATCCATATAGCCTCTAGGTAAGATGAAACCAATAAATATATAACCATAAAGCATGACAGTTGGACATCAGAAATTCTCTTTCTTGGATACAGTTTTTTGTCTCTGTCTTCTATGTTGGATCAAAATTTATTCACTGTGTCAGCTCAACTTGCAAAACACTTGTAGTTGTTGCTTATGTATGGTGCTATTTAACATCTAATTTGAAAATTTGGCTTCTGGTTAGGTGGGCATGCTGATAATAGTATTAGGGTAGTATCCTCAGATGGAGCTAAAACCTTGGAGACAGCTTATGCGCACTGTGCTCCTGTAACTTGCGTTGGTCTTTCACCGGATAGTAACTATCTGGTGACAGGATCTGAAGATACAACAGTAATAATCTGGAGAATACATAGGTCACATACATCTCGTGTATCAGACTCTTCCATTAGCTCACTTCCTTCAACCAGCGGTACTTCTTCATCACATTTGTTCTTCGAAAAGAATCAGAGACGGCGCATTCAGGGTCCTCTACAGGTACTTCGGGGGCACCACGGTGAAATACTTAGTTGTTGTGTCAACTCAGATGTTGGAATAGTTGTTTCATGCTCCGAATCATCAGATGTTCTCTTGCATTCAATAAGGAGGGGACGTTTAATCAAAAGGCTGGATGGTGTTGAGGCACATTCTGTTTGCCTTTCCTCTGAAGGAGTTGTCATGACCTGGAATGAATCACAGCATACTCTCTGTACCTTTACTATTAATGGTGTTATGATAGCTAAAACTGAATTATCTTTCTATAAAGGCGTCAGTTGCATGGAAATCTCTGTTGATGGGAGGAATGCTTTGCTAGGAATCAGTTCTGCAGAAAATAGTAAACCCCAGGATAACAGTTGGTGGAACAAGACAGGTATAACTGATCCTGATTCACCACCAAAAGAAACTCATGAAGCCGACAGAATCGATGTCCCATCACCATCAATTTGCTTCTTGGACTTGCACACTCTGGAGGTAGAATATCCATGATGCTCAAATGTGATGCAGAAAATAAATTACACATGTTATCTCATTAAACTGTCACTATGTTCTCTGGCTGTATGAGATAAGGTTTTGTTGTTGTTTTGTATGTGCTCTCACTGAAAACTTGTTCTTTTCCTAAAAGCTAACTCCAGAAATTTTGTATATTTCACCCAACATTATTTGAAAAAATAAATAAATGAAAAAAAAATCTTTCATAAAACCAACAATTGGTTTGCATTCTCTCCTTGCAATTGTAACATCTTATTTATTTTACCACTTTATCTGCTGTTTCTTGTTGAATTATTATATAGAAGACATCAACATTTTTTAATTTTTAAACAAATTAACACTTTATGTGAGTCTAACAAAACATCATAAATGTTCATCTTGGTCCAGCATTTTTACTGTGTGATGCATGATCTCCTTCTTTAGCACCCGGTTCTTCATTTAACAGTTCTACTATACTATTTTTCTCTAGGTAATTCATGTAATGAGGCTGGCAGATGGACAGGAAATCACAGCTCTTGCTCTAAACAAGGATAACACGAATCTTTTGGTTTCAACTTTGGATAAAAATTTGATTATCTTCACTGATCCAGCTGTAAGTTAAATCATTCTTGATAACAATCTTGCCATAGATCAGTCATTGCTTATGAGTGAATTAGCGTGCTTAATTATCCGTTTGTGTTCTCTTGGAGGAAGGAATCATTTTCCTAATCCTTGTAAATTTTCCAAACGGATGAACTTCCTATATCTCACTTGCAATCTAGTTTCTTCAATACTATTGAACATGTGGAAAGAAGACCAGCAGAGCATTCGATTAGAAGGGTACATCATATGGAAGATAGACCAGTGTTTACTGTTTAGGGGCAAAGAAAGACCTAAGAAGACTCAGAAGAGAGATCTAAGCATAAATGGACTTATTGCAGACATGATACATGATACATGATAAGGTGTAATAGCATCATTTGATTCATGTGGTTGACTTCATCTAGTAGGATAAGGCTTTGTTATTATTATTGTTGTTGTTGCTGCTGCTGCTGTTGTTGTTGTGAAACCATTTACTCCAAAAATTTAAGCTATTAGGTATAGGCACATGATAGTTATATATCTAGCATTGCACTTTATCTCGATTTCCACAATTTACAAGAAGTTCTTAAATGTTCTTGGAGCATACAAGAATTTCTCCACCACAATTTACACCTCTGTAGTGTGGTAGGTTTTTATATTTCTGTGTTCCTGTGGGATCACCTCCATGAAAATCAAATTGGTTACACTGGACCAGTGAGTGTGGTGCACTAAAACCTGTGTGACTTTCATTATTCTTAAAACTAGATTATTATATATTTGTTTGTCATGAAAATCTCATTACATTTTAAGCCTGACCATCGGGTCAGAAATTTAAAAAAATATTATTCCTCCAACTAACCAAAAAAATGTTTATAAAAAAAATTTATAGCTACAATATATGTTGATGTCTACCCTACATATAATAAAATAGCCGATAACTCTTTTACTATTTGCTTGCAGTTAAGCTTGAAGGTGGTTGATCAAATGCTCAAGCTTGGTTGGGAAGGTGATGGACTTAAGAACCTCATAAAGTCATAGCTTTTAGGATATAGAGAAGTCGATTATAGATCTCCTATACATAATAATTAACAATTAGGAAAATTAGGATTGGGGTTTATACCACTCTTGTTTATAAGCATTTTCGTTTCATCCCTTTGGTTTCAGAGATGTCTTGTAACATATGTGACACTTCTTTTCTTTTCTTTTCTTTTTTTTAACCACCACCACAGTATTAGGCTTTTAGATTTAGATCAGGGGTCCTCTTTGCTCTCCCAGCTTTACTGAAGTGCTTGTATTTGACAGACTTCTCGCTGAGGCTTGAGCCATTAAATTTTTTCTCTTCAATTTTTTCCATTATTTTCTCTTTCAGAATTGTAGTGAAAGAAAATTTTATATATTAGCTATTCTTTCTTTTAGTGAAAGAATATTTATGAGTATATTTCGGCTAAAGGCATGAGTCTTCAAGTGACACATTAATATAAATCTTTCCATTTTTTATTTTCTAAACCTTGTTAGTATTAAGTAGGGAAAAATTCAAATATATCTATGTTGCCGCATATCTTTGTTTTAATTATTTTATATTATATTAAGTACTCGTCTCTCATGAATAAGTTTTATGTACGTAATTTATAAGATGAAAATCTGATAATAAATATAAAAGACCTGTCACTGAAAGTGGTGAATGTTAGAGAGAAACAAACACTATCTAAATGAAATTACTCTGATGCCCATTCTCAATATCTAAATGAATGGAATTTTTCACTTTCAGCAAGACTACACAAATTAATCTTACCCAACCCGTGGCCAGAAGCCAGCACGTGCGTTTTCCTAAATATGACATGATATGATAATGCTTTAGTTATGAAATTTAACGTCCTCACATTACACGATTGCATATTCGTTGATGATAGGGTATTGTTAGTAGCCAACCCAATACTTCATACAACTCCAACCATTATATCTATCTCATTTGTCATTACACACAACTACCTTGTCCATATTATATTTGTTTCTTTCTTTTCATTTCCTTTCTTTTTTATTTTTATTTTTTTCCATTTGTGAAGACCGTATAATATGTCTATCATTCTCATTATTGAACCTGCATCTTGTGTAGTAGTTCTGTTCTACAGCCATGGAAGAAAAGGTAACAATCTTCACGCATTCTCGTATATTATTACTTTGTAGCCATTCCTTAGTTTACTTGAAGAAAAGGTAATGTTCCGTGTTTATATTTTATTCAGCGAAAGGCGAAAATGAAGCTGAAGGTGGACCTTCAATGTTATAAATGCCACATGAAAGTAAAGAGGGTCCTCAGCAAATTTCCTCGTGAGTTTTCACTATACATTGGTTTAATTCTCTCTCGTATTTAGTTTTGAGTTTACATACCATGCATTCTTATGGAGTAAACTTTTTTTTTTTTTTTTTTTTTTGTTAAATAATACTTATAATATTTATTAATAATTTGTATAAAAGTTATATAATTATGTAAATATTTTATTTTTTTTTTTGATTTTTATTATAAGTTTTATGGGTACTCTATGGTTTAAGTTTACTTTTTCTCTGTGTAAGTTTTATTTTTTTTTATGAGAATAGACTTCTATGAGGTTATTGTAGCCAAATGGTTAATTTAATTTTTTCCTAACTCTAGATGGACTTCTATTTTTTTGGAAAAGTTCTATACATTATTTAGAATAATATTAATAACAAAAAATATTAATACTATTAGAATTTTGAAATTAAAATGCCTGGAAGTACCGGACAGGATTTAGTCGCTTATTAGGAGGCAAACGGATCGGATTAGATAATACCTCTCTTATATAATTATGAATATATAAAAATAATTAGTAAAATAATTAATAATAGGTATATATTTAAATTTTTAATTTTTTATAGTAAAGTTATATAAATTGTTATTCAAATAAATTTTTTTTATTTATTAATTTAAAATTATAGAGTAATAGGTTCATATATGGAATTGATTTAAGTAATTTATTATTAATAATAGATATAAAGGGTTTATTTTTTTTTTATGATTAATAATTATAGGAGTTTATGCTATGTACAGGATAATTAAGATTAATTACTTGTAGGCAAAGAGACACTATTTTTTTTACTGCTAATTGACGTTTTTTATATTACGAATTTGAATAATATAGGCAAAAAAATTATGATTGACAAAATTGAATAATAATTTAACAATATAAAAAAAAATAACTTAAAAGTATATTTTAAAATTATAGAGCATGACAAATAATTTCTAACTCACTAATGATTGACATGCATATATATGAGTTCTGCTGATTTTGGTAACCTGACCAAACTTTAATTTTAGACAATAAAGTTTGATGAAATGAATATGCTAGAAATTAAAGATTAAAGCAATGACAGAGTCTACAACTTAACAGTTAGTTTTTTGTAATCTTGGTCCTGGGTGGTCGTTGATGCACATTCTACTCTTCAAATACCTCTACACTTTGTTATTGCCATGATACTTGTCCCAAAAAGTTTAAATTGATGAGAGAATGTAAATAAATAATTATCTACTAACAATTCCTTTTTTAAAATGATAGAAATTCTAAAGCAAAAGTATGACGCGGAGAACGACATAGTGATCATCGAAGTGCTATGTTGCAGCCCAGAAAGGCTAGTGGACAAAATTTGTTGCCGAGGTGGTGGTGCCATCAAAAGCATTGAAATTGTGGAAGCCAAACCCAAACCTCCCCCGCCCGAGAAGCCCAAGCCGCATCCTGTTCCCCGTGCCGAGCCGGAGAAGCCTAAATCACCTCCACGACAGGATGTTGCAGCCCCGACTCAGCCAGTAAAACTCTTTGAACCGGTACCTGCTGTCTCTGTTCTTGCATACCCATCATCAGTGAGTTCTTCGCCAGCCGGGCTTTTCTATGAGGGTGGCCCAGGTGGGCTCCCGGGCTATTATGGAAGACCAATATATGATAGTTATGGTGGGAGCTGGCCTTGTTATGGGAACTGTCACTATCAACACTTTCATGAAGAAGAAGCATCACAATGTACAATTAGTTGATTACTTGGGGAACAAGTAATTGTAGCATGTGTGACATCGGTAATTAATGGATGTAAGAAAATAAACTCTTGCTTCATAATAACTTTCGCTTTGAAAATTTCTTAATATATTTTAAATTTTAAATATTTGAATATAATTGAACTGAGATGTATTGATAACATAAACCTTCACATCTAGTTACTAATGGTGAGTTTGCGAATAATCTTCTCTGATTTTTTTTTTTCTTTTTGCCCACAATATTCCCAAAGTCGACAAGTCAAGGACTAATCCGTCGCGGATTCGAGCTCCATTCGGGATTCGAACCCCCAACACTTGTTTAAGCAGACGAATAAGCTGACCACTCAACCGACTCAAGTTGGTTATCTTCCCTGATATTTTAATTGCATGACATTTAGTAGTTTTGTACTCCTTTATTCTCAAATAAAGATTTACTTTTTTAAATTTTATTTCACAAATAAGTACTGATTTAGCAAATTAGTCTAACATTAATATTTGTCTAGTCATATCCCTTATTAATTAATAATACCCTAATCAATATTGGACCAAATGATGAGAAAGTATAAATATATAAAGTAATTCAATAGAGAATGATTAATGTACTTGTCTAAACTCTCAAAGGATAATTTTGTATAGTAATTCTTAAATTTTGCAGCTTCAACATATTCCAATTATTTTTTTTAATTCATGAGATACATACTAACTTCTCATATAAACATAACATGTATAATATTAACTTCAAGAAAGATAGGTGTATTTACTATTTACATTCTTGTTATCTATTTCTAATTACATTAAGCTTCTCTATAAAGCTTGGATTGTTCTAAAAACGATATGCTAATTAGTCCCAGTCCCTGTGGAAGGCTTTGACTTCAAGACCACCATCAATATGAAGATTTATCATTGTCTTGTAAGTAACAACTTTCGTTTCATCACTCAATTCAAAGCGGAAACAACCTAACAAACTGCTGAGAATATCTTCATCTGCCTGTATGCAAACTCCTTTCCTAGACAAATCCGAGGACCTGCCTGCAAATAAAAGAAAATTCATTTCGAGTTTTCTGAATTAGCCTCAGGCCTTAATACAAGCTTGCATGCAAGATAATTTTCTTCAGAGATGCTTATAATTTCACTCAATTTTCAGTTAAAAATTTATTGTTTTAAGAGTTTGTAACCAATGCAAGTCAAGTCCTTATAGTTTTAACATTTATGATCAGGTACTTATACTTCATAAATATTTTTCATTTTGGTCCCTCTAGTTTAAAAATTTTACATGATCAAGTCTTATTTTTACATTTGATCATATTATATTTTTTTTTTTTTTTTTTTTTTTTTGATCAAGTCTTATATTGGATGATAAACACTTGATCACAAAATTGTAAACTAGAGATCAAGTTAAAAACGTTTGTACAATATAAAACCTCAATTAGAAATGTTTATACTATAAGAATTTGATTAGAAACTGTTGTACAATATAAGGACTCAATCGGTTACAAACATTTAAACTATAAGGATCCAATTAAAAGTTTAAGAAAATTATAGGTCCTTCAAAGTAATTAAACCAAAATACCTGGAAAGCTGTAAATCTGAAAGGACTATCTGGCTGAAAAATGCCATTATGATCAAGCCATCTTTCTGGTCTAAATTCTTCTGCATCATCACCCCAAATGAATTTCATCCTCCCCATTGCATAAGGTTGATAAGATACCATATCTCCTTTATTTACATTGTATCCATCTGGTAATATATCATCAGCAAAGCAAATCTTTGCATCCTGCAAGTCTTACAATTTTGAGTTAACTCCTGATTTCCTCCCCGACAAAAATTTGATGAAAATGACAAACTTATCTCTTATTATTCTCTTGCTGAACAAGTTCGCACCTCGTCATTCAGAAAAAGTAGACATATTAGTCCTTCCATGCATGCATGAGTTTTATAAGGAATGACTAATATGTCACGTTTTTTCAAATGACGATGGACGAATTCTTCAGAGAAAAGATTTGAGATTTACCCTACAATCTTAAACACTGCAAATCTGTGATGATAACAATCTTGGGATTTAGAAGCAATAGATAAACTTGAAGAATATCCTTACCACTGGAACTGCAGGATAAAGTCTGAGAGTTTCAGTAATTGCTGCATGGAGATAATTCATCTTTTCAAGAGCTTCATCAGTTACATAAGACACAAACTCGGCACCACTGCTAAATGTTTTAGTTTTCGTGTTTGTTACTTCTTTCACTTCTTCTGCAGCTCTTTCTTGCACTTCAGGATACTTACACAGCATGTAAATAAACCATGCAAGTGTTGCAGCTGTTGTGTCTTTTCCAGCTATAACAAAGTTTAGAATTATGTCTCTTAAGTATGTCGAATCATATTTCTCCTGTTGCAGAAACCTTGAGAGTATGTCACCATGTTTGTTCTGCATATTCCATCCAAAGTGAGAAAATGCATAATTCATGTAAGCCTATTTGGGTTATATAAGTTTTTAGTCCTTGTAAAATTTGTGACTTGGTTTAATGTTTGGTTTTGTACCTACAATTAGTTTGTCTGCAGCAAATATTGACATGACAGTTAAAACCAAGGTTGTATTTGGTTGATGTTTTCATTTTCAGTGTTACTGTTTTCAAGATTTTTGAAGGAAAAAGTGAAAATAATAAAATCTTGTTCTCTGTTTTCGCCACCTATTTTCTTTTTTCTTCACAAAATTCTAAAAACAAAAAATACTGAAAATGAAAATGCAAACCAAACACACCCTAAGTATCTCTTGTCTCATCTTGTGGCATAGCATTTAATCTGTCACGTTAACATTTACTAACAGCAAGGACCAAAACAAATATTTAAATTTCATAGGGTTCAAAACTAAATTATTTGAAGGGGGGAAAACAAAATATCACAAACTTTACATAGATTGAAAACTTATTTAAGCTAATATATTTTCTTTTCAATTAGAGACACAACTTGTAACTAGTAAACTTACAGCAGAATCATCCTTTGAAGTCTGCAATTGCTGCATTCTTATGTTAATTAGCTTAAAGACAAAGTCGTTTAAGATTTTGGTATTCTTTCTTAAGACAGCCTCTGATCCAACATTCAGAAATTTCTTTATCTTCCAGAAGACATCGACATACCGGAATAGAGTAAGCATACTTGAAGTTTCAAAAGCATCGGCGAAGTTCTTCCCTTCTTCGCTTGATCCACACATGCTGTCAAGTTCAGTTCCAAATGCAACTTGGAATATTGAATCCAAAGTTGATTTCATGAAAAGGTCCTACATAAGATTTTGGATCAAGTTAACACCAATGACACAAGAAAAGGAAATCATATAATATGTTTTAGAGCATATAGTTTAAATTTTCAATCAGGTTCCAGTATAGGAGATGATTGGAAATTTTTGTACAACATGAAAACTTTATTGCAAACTTTTAAATTATAATGACCTAACTGAAAATAGACTAAAACTATAGGAATCTTAGAGTAATTAAACCAAGAATACGTAAACCTACTTGGATTTCCAATGTCTTGTTTGAAGTTGCAGCTTCAGACACCACATTTGCAACTTTTGCTGCATTCTTTCTGAATACAAAAATGCTGAAATCTCTTAACATCTTGGTGGAGAATTCATGACTTGATATTTTCCTCTGTTCGCGCCATTTCTCGCCATCAACAGTGAAGATTCCATCACCCAGGAAATCCCTTAAATTTTGGTAGTTGTACATTCCCTGCACCAAGATTTTGAGAATAAAAATGAAGACAATATGGCTAACTTAGTTTCATCTTTTTGATAATTGAACTGACTCAAAATAATTACATCACATAACATCTTCTATATGTACCTATTACTATTAATGCTCTTATTAACCTGCTTTTTATTAATCAGAATTCACAGTTTCCAAAATCTATGTACAAGTTTCATCAGTATTCTCCAAAGGACAATATATGAAAAAAATTCCTAAAATTGACAACCATAACAACCACATCACACCATGTCCAGATTTTGAAGGAGAAACATAAATAGAAAGAGATCATTGCTTTTTTTTTTTGGTTGCCCACGGTATCCCCCATCCCGACAGGCCAAGGACTAATCCGTCGCGGATCGGAGCTCTATTTAAGGGTCTGGCGCTGGCCAATGGGTTGCTGCATGCACAAGACATCATTGCTTTGATCATACATGAAGATGATAACAGGAAACTCAGAACCTCCTAACTGATTCAATCTTATAATTAAAATCAGCAAGAAAATAAATATGACTGTTGTCTCACCAGGAATAAAAGTGATGAAGTTTTTTATTATTTATTTATTTTTTATCCTGAATGCAGCTGAGCTAATATCCATCTACATAGTTACTTAAAGGCTTAAAAAAAGGGTCCAAATTGATATGTATGTGAAATAATATTCGCAAAGAATTTCATTTACTTCTAAAAAAATTTGGGCTAAGACCATAACAAAAGTTTTATAAGAACCACAACCATAAATCGTTTATTTAACCTATTTAACCAACCCAGTTTTAATATATCCCAAAAAACTGAAAATCAATGAATATTATTCTAGCATCTGCAAAAAGTTTGTACCTTTCCATAATTTTCAAAATGGGTTTTGAGGATATACTCCACATTGATAGGATCAGAAGTGTAAATCTCATTCCTGAATGGACTCAGCAATCTGTAAGTCTTATGCTTTCCTGCAAGATCAGTCATGTAATGATGCAGCCTATTGAAGTTCATCATTTGGTTGAACACTGTGCCACCAATTGGATGGTACTTCTTCTTCTTTCTATCTCTTCTTCTGAACAGAAATTGTGCCAACAGAAGAACTAAACCTGCAGAAAGAGATGCAAAGACATAAGGATTATGAAGAAAATCCATTTATGATGATGTGTTAGATTCAAGAGAGTTTATAGTTTAGTATAGTTCAGTTGCAAAGGTTGCAAGATGCAACTTCATTTATAGGATCCAAGGAATCAATTGATGGTGCCCTTGGACCTTGGTAACTTTCAGTAGTTGTAGTTGTGTACGACATTTTGCAAGGTATTCTGTCTTTTCTGACCATTAATAGGTTATTAGCCTAGGAATTTCAATTATTTTTCTAATCATTAAAATGAAATATTAAAACTCTTTCTTGAAACACTTCTTATTAAATAAATAACATTGTTTTTTTTTTCTTACTGAAAATAAATAACATTGTTGTACTCCTTATTAATTAGATAAACTCCGACACTTATTTAGTTGTGTTTTTAGATTTTAATTTTAATGTATTAATAATATGAAAAAATTTTACATTATTATAGATGAAAATTATTTAAATTATGAATTTAAAAATTAATTAAAATTCTAATTCCATGTAAAACTTTTACAAGATGTGTATAAAATTAAATTTATTAGTGTATTAATAGACATTAATGTGTTTATTAATATATTTTATTTTTAAAAATATTCTATAAATATTAAAATTAGTTATTAAAATAATTATTATATATTTGTGTATATTTATATATTGTTTGACTTATTTTTTTAATAAAAAATATCAGCTATCAAAATAATTAATAATGTCATAGTAAAATATTCAAAATTTTTAATAACATAACTAAATTTTTAGGATAATTTATACAATTAAATCTATATCAATAGAGTAAATTCGCTTTTTTAATGTAAATCGAATTAATTGGATTTGATTTATTGTATATGTTATATCAATAGTAAATCAAATCTAATTTGATTCTTATGTCATTTTAGAAGGCTATACTTTATATTAATTTTTTCAACATCAAAAGTTCTGGTAATAATTTTTTAGATGCTAATGAGTCAAATAATTATTTTTAATAAATTTTTAGAAATCATTTAATATTTCATTTTACATTCATAAGTTAATAAAAATGTAGATTTCTTGAAATTTTAACTAAAACACAAAAGTTGAATTTCTATTCTTATTCATTTTAATTTTTTTATATTTTATTTGAATCCAAATAAAAAATATTTTTTTATTTACATTTATATTTTAAATTTAATACTTAAAAGTAGTAAATATTAATAATATGTCTCACTACTAAATCAAATCAACTAAATTCGATTTACATGTATATGTTGTAGAAGTAGTAAATTGAATCAAGTTAATTCAATTTACTATTAAAAAAGCGTAAATCAAATTTAGTTGATTCGATTTACATAAATTTACTTTAAAATATGCATGTAAGTAATTTTATTTTAAGATATTTGTGTAATATTAATTCCTATTTGATTTGTTTGTGTAATTTATCCAAATTTTTATAAAACATAATATATATCCCTATACAGCGGTTTATTAGTGTTACTTAAATTGTGAATTTAAAAATTAATTAAAATTATAATTTTTATGTATTTTTTTATAAGGTATGTTTACAAATTATTTTTAATATATTAATAGGTACTAACTACTAACGTATTGACTAATATATTTTATTTTTAACATATTGTATAAATATTAAAATTAACTATTAAATTAATTATTATATATTTATATATTGTTTAATTTATTTTTTCAATAAAAAGAATCGGTTACTAAAATAATTAATAGTGTCATCATAAAATAATCAAACTTTTTAGCAATATAATTAAATTTTTTATAAACAAAAAATATATCCTTATACAGGGGTTTATTAGTGTTCTTTTTGCATATAGATTTTTTTTATGTAATAATAATAATAATAATAATAATAATAATAATAATAATAATAATAATAATAATAATTGAGATACCAAGTACATTATAACGCTAAACCTTTTTTTTATATTTTCTTAGTAAGTTTGATAAGAATAATATTTTTTTTTCTTTGCTTAATAATTAAAAGGCGTTGATCCATAGACATCAAAAAATTTATAAACCGAATTATTAGCCCCAACCAAAGCACTACTTTTCATTAGAGTTTCTTCGGATAATGTTAACGTTCTAGATGTTCTCCAATGTATGCTTTATGCAGTATTTGAAGAAACAGTATAATAAACAACTATATTATACATACATCAAAATTAATCATTAATATAAAATATATATTAAAAATAATTTAAATTAAATTATATATATTTTTATATATAAATATCTTATTAATAATTAATTTTAATATATAAATAATATTTTTTTATAATAAACCAGGTAGCAATAAAGTGTGTAGATATTTTAACAATGGAGATTCCCCACTTAACCTTACATACAGCTCATCTTGGATAATGATCGTGTTTGGATATATGTCCCTTTTATTGAATCCATCTCTTCAGGATTCTACCAAAAATAATGCTATTCTGATCCTTTCTCTAAACAGTTATTTAATCTAATACAAAAATCTAACTCTAAATCATAAATACATATCGTTTATGGCTATTATTTACAGCAAAGTTACCTTGTATATAAACTTAGACTTCAATTAGATGAGCTGTTTCAACAATTCCTTCATTCTTTCTTTCTTTCTTTCTTTTAGATTTTAGTTTCTTTCATACGTTAGCTATCCATCCGACGAACAAATTATTTATAAGAGGTAAAATACTAAATTACTGTCATGTATTTAGGTGTAATCCTATTTTAATTTTAAAATTTAAAATATCTTATTTGAATTTAAAAATTTTTTTATTAGTTTTAATGTAGTTTTACCGTGAGATTAAAGTCAAATAATTAACGAAATATTTTACATGACAGTTGTACAAAAACAAAGTCGATAACTTGAAGAATAAGTACAAGTTCGAAAGACACAAAATTAACTGTGGATGCATCAATACATTTATTTATCATTCTCTTTAATTCTATAGAAAATATTTCATTTAAATTATAAGAAAAATGATAAATAAATGTATTGATGCATCCACAGTTAATTTTGTGTCTCTAGATCTTGTACTCATTTTCCAGATTATTGATCTTGTTTGTCATGTAGGATATTTTGTTAATTATTTAACTTTGACTTCACGATGAAAAAACTAAATAAAATTTTTTTGGATTTAAATAAGATACTTTAAACTTTAACGACCAAAATAAGATTATGCCTAAATATAGCAGACCAATTTAATACTTTATCCTATTTATTAGTTGACATACAATAATTAAATGAAATACAATTTAGTACTTTTTATAATTTATGAAAAAAATTCAAAAATTAATAATTTTAATTTATATTGACTAAGATTTTTAATCAACAACCCAATATTTTTAACTTAATAATTCAACATAACTTTTTTAATCAATATTTTAAATATTATTAATTGTTAGTCAAAAATCATATATTATACTAATTTTGTAGCATTGTTCATAATTAATTTTTATTTTTTTTATAATATTTTTTTTGAGGTCTTTAATTTTCTTAATAAGTAAGATTATAAAATGGGCTAAATAAACTTATCTATCCATCAAAATAAAATGGAGGAGACAATGAAAAATTTGACCAAATTATATCTTCAACAAGTATAACATAGCAATTAAGAGGAGTAAATCCCTAAAACAGTCTTTTAGATTGGGCCGTGCATCAATGTTGCCCCTCAGTTTTAAAATACTCTAAATGCACCTTTCAATTTGAACTCCGTGCGAAATCCTGGTCCTTCCACCCAATTCCGGCATGACTTAGCAGCCAGAGCGCTAAAGTGGCGGTTCCACCTCCACGTAGGCAACCTTAAACGGCTAGCTGATGTGGAATATCATCAAAGAATCCCAAATTAGTCCCTGGTACCAATTATAAACCCTAAAGTTGTTCTTCCTTCTTCCTCTATGAATTAGTTCGTCGTCCAGCTCAAGCTCTTCGGCTTCTACCCTGTGGTTGGTCTGACTGTTGTTCGATTTCGTCCTGTTAGTCTTCTTCTTCGTCCTCTCCCACCATGAGTGACAGTCACGCTTCTGGAAGGTCGAATCACTCATCTGCGACCGGAAACTGGAAAAAGAACAATGTGTGTAGCTGGCGTTCAGCAGTTCCAAAGTGGTGCAGTTGTGGGTGCAGGCCTGTCCTTCGGTGGTAAGGGACGGAGACTCATCCTAATAAGTCGTTCTTCGGGTGTCTGAATTATAATGTGAGTATATTTACTGGCTGAAATTTCAAGTGTTGGTTAGTTGAGGTAGTTGTTTGATAAAGTTGATGCATATTTGCAGACTAGTGGAAAAAATTGGTGTGGGTTATTTATCTGGACAGATTCTGTACAGGATGAGGTGCTGGTGAAGTCTGATGAAGAAGATGAGCATGGTGGGATGAAGATGAACATTGCATGGAAGGTGGACAAACTGGAAGCAGATGTGAGAAATGTAAAAGTGATGGTCCAAGTGCTTGGTTTAGGGGTATTCGTATTATTTGTGTTTGTGTTGATGTTAATGTTGAAGGTTTGATTAGTACAGAACCAGTGTAATCCGTTTTATGAACAATGTAATTGATATTAGATTGATTTTGATATATTGAATGATTGTGTTGTTTGGTGGGTTGTAACTATTTGGTTTTGTTTTTGTAAACAGAACTGAACACCCAATTATGTTATGGATAAGCAACAAATGCGAAAGCTTACATAGGGCATAATTCATAACTGAATGACAATAACACTAGTTCATATAAAAATCTGCAATAATGCAGTGATCACAATAACAAGCAAAAAAATACTGAGCATTATTTCAGCTATATTCCAGCAACTTAGTTAGTATTTAGAAGTTGCAGAGGTGTCTATGAATCACCATGACCAAACAAAAAAGACAAAGATAATTATTTCACAAAACACACAAACTTTCAGAATTTCAACCTAAAGCTATGAACATAATCACTTCTTTCTTGGCGGTTTGAACCCTGGAGTGGGCACAAACTTGAGGAAGTTGGCCAGCCGTGCTGCAGTTGCATCACTAGTCCCTCCATTGGATTTAATGATGCAGAGCCAATTAGAGTATGTGACCTTCTTCTAAGTGGCAGTTTCCCAGGTCTTGTAAGTGTCTTCCTCTTTTGTTCATGCTCCTGCAATGCAGACAGTAATAAAGCCTAGAAAATAAGATGAATGTCAAATAATAAAAATACATTACATGAAGAATTATTGTACAGAATACCTTTTGGGAGTTTTCGGCTTCAGAGTATGAGGGCTGAGACAGATCAATCTCAGCCTGCTGGATATCCACTTCCACAAGAGTGGCAGGATCAGGGGCAGATGCAGTAGTAGTAGCAGACGCTGTTGCAGTTTCAGATCCTGTAGCAGTAGCAGAGGCAGTTGCAGCTTGAGTTGCATTAGAAGTAGTTGTTGTAGCTGCCGCAGAGGCAGTTGCAGTGACATTCTGAGCAGCAGCCTTAGGGTCTTTAGCAGCAGCCTTCTGCAGCTTCAGCAGCTTTCTTCTTCTCACACCCTCTTTTTGTATGACCTTTCTGCAAGCAATACTTACAAGTGAATGGTCGTAGTTGTCTCTTCATAGTGGTAGCTGGATTTGATTTCTTTCTAGACTGACCTCCTTCATCCCCATCCTTCCTCCTCTTGGTTTGGAGCTGTCCCGGTTTTCTCTTAACCAATGGTGCCAATGGTCTATTGTTCTCAGATCTTTCCCATAATTGTTAGCCAGGTAAAGGGTTTATGTGGTGGGAGCAAGTGGCTTTGTACGACTCCATTGTCAGGAGCTTGTGGTAGAAATCCTCTGGCCACTTGTTCACTCTAGCAATAGCAGCACAAGCGTGAACACATGGGATTCCTACAACAACATAAACAACAATAACGATTTGGTGAATAGTTAATTTGGTTCACTAGGCAGACTACTTAAATAATTAATTAACAGTTAAATATATTACCAGTTAGCATCCAAAACTGACAAGTACATAGCTTTTTCCCCAAATTCACTACATGGTGCGTAGGGTGTCCATGTACCTCGAACTCCTCGTATCCGGTGTCTCCAGCCCAGATTGGTTGCCACTGCCTAGATTCCTTCCTTAGCTTCTCCAGTCTGCTCTTGATCACTAGGAGAAGTATCCCCATATGATTATCCAGCTTCACTTTATTTTTGGCCATTGTCCTCATAACGAACATCCTAACCTCTTCAAGCAGTGTGATTATAGGCTTCCTCCTAGCTTCTTAATATTTGCGTTGAATATTTCGCACGCATTGTTACATATTGAGTCTAACTTTGACTTGTGATTGAACTGAGATCATCTCACACATCTCTCTTAGGTATGCATCACTGTTTAACTTCCTCAATCCCTCCCCTATGCTCTTTTTAGGTACAAGCCACCAAACTTCCTTCATTCTGTCATAACCTAGCTCCTATAGTTTCTCAAGTAAAATACATCCAGCATATCCACCTCAACATCACCCAAGCAGTTTCTGTTGTCAGAATAGTAACCAATCTTTCCATCCACACCCTTTTCAAAAGTTCCTCCATGATGAAACATGTCTAGTATTTCATCCATCTGCAAGATACGTAAACAAACAAATTAAACACATGCAACACTAACTTCTGACCATAACTAGACAACCGTATCATTAGAGAAAAGAGCCCTTGTTGGATACATAAAAAAAAACAGAGCAACACAAGCTCCATGCTAACATCGTAAGCACAAAAAACCTAACAACATAGAAATCTCAACAAAACACCAAATGAAGATGAAATCTCCTTCAATCAACACATCACGTGAAGAGCCATCAATGAAACCCAAAAAAAAAATTTTAAATTTCAACTACACACTGTATTTTTAACCTTGTTGATGCTGACGATGATGATACCCTCTGGATCACCAACTTTCTATGATTGGCGTCCTTCCTTCTCCTGCCAATAAACTCAAAAAAGTACTAACCAGAACGTGCCGTAGTGTGACAACATTCTCTGGACGAAAGGGAGAAGAAACGTTTGAAGAGAAGTAGAAGAAAGACTAACGAGTAATCAACTCTTTCCCTAAGCAACGTTTCAATTCCCCTCCATCATAAAACGACACCGTTTTGATTCATCAACCCCTCTAAGCAAAATGACGTCGTTCGGGCAGCTTACGTGGAGGTGAAACCGCCAACTCAACGTTCCGGCTGCTGAGTCATGTCGGAATTGAGTGGAAGGACCAAGATTTTACACAGAGCTTAAATTGAAAGGTACATTTAGAGCATCTCAAAATTAAAGACAACATTGGTGCACAGACCTAATTTGAGGGACCATCGTGGGATTTACTCCAAGTAAGAGAGGTGAGTTTTCAATTTAACCCTGAAATGCTGAAAAGTGAAAACTCAATCCAAATAGTCTCAAGTCTCACCTCTCTACCTCACTCACCGCAGTTCCGCGCTGTCACCGCCGAACACAACTGCAGCCAACGACGGAGGAAGTCACTCGTCGATCCCCTCGCCGGCTCCTCTGCCTCTTCTCCGCGCCGCCAGTGTCTGCTCGCCTCTGCCTTCTCCGTCCGTGTCTCCCGGCTGCCTTGACTCCGCCGTGCCTCGCATGTCTCTGCCTCCGCCTCGTGCCTCGTCTGCCTCATCATTGTGTTGGCTCCTCTGCAGGCTTTGCTCTGCTCCTTTTCGAAGCTCTGCTTCTGCAACGACCCCAAGTTGGAAAACCGTTCCTCTCTCTGTTTTTGACTTTTTGCTTCTGCAGTGTAGTGTTGGTGAGTTTTTTTGTTTTTAGTTATTCTTATTAATTTTTTATCCTGGATTTTTGTTGTTTTAATGTAGCTTGAAGGACCATGGAGGTTGCTCTTATTGATCGTACCTTCAATCATTGCTTTTTCTGTTCTTTTTGTGTCTTCTTGTTTTCTTTGTTTTGTGGCGTCTTGTTTACTAACTCTCATGCAGCGGTGGTGTTTGGTTGGTTGTCTTGTGGTTCTTTTATGATGTCTTTAGTTTGGCTTGTTCTGGTTTTTCGAATGTTCTTGTTTTTTGTATTGGTGCTGTTCCTCACTTCCAATGTTGGATCTATCAAAAAATGTATTGATGCTAATTGTATTTATATGTAAAATTGATTGATTTAATTTTTAATAGGTATAAATAAATTGTATTTGTATTTAAAACTAATTGATTTAATTTGTTGTTTTCTTTGTTCTTGTTCCTTTTTCGAAGCTTGTATACTAAAGTTGGAGAAGCTGAGAGAGATAATAGAACAGACGACATTTTCATTAACACTATAAAATTTGTCTCCTAGCTTGATAATCAAATGATGAAGATTCAATAAAAGGGTCTTTCTTCTGGTGTTGTGTAGCACTCTTTAATTTTTTCAGTAGATTAATCACTTTGCAATTGTTTGATTTGGAGGTCAGTGATAATAAATAAGAGTTTGTTTTAAAAAGAGAGAGAATGGAAAGGTTCTAGCAGTCTTAAGTTTCAACATGAAATTTTCATTTGAGTTATAGTTTTTTAGTGATATTTGTCTTGTTTTTCATTCACGAAGGGTCTTCTATGTTATGTTCTTTGGCCTTTTTGTTTTTCTTTGCTTGTTTAGAACAAAGATGCTAAAAGTGCAAAAAAAGAGTGACTGTAGAAGATATATTGTGGCACATAAACGGATGTTTTCTTTTTCTTGATTAATCTCTGGATAATTGATTATTTAAGCGAGACCAGGTCAACAAGTTTAGCCTGTGATCCACCGATTGAACTTGTAATTCAGTAATCCAGTATTTCGACCGGTTCGGTTCTTATAACTATGATTTTAGGACCTTCAATTTGGTGTTTTCTTTCTGTTTTATTTATTTATCTTTTGGTTGCTGTAATTCGCTTTTCAGATTAAATTGATACATTGCTGCAATTTTTATCAGATCTCATCATTCACGCCCTTACCCAATCGCTCAATCTGAGACTGACTCTCCCTTCCCTCCTCCTTGCAGCCGTCCACACTCAAGGCCTCACCTCTGTTTCTTCTTCCTCTTCTCGTGCTTCCTTATTCCGTTTGTCGTTGCCATCGTCGTCGCAGGTGTCAGCATCCGATTCGTGTTCTTTCCGTCTGCCTCTGCTCATGCTTCTTGAGTCTGGGTTACTGTCTGCCTCTTCATATTCCGGTTCGTTGTTGCCGCCCTCTGCTTTGCCTTGCTCGGGTTGGCTTTCTGCCTCTGCTCCTCTAGGATTTTTATAGTGAAAATATACACGTTAACTAATTTAGTTCATAATTAGTTGGTAATTAATTAAAATATATAATCTTTTATATTGTTAGTGCACTTGTTCAGTGAGTGTGTAAAGAGAGTCTTGTGCGCAAAAGCAATTCAGTGTAGGGAATAAGGTCAATTCACTGCCTTAAAAATCAACCTTCATTCATGGCCTTAAACAGTGGCCCTCAGAGTCTCTCATCACAAGTGTTTACCAAGGAGCGTTTCATTCCAATCTCCAACTTCAGCTCTAACCCCTGTGCTGTTCTCAGGTGCTGTTCCCAAAACAATTTTTTTTTTACTACTTTTGTGTGTCACTGTTTTTGTTCATGTTCTCATAACCTATTTAATTCAGGGAGTTATGGTCTGAGAAGACAGATAATCATACAAGGGTTCAAGAGCTCCACCAAAATGAGAAACCCAGATCAAGGAATTCGTGTAAAAGAGCCAAAGACATGGCTAATCTCATCAATTATAAACCTTGGTCAAATCAGTTGCTGTCTTCATTCACTACCCTTCTTTCCAAAACCAATGTGCTTCAGACTTTATGCCATATCAAGGAACCTTCCAAGGCCTTTCGGTTCTTCAAGTGGGCACATGAAATGGGTTTCCCGCACAGTGCTCAATCCTACTTCATGATGTTGGAAATCCTTGGTCGTCAGAGGAATCTCAATGTTGCTAGGAATTTTCTGTTTTCCATTGAGAAAAAGTCCAATGGGGAAGTCAAGCTTGAGGATAGGTTCTTCAATAGCTTAATTAGAAGTTATGGTGAAGCCGGCCTCTTCAAAGAATCCATTAAGCTTTTTGAGACTATGAAGTCAACTGGTGTATTACCATCTGTGGTCACATTCAACAGTGTTTTGTCTATATTGCTAAGGCGGGGCCGGACCAATATGGCAAGAGCTGTGTACGACGAAATGCTTGGGACATATGGTGTCACTCCAGATGTGTACACATACAATATTTTGATCAGAGGGTTTTGCAAGAATTCCTACATTGAAGAAGGGTTTAGGTTCTTTAAAGAGATGATGAGCTTTGATTGCGATCCGGATGTTGTTACATATAATTCACTCGTTGATGGCTTGTGTAAAGCAGGGAAGGTTAGTATAGCGCATAACTTAGTGAATGGTATGAACAAGAAATGCAAAGATTTGAATTCTGATATTGTGACTTACACAACTTTGATTAGAGGGTATTGTATGAAACAAGAAGTAGATAAAGCATTGTTTATTCTTGAAGAGATGACTAGTAGGGGGCTAAAGCCAAATGTAATTACGTACAATACTCTGATAAAAGGATTATGTGAGGCACAAAAGTTGAACAAGGTAAAGGATATTTTGGGCCAAATGATGGGAGATGGGACTTTCATACCAGATACATATACCTTCAATATATTAATTCATGCACATTGTTCTGCAGGAAACCTCGATGAAGCATTTAAGGTGTTTGAAAACATGAAAAACCTTCAAGTCCCAGCAGATTCAGCCTCGTACAGTGTTCTGATTCGGAGTTTGTGTCAGAGAGGTGACTATGATGCAGCAGAGAAGCTGTTTGATGAATTATATGAGAATGAAACTTTGTTAAGTAATTATGGTTCCAAGCCGATTGCTGCCTCATATAGTCCTATTTTTCAATATTTGTGTGAACATGGGAAAACTAAGAAGGCTGAGAAGGTACTTAGACAGCTAATGAAAAGGGGAACACAAGATCCCCTATCATATAAGACCGTGATTATGGGGCACTGTAAAGAAGGAGCATATGAAAATGGTTATGGGATTTTGGTATGGATGCTAAGAAGAGATTTTGTTCCTGATTTTGAGATATATGATTGTTTGATTGATGGTTTTCTTCTGAAGGATAAGCCTCTTCTTGCAAAGGAGACTCTAGAGAAAATGCTAAAGAGCTCCTATAAACCCAAAACATCTACCTTGCATTCTATATTGGCAAGACTTTTGGAAAAAGGTTGTGTTCATGAGTCTACCTCCCTTATTGTCATGATGCTGGAGAGAAATATTAGACAAAATATAAACCTGTCAACTGAGAATTTACTGCTCCTTTTTGGTTCTGGACTGCGAGATAAAGCATTTCAGATCATTGAGTTGCACTATAAGAATGGATACCGTGTTAAAATAGAAGTGGTTCAATTCCTTTGCCAAAGAGGAAAGCTACCAGAAGCATGCAAGCTGTTGTTGTTTAGTATGGAACATCATAGAAATATTGATATTGACTTGTGTAATTCAGTTATTGCGGGCCTTTGTAAAATTAACAAGGTTTCAGAAGCATTTAATTTATGCTATGAATTAGCGGAGAAAGGTTTACATCAGGAACTGATATGCCTAAATGATCTGATAGCAGCTCTAGAGGCAGGAGGGAGATTAAAGGAAGCTGCATTTATATCGAAGAGAATGCCAAGAGTCGACCTAAAGTGAGTTAAATTCACTTCTTTTTCAGTCTTTTGTTCTCATCTGTTCCATTTTGATCATATATTGATAGCATAATAAGCTTCTGATGCTGCATAGTTATGTCTGTTTCATCTTTAGAATATTTTTGTTTGACACAAACAAAATTGATCTAAAACATTTGACAGATAAGGTGCTAGGGACAGTTATTTGTGGATGGTAGTTTCTGAGTGAATGTAGACCGGAGAAGCTTTTGCGCAGAAGCAGATAAGCCCAGTGTCCAATAGATCCATTGTAATGGCAAGTAACATTATACTTTACGCATTGTTCAGTTTCTTTTTCTTGATTAACCTCCTCATGTTAATTGTTGTAATCAAGCCAAGTTTGTGGCAGATATTAAGTTTTAAAACATATCCAATTTGTTGAAAACTTACTCCATTTCCGCTGTTGTGTTTACAGGTCTTCTAAAGTACATAGTGGTAGGACCTTTTTCTTTGTGAGAAGCCATGTCTGCTGTTTCTGCTGAGAGCCGAAAGGGTTAAGGTGATATTCTCTTCAAGATTGAAGTAGAACAAGATGTACTTATTTCCCATAATTTGGTGAAGTTAACTGGTATTTCAGCAGGAATAAGACCTGTAGACATAAACCTAAGAAAGGACTTAAGATTTAATTGTTTGTAAATATGACTTGTATATAATAGAAAGTAACTACATTGTTTGATCTATATAATTGACCCGTTTGCTAACTAAAGATGAGTTGGTCTTCAAATTGATCAAAATAGAAAATCGAACATTATTGGTTGTTAAGGTTAGTTCAGGTTTAGCTGCTGATTTCAGGGCTTCATGCTCTAGTAGTAGTAGTAGATCCATATTATAATTAAAATTAGTTCAGGTTTAGTTGATCTATATATGAATGCATAGGAATTATGAAACTATTATAAATAAATATAAAGTAATATATTATGAAGTCATTATTGCAAAATGAACTTCATGATGATTGGATGAACATGCATAACAATTTATTTGCTGAAATTTCTGAGCATAACTCAAACAAAAATGTTGCCTTTCCAATGTATAAGCAAGTTAATATATTTTGCTGGAAATGTTGTGAATTCAATTGAGTTTTGACTGATGCTATGGATTGAGGTTGGTTGGAATTGTGAGAACCATAAAAGTGGATATATGTCCAATTTTAGGGGAGGTTATGTCAAATTTTTTTTGAAATAATATAAATGTTGAAGGATTTGTGTTGTATATATGCTGATTAATGTTAATAATATATTCTCTTTGTAGACATGACGACAGGTATTGAGTCAGAGACTATTGAGTCACATGCTTCATCTGTGCATGACACAAAGTTATCAGAAATAACAACTAAATTTGAGGTAATGGTATCATCATTTCAAAGAGATTAGTCATTTGATGATGTTTCATATCTCTGTCAAACACTGAAAGAGAGACTTTTTTTTTAGGCAGAAACAATTGGCCAAGGGCCTGATTGAGCCAGTGGAGTCACTATTTGAAGCAGGTGGAAAAGACACTTGGGTTTCAATAAGGAAGCTTCTTAAACGTGAGACTGAAGCTGCCGTAACAGAACTTTCAGCTTGTATTTCTGGTTTTGAATTGGATGAAGAAACAGTTGAAAGAATGCAACAAAGCTTAAGGGACTATGCAAAACAAATAGTGGCAAATAAAGCAAAAGAAGAGTCAGGAAAGATTCTGATTCGCATGAAGGATAGGTAACAATATTTTCTAAATATAAATCTTGTCAATTCTTTAATCTATGTACCAATCATGTGTCTGTATTGCAATTTGCAAGATTTATTTTATAAATTGATTGATTTTTGGAGTTTGGGAATTGGATAGTAGTAAGGATTGAAACTAGTCATGATGCTTTGCTATGTATTTGTGAAGCCCCTGAATGATATCGGAGTGCCAGGATTTTTCAAGCAAGAGGATGTTATTATCAGTGCCAGAAATTTTCAGGACAAGAAATTAGGATAAATTATTAAAAATAAAACTTGCTCGTTATGTTGGCAGTGAATTCTAACCGGGCAGGATAAGGCCTGTTGTTATTGTCTTTTGCCCCCATTTGTTTTGTTTTTGTTTTTGTAGGATGCCTGAAGATAACATTAATATTTTATGATATATCATATTATATATTGTTGAGGATTCATAGATTTACTACTACTTCAAATCATTGCACAAATGACAAATCATGAACAAATAAATAAACCAGAAAAGACAAATCATCATATATATCATGATTCATGAGTCAACAAAAGATGAGCATTTCCATTCCAACTACTTTACATTGCATAATTACTTTAATGACCTTGGAAGTGCATAGAGAGGGAGACCCTTATCCATTTGAAGAGTAAACATGACCTTATAAGTCACACATTGTGTTTCATTTGCTAGTTTAAACCTGAAGAAGCGTAGAAGAGCCATTACCACTATTTTCATCTGTCTGTAAGAAAACTCCTTTCCTAAGCATATACGTGGTCCACCCTGCAATTACAATCATATATATAAGCAATATTAAATAGTTAGCAAATATTTTTTTTGTCAACATTTGTCTAGGAGTAATTTGTACATATATTTACAAACATTTTACACCTAACAAGCATATAATTTACACTTATATTTTTCAAAATTTTGCACATATAAATCAATATAGTTTGTAACTAAATTTTTCAGAATTTGCACACAAATTAGTAAAATTTATTTGTTAAAGACAATTTAATATTTGTGCTGGTTAAATAATAACCAAAAATACTAAAAATTGTTGGGCTCTAAAAATTTCTCTATGTATATATTAAACCTTAGCTTATATCGAAATGCTTAAGTGTTCAAACTTCAGAGAGCAAATTAAGTCATTAATTATTATATATATGTAAATTATTAGTTCACATCAATGTAAATTTTTTGTTTTTGTTTTGAATTAAATTTTTTAGATCATAAGTAGTTTTTTGTAACATTTTAAAATTTAACTTAAAAATTGGGAATAATATAAAACAAATAAATGACTTGACTTGTTCTTAAAACGCATAATGCTTTCTCAGTAAAATAATAATGTGATTTTAGACTAAGGATATGTGTTTGTGTCAACTTATTTTTATTTTAAAAATAACTTTTTTTTTACAAAAAATGTTATCAGTTTTCACATATTTGGATTATTTGTGAAAATAATAAAATTTCAATAATTTTTTTATTTTTCAAAATAAAAAATAGTAATTTTGGAAGAAAATAATCAAATTTTAACCTTTTTTGTTAATTATATAAAATATTTTTGTGCTAGAAAATCATAATACTCAAAAGATGAACAAGGTAACGTAACCATACTGATCTAATTGTATATCTCTTGAACAAATTAAATTAGTAGGGCCTAGCCAAATTTTTTTATTTTGAATATTCTTATTTATATGATATATATGTAATAGCTAGTACGTGTCTGTATTTAGTGTTATATATATATATTGTTATATTAACTAAATGAAAGGAAAAGATGGTACGAACATGGAAAGCTACGAATTTGAATGGAGATTGAGGTTGAAAAACTCCATGATGGAGCCATCTTTGAGGAAGAAATTCTTCAGCATCTTCACCCCAAATGGAAGACATTCTTCCCATAGAATATGTTAAGTAGTACACTCCATCTCCCTTCTTCACTTTGTATCCATCTGGCAGAATGTCTGCTTCATTTGCTGTTCTTCCATCCTATATTTTTGAAAAATCATTGAATCTTAGAGATATAATCATTTATGGCATCTTTTTTAATTAGTTTAAATTTTTGAAAAAAAGTGACATTATGATATAGTATCAGACTTCTATATCTAAAAATTTAGATTATGATCCTTGATAAATCTTAAAAGATTAAAAAAATTATAAGACAAATAAAAAGAGAAAAGAATGTCTATCTAAAAAAAAATTAAATAGCTTTATTTTTTTTAAAATGAGTAGAGATTAAAGTGGATGAGTAGCAAGTGTGAATAAAGAAGAGATAACTGAAGATAGTTTTGATCAAAATCATAAAAGTTAGTATATATTTATACAAAAATGATATTTGTACATCAATATCAGCCACAAAATCAGTCACCAATATATTTGTGTATAAATATATATATGGTTTAATTTATTTTCAATGTGTATATATTTCAACATATATTTTATACTCATGGCTAATTTTGATTGCTGATTTTGGTATACACATTATAGTCAATACTTATATATTATACCAGAGGGACAGCAGGGTAGAGTCTCAATGTCTCTGTCAATGCAGCATGAAGATAATGCATTTTATCAATGGTATCATCTGTTAAATTGGACACAAACTCATCAATGTTTTCTTCTCCTTCATGGCTACTATAACAAGTGACATTATCTCTCACTTCTTGTGCAATCTTTTCCTGAAGAAGAGGGTTCTTGCAAAGCATGTAGAAGAACCATGTGAGAGTATTTGCACTTGAGTCTTTTCCAGCTAACATAAAGTTCATAATTATATCCCTCAAATACTTATCTGTCATAGTTTTTGGATCCTTCTTGCTCTCCATCAAAAACCTTGACAGTATATCCTCTTTAACATTCTGAAATTAAAAGGGTGTACTAATACTACATTAGATTTTGAATTACTATAGCATTGTTAATCCAACAAATTAAACTCTTACCATTAAAGATAAAATAAATTGTCACTAAAAATATATATTTTTTGTACTATTTGATAGTATAACATAAATCTTCTTGACTATATTTTTGTGCCCTTAAAATTAGAGTGGATAATTACTTACTCACGTGCGTGAACAAGAAAATAATAGTCATCATAGATTTAGAAAAGAGATAAGAAATTGGTCAACTCACAGAAGAAGACTCTTCTTGTTGAACTGTCAATTGTGCTTTTCTGGCCTTAATTATTCCATGGACAAAATCATCCATTAATTTAACCTTTTTCTTAAGGGTAGCTTCACTACCAATGTTAAGGAACCTCTTGATCTTCCAAAATGGATCAACATAGCGCCAATAGATCAATGCATTTGATTCATCAAAGGCCTTCATGAACTCAACTCCTTCTTTGCTTGATTCTTCTAAGCAATTCAATTCTGTTCCAAACCCAACTTCACAAATTGAGTCCAAAGCGGATCTCATTAATAAATCCTACAAAGAAAAAAAAAACATGTTGATGTGATCATAATAAGTCCATACAGTGAAATAAAAATATTTAATAACAAAAATAAATTAGCTAAAAACTTTCAGAATTTACATTATTTAATGTTTATTAATTATTACAATAATTATTAAATATTAAATAAAATAAGTTTTAATTTTTTTTTTCTTAGCATTACCGAAAATAAAATTTTAGCATTTGAAAAAGGAACTTTAATATAGTAAATCCTATTACAGGTTAATTATCCAATTTTAAAGTCACCAAAAAAAAAATTATCCAATTTTAAAACTTTTGTATATGGGGTTTAATATATGGATTTTATTTTATTGGCAACTTTGATATAATAATAGAATATAATAACAAAACAAATAGTGCAACCTTGGGATTATAAATTCACTCGAAAATATCATCACTATATATAAACAAAAAATCAAAATAAGTAATACATAAATTTATATGCTGTATACAACCAAAATCATTTCCAAGAGTAAAAGGACTTGGAGAAGGCTCAAGTTCTTGTTTTCTCTCTTTTTTTTTTCCCTCAGATTTTAATACTTGCTTCATAGTCTGATGTCAAAAACTTCCACAATTTTTATTTTAGCTATTACAAAAAAGTGACAACTTTTTTTATATATAAATTTGGAATTGTTTCCATGAATAACTTAGACGGATTTAATACAAAACATTGATGATAGTATGATACACACAACAAATTAAGCTAATAGAATGATATCACAACTTTATAGTAAAAATCTAACCACTTACTTGCAAATCAAAAGCCACACCTTGATGAGAAAATTCAGATAAAACTCTAACAAACTTAGAAGCATTCCTTCTAAAAACAGAGCAACTAAAGTCCCTAAGAACTCTTGTGGAAAATTCATAGCTAGCAAGCTTCCTTTGTTGCCTCCACTTCTCACCATCAACAGCAAAAATCCCTTCACCAAAAAGATCACTCAAAACATCTTGATTGTACTTCCCTTTTGAGTACTTATCAAACTTTGTTTTCAATATGTGCTCCACGTTTCTCGTGTCCACCGTGTACAATTCGCTCTGATCCGGCGTGAGTAGCCGGAAAGTCGGATTCGTCTTGGCCAGTTCTGTATGGTAGTCATGGAGGTTCTTGAAGTGGAGGAGTTGGTTAAACACTGTGCCTTTGCATGGGGCATAGTTTGAGTTACCTATGGATTTTCCTTTTAACATCATGAAACATAAGCCTAAGAAGAGACATAGAAAAGAAAAGGGTATGAAAGTCAACATGGTGGATAAAACTTCCATTGTTGTGTGTGTGTGATCAAAGGTGAAATGGTTTTGTATATTTCTGTAGGTGAAGGGATTTGAGGTCTATTTATTTGTTGAAAATTAAATGATGAAAACAGCTTAGCCAATAAGACAAATTGCTTCAAAGTAATAATTTTCTTTTTTAGTAGTAAGAATTTAATTTATATATTGTTACATCGGATAAAATATTTTATTCCATCACTCGTTTGTCGTTAATTTCAAAGCCCTACAAATACAAATTATCTAATTAATGGCAATTCAAAACTCTTTTACTTTAATTATATATTGTTGCTTTAACAATCAAACATTTTAAAATTCTATATTATATATAGTCAAGTGATTTGTTTTTATGTACAAAAGAAATGTTTTAAAAAAAATTATTAGTCACCTTTCATGTCTAACAGTGACATTAAACTTTGTCTATTTCTTATTGGTATGTTTGGACTTTGTTTGTAATTAAACAAATGGGTGCAGATACTGATTTGGTGGAAAAAGTAATTTTATAAAGAATATATAGATAGCACAATTCATAATTCATGATTGTTTGTTTAAATTATTATTAGTAGTGGTGGTTAGCTTTCTGAAATTTTTCAACATTATAATTAGCATTAGTAGAAATTTAATTTATTAGAATAAATAACGATATTTTTGTTCAACTATTTCTTCTTTTGTTTATCAATGGTTGTTGTTCCTTCTTTATGTTTGTTCTTTATGTTTCTGGATTCATTTTATCGTCTGTTTTTTTTTTTGAATTTGTTAAAATCTCCTATTAGGGTTTACTTTATTATAATGCTCTCTTTTGCGGTAAGAGACAAGATCTTTTCTTTGTTCTTGAATCCTTATACCAAATCTCTTTATCTGATAAGGCTGAATGGCGATGGATGCCAATAGAAAAGATTCAAACAGGTATGGTGCTGATCTTTTCTTTGTTGCATTTTTAATTCCATTGAAGTCTCATTTACTTTTCCATTCAATATATTTCAGATTAACTTTTGAAAATATAGTTTTTTTTTAATTCTTTTTCAGATATTTTTCATGTTGTAATTTAATTTTATTGGCTTCTCATTTATATGTAGGCCAGATTTCAGAAGTTGTCGTAATCTGTAAAATATATTGTATAGTAGTTTTTCAAAGTGATTTCTTGGGTATTTTTCATTAATATGCTTTTAATTTGTTACTTCTTTTTTTTTTTACTTAGTTAGTTGGTTTCTTGGTTAAAAGTCTCAGTCTTAGATTCTAATCGTACCATTATATGCTAATAGGAGATTTTTAGCAACCCAGTAATATTGGCCCAACGGAAAAGAACCGATTTTTAGATTTCACCTTTTCAGTAAGTAGGTAACGAAATATATTATGGTTTATTATATCATGCATGTTAACCGATTAAAGAGGTGGGTTAAATCTTTAACTTCGAATGGTTTGTTTTTAATTTATATTCAGTTAGCGGTCTTTTCTACTTTCCTCCTCTTGATTGTTTCTTTTCCCTGTTAGATGAGTTTGATTAGCTAATTATGAGTTCCTGATCTTTCTAATCTCAAATGGGTGTAGACTACAACAACTCTAAAAAGATTAGTTTTGATAAATTATCAATGTCCATTCAAAATAAATAATAAAATCGTTAGTAATCATACATATATTGATACTGACTTTGAAAATTCAGCATTTATTAATACGTGAAAAGATGATTCGAAGTTCATGTACATGATTTGGTTTCAGAATCCATCAAGATAACAACAATTTCTTTTTCATTGTTTCTTTCAAAACTTCAGTATTTTTTCTTGGACATTCAAAAAGACCTCATATGTGTTAGTTACTTAGTTACCTATTTTTGTGATACTCATTATAATGTTAGTTCATTTACGTGATTATTTTTCTCTTGTGTTGCTCAGTTGGTAATAATGGTAGATTTAAAGGTATATATACCTCTCTTTGCTAAATAATTACGTAAAATTATGTGAAGCATTTTTAGTATGTTTTGTTACACATGAATTAACTTTGGAAAGAAATTTGAATATAGGGTGATAGAGCTCTTCCCTCGACTTTTGTTTCTACTCGGATTAGGGCCAATGTTCTATGTCATTGACGAGCTAGATAATTGTTTAGTGCTGGAGGTGATAAGAAAAAATGATCAGTTGCTCATAACTGACTCCTCATTTAAACAGATTAGAACTTTCTATTTTATCAATAGAGGGGTATCTGTTCAATTTAGGTATGTCGGTTTTGGAAATTTTTTTTTATTTCATTGTGGAATCATGACAACCAACCCATCCAAGTTCACCTTGATCCTGACTGCTATGTGCCTGAGCTAATGGACCCAGAGACACTTGATAATGTATCAAGAGTATTCCACATAAAGTATACCAGGATTGATGAGGACTCATCAGCTGATGTGATGGTTCTATCTGGGTCTGAACCATCTGATGATCAGTTTTCATCAGATGGTGATGCAAACAATGATCAAGATGAGACACTGGTAGGGGATAATCCGCATAATCGATAGATTTGTCTAGTGGAAGTAGTTTATCATTGGAGGTCAACGAACAAAGTAACGCGACAAACGAATTGTCTGATCATAGGTAATGCTAAATGTAACTTTTTTCCTTGTGTTTTGGATTTTAATATCATGGGATAGCTTGCTATTTTTTAGTGTGGTGACTAACATATTCATATTATCCTGAATTAGATACACTCTAGAGGTTTATTATGAAAAGATCATCACAGCTTCGGATCTGGGTCAATCTAGATTGGTAACTTGATCTCAAAAGAGTGATTTCTTTTATTTTTTTTTCTTGCAAGCTTATTGAATATTCTTCCTAAATCTGTTATTCATTGTGTATGAAAATATTATGTTTATCTTAACTATGAATTATTTGTTGCAGTATTTGGCTTCGAAATTTGTTGCGTATCTTAAACTAGATGGAGATGGTTCGATTTGGACCATCACTGGTCCATATTCCAATGTAGAGAAGAATGTGTTCTTTTTTCACTTACTGAAAAGTGGAGGAAGAGGTGGAGAATGGAAGTTTGGGGTCGAGTGAAATGAATGTTGTAGAGTATACAATTTAAAGGAGGGGGACATCATTACCTTGAAACTCGGCTCGATAGCTAACCGCCCGATAGAGTTGTCGATTCAGCGATGTTAGGCCTCTTATGTATAACTCTATTTGATAGATATTTTGAATTATATGTTAAGTTGTTTTGGACATATTTTGTTTTTTAATTAATGAACAAATTTATATATGTTGTAAATATTTTGTTTTGGTATCAATAGGTATCTTGACGTTATGTGTTTTTAAGATTATACGTAATAGTAAACTACATCTCTGCTGGACTTCTTTTACCTATTTTTTTAGTGTCTAACAATTGTTATTATATTTTATTATCTTTTATTATCTTAGAAAACATGTTATACCATTTATTGATATATTGAATAATTGTTGTATTCTATTATTTTATTTTAATGTAGTGATAATTTTGTAATTATCCAAATATAATATATTTTTATAGAATATATTTTAGTTATATTCTTAGTATTTTTCTTTTAAAAAGATTTAAATTTCGTGAACCCCGTGCATTGCACGAATTATCACGCTAGTAATCACTACAACAAAATGCCATTTAGCGGCGGTTCCTGGAGCCATTTAGCGGCGGTTTTGAACCGCCGCAAAACATTTCGCGGCGATTTCATGAAACGCCGGAAGATAGGGCGCGGCAAAACGGATAACGGCGATTTCAGTCAACCGCTGGAATAACCGCCGCTAAATAGCAAATAAACGAAAGTAGCACTTGTTTTGCGGCGGTTCTAAACCGCCGCCAAATTTTAGTATTTTCGTTCATAGTTATTGGAATCGGATCGGATCGTCTGGTAGTCCAATTAAACCCGCGCTTCCACCAATGGACCTATAACGTGTGGATCAACTATGTACCGGTGGTCCAATTAAACTATGTAAAGCCTTTCACAAATAAAGAAGGCAGGGCTCGAACCTTGAACCTGGAAGAAGGAAAAGCTTTAACAATGTCATGCTGCCACCAAGCCAAATGACTCTTCTATATATAACGCTAATAATTATGTATATCATATAAACACATTTTATTGCCACACAATTTCTTGTTGTATACTTTATATCTGATCATAGTTATTATAGGCACTTTATATATTGGGTAAAATGCACAATTAAACCAAATGGATGACCAAATTACACAAATCTACCAAATTGAAAAATATTACCAGGATATCCCAAAAGTACATTCTTATGTAATTCGAATCAATCCCATTCGAATGAGACAAACCAATACTAATTCGAATTAGTCCTAATCGAATTAGCAGTGATGCTTGTAATTCAAATTTGTCCAATTCGAATTATGCTTGCATGTAATCTTAGGGAAGTTCGAAATAGGGTGATTCAAATTATGCATGCTAGGACGTCCCTAGTAATTCAAATCGGTCAATTTTCAATAAATTTTGGATCATAGTAGATCGAATTAATTTATATCTATTTATATATGATTCAAGCGTATATAAAGAGTACATTTAATAATATCCATAATGAATTCAATAAAGAGTACATTCAATAATAAATAAAAAATAATAATTATAAATATTTTTTATAAATTCTTAAAAATCTAACATTTTCTAAAAATATTTATTAAGATTTAGAATTTAGTCTTTAATATTTAAAATTAGTGAAATATTTGCCAAAAACATTATATTTATTGATCAGTTAGCATTATTGAATTTATTAACCATGATAATATGCAGATCATTAATTGGTTTTTATTTAAAAATATTTTTATTCTATTTAGTATTTAATTTTGGTAAAATATTAATTAATTTTTAATTTTGTTATTATGAATTCTTATATCTAAGAATACAGTTTAAGTTTAAGATTGTTATTAATAAAAATTTTAAATTTTTTATTTTAATAAATGCTCAACAAATTATTAAAATAAAAAATTTAAAATTTAAAATTATAATTTTGGTAAAGATATAAAATTTTACATTTTTAATGATTTGTAGAAAATATTTTTAATTATTATTTTTAATAATTTATAGAAAATATTTATAATTATTATTTTTAGAAAATGTTTGATTTTTAATAATTTATAAAAAATATTTATAATTATTATTATTTTTATTTATTATTGAATGTACTATTTATTATATTCATTATGCGTATTATTAAATGTACTCTTTATTATACTCTTTATACACTTTTGGACTATATATAAATAGATGTAACAATGATTTAAACATATGTATCTTAAGATACTAGTGTTTACTTAACTAGATTATACCCCAGATGGTTATTACTAAAGAAAACATTATAATATGTGGTAATACGCATTTTGCGGCGGTTTAAACAAAACCGCCGCAAAATATAAAACAATAAGTCACCCGGCGCACATATAGCGGCGGTTTTCGAAAGGCGATTTCACACAACCGTCGCAAAATAACCGTCGCTATCTTAAGAGATTATTGTAGTGTAAGTATAGAAAATTAACTCTTAATTAGTTAATATTAACTAATTTTTATTATAAATTTTTTAATTTTATTTTAAAAAATTTAAATTTTAAGATTTAGCATTTAAAATTGAAAATATAAAATATAAAATAATTTTAAAACGTTACCTGATATGAATTGAAAAAAAATTAAGTCTCTACTTAAACTTAAAAAATCTAATAAGTTAACATTTTCATTCATTTTAACCTGTTTAATTAGTATCTATAATCATTAATCACCAAAAACATAGACAGCATGCCACAGTTTGTTTTTGGAAGTTAAACAAGATAAGGGCTCAATTTTATTCTCTCGAAGAAAGCAAATTTTAAGATTCGTAGATAAACGACGTCGTTTTTGGCTTCCCCGACTTCAGCCAATTCAAAATTTCGAACATAATAGCCGTTTCGAATCGCGCCTTCCTCCTCCGCCATCTTAATTCGTTCTGCTGCCGTCGTTGTCGTCGTTCATTTCTCCACCGTCGAAGAGCACCACAAGAAACTTTCCACCACCACGCTCTGTCACTCGCACTCCCTCCATCCCTCTCGTTTTCTGTCGCTGCTCGCTGAAGCTCGTCAGCGTCGTCGCCGCTTCTACAGTTCTACCTCTTCTTCTTGTCGCCGTCGGTTCAGGTAGGCTCCGTCGTCCCTTCCCTGTCCCTAGCCCTAGTCCTTCCATTGTGATTCTGTTCCAATTACATTGATTCTCTTGCAACTGAATCTGTTCTGTTCTCAAACAATTTAGGGTTTTATTACACTTTATCTTTACTTTTATAGAGACAGAGATGGCAAGCTTTCTGTGAAGGAACTCCAGCCCGCTGATTCTGATCAAATCTATTCTCAGGTACCTCCCTTCATTCTTCTCTTCCTTGTTTTTTCACTATCTGTTACTACTAATTAGGAAGATCCTTAGAGAAGAGGACTGAGGGAAATTAAGGGCGTTGCATATACTTGTATCTTGACTTTTTCTATCTTCAATTTTTGGTGGTATCATTCTTCTAACGTTTTTCAATTTTCATTCATCTTATTTAAGCTTTTGTTTTTGGAGTGGCAAGACAAGAACTATATCCAATTTCTGCATCTTCTATGCCAATCTACATAATATCTATGTAGTTAATGCATCAGATGTTGGTGAGAACCAAAACTAACTTCCATTGTCATTAGTTGCAACTAAATACACAGTTGTAAATATTAATAACTATTTAGAATCATAGTTATCCTGCCTTGATGAATAAAAAGTATTAAACAGTTCCTAGTAAGGGAAGCAGTTAATCACTTTATCTATTGTATTTGTATTATTCTTTTTTTGACTAATTCTGTTCTCCATTTTTCTCTTTCTCTTGTTCTTTGGCCTTTGCATTCCACTTAGAATTCTGGCAGCCACTTTTTCTTTCTTATTCTGTTCTTTCAGATTTTCAAAATTGATCAATATTATTGGTTGCTAGTTCACGGCACAACTGTTTATTATACAATCCGTGTCAAGATTTTCATTATCAAGTTGTATATATATATATATATATATATATATATATATATATATATATATACACTCTGTGTGTGTGTTGATTGGATCTGCAACATGTCAAATTAAAGCAGCTAACTCTTCTGTTCTCCATTTTTCTCATCCTATTGATCTTTGAAGTTATGAAATATACTCAGCATTACTATTTTTGTCTCTGCCCCAGGCAGCAAATCCTTGAGAATTTGATTGGTTTGTGAAGGGTGTGATATTGAATTATACAGCCTTCATCTTGAGGTCGGTCCTTTCTTTTTTGTTTAGGTTGCTATTTCTTCCTTTCCTGCCTTTGCTTTTGATTCCTCTTCCTTGTTTGAATTAGATGAATCTGTTTCATTCCTTTAAGCACAGAAATTTATATTATATCCCTTATTTTACAGTAGGAGCAGTTAAAAAAAATGGAAGAAGATAACTTGCAGCGGCAATGGTCCCTCAAAGACTTTGAGATCGGAAAACCTCTTGGCAGAGGAAAATTTGGCAGAGTCTACGTTGCGAGAGAAGTCAAGGTCTCTCTCTCTCTCTCTCTTCCTGTCTATTATTTTATTATTATTTTTCTTAATTTTTCTGTTTGGTTGTTCAGAAAGTTCCTGAGAAAATAAACATGTGTATGAACTTGATTCTCTCATTGTTCAATTCTGTAAATGTAAGATTGAGCTGTTTATTGCTTAGTTTTCAATTCAGCATCGTGCTCATTTGCTAAGTCTTTGGGAGCTGGGTTTTTAACATACTTTGGTTTGAGTGTTTGATTTGTGAGATAATTCAACGTCTTAGGTTGGTCTTGCGATTTTAGTACTTGGGAAATATATTATTATTTGTATTTTGAGACGAACTTTTTAGCATAAACTGGTCTTCGAGTTCTTGAAATTTAATATGGATGATGTAATTTGATATCGAATTTATTCTGAAAAAAAAATTATGAGTGGAATGTGTATGTGGATGCTCAAAGTTTTAATTGTAAAGGAAAAGAGAGACTAATTAAATTGATATGATGTTTGGAGAGTGTTTTATAATATAGTTCAATCATATAAGATACAACATTGTGTGTATACATTTTGAACTAGTCTGTGTAAGAGTTAAATACTTAGACATTAATGTTGTGAAAACTAAACACTTAGAGCGATTAATTTATAAATATTCAATTGGGTTGATCCGATTTATTTATTTATTTTTTAGAGCAAATATGTAGTTGCATTGAAGATTATATTCAAGGAACAAATTGAGAAGTACAGACTTCACCATCAGCTAGGGAGGGAGATGGAAATACAATCCAACCTTCACCACCCGAACATTCTACGACTATATGGCTGGTTTCATGATCCAGAGCGTGTTTTCTTGATTCTTGAATATGCTCATAATGGTGAGCTCTACAAGGAGCTTAGAAAAAGAGGCCACCTCACTGAGATGCAAGCAGCCACGGTAATTCTTCCTTACTGTGGGAATGTGTGTTTGTGTATGAGATTAATGACTGCAAGTAAAGTAATTGCATTTACATGCTGTGAAATATGGAACTACACAGAGAGGAAAAAGATAATTGTGCACCATGTTCATGGTAGCGATTAGCCTGCAATTAATCTGTGTCGTGGTGCAATATGTGGTGTTCCTAGAGAATAACTGATTGCATTATGTGGTGGTCTGTGAGTTATACTATTGTGTGATTATCTAATATACACACACTCTGTAGTGAGCAATGTGTATCACCTGTTTCACTGGCTCTTTGAAGTAAATCTCTCATTTATGTTGACTCTAACTTCTGTTTTTCTGAAAATTTTAGTATATTTTGAGTCTCACAGAGGCATTGGCATATTGCCATGAGAAGCATGTTATTCATAGGGATATCAAGCCAGAAAATTTGTTGCTTGACCATGAGGTATTCTTCTCCCTTTGCACCTCCTTGGTCTTTAACTTCTTATGCAAACTATGTGGATACTAAGTTATCTATCGAGTTATTGGCAACACGACATTTTGTAGTTCATTATTCTCCTTTTTCTGCAACTCTTCTTTTGGCCTCTTAATGATTATTTTGTGTTTTGCAAATTATAAGATTCCCTCCGAAGTTTTCACATTTTTGTCCAAAACATTTAGCTTTTTTGCTCACTTAGGGAGTGGAAAGGAAAAAAAAAATCTTACTGAAAATTTACTATACTGTGTATGATGATAACATTTAGTAAAGTTGAATCAGCTAATTAGATTTGGAAATTTACATGAACTTGAGTAACCAATATGATAATGGCTTCATTGCAGGGTCGTCTTAAAATTGCAGATTTTGGTTGGTCTGTACAATCTAGGGGCAAGAGACACACTATGTGCGGAACATTAGACTACTTAGCTCCCGAAATGGTAGAAAACAAAGCTCATGATTATGCAGTCGATAACTGGACTCTGGGTATCCTTTGTTATGAGTTCCTCTATGGCGTTCCTCCATTTGAGGCCGAGAGTCAAGCTGATACCTTCAAAAGGTATATATGGAAGTACATGATGAGACTAGTCTGTAGTCAAATAATGCCACTTTTGTTATGTTATTTAATGTATTTAATTTTTGTATAGGATCATGAAGGTTGACCTATCCTTCCCTGCTACGCCAGTTGTTTCTTTAGAAGCAAAAAATCTGATTAGTCGGGTATGTTCACATTTACATATCCATATTCAGGCGTAATCATACACCTTCTATCAACATAATTTGTTGTTCTTACTACAATATGTAAATTGATGTAGCTCTTGGTGAAAGACTCCTCAAGAAGGCTCTCGCTTCAGAAAATAATGGAGCATCCGTGGATAATCAAGAATGCAAATCCCATGGGTAGCTGCACCTAGCGTCAATTTTAGCCATTCACGTTGAAGTTTAGCTGTGTCCTTGAGGATAAAGGCTGTATTGTACATCAAGTACTGTAGTAGTATGTATGAAAAATTTATGATATTGTTGGAGTTCAAAGTATACTACCAACTTGAACAACATTAATCACTTCCAGTGGTTTTAGGATTTCAGCTAGGTAGTTGAAATTGTGTGTACAGAATGTACATGAGACTGAGTTCCATCTATAGGAGTTCATTCATGTATCATTAATCATGCATAATATTGATTTTTCCTTCTCTTTGTTTTAATTTTGGTTCCAGGCATTCAACTTTACAACCTGGATGCACTCCATAATAGTATGTTAAAAATGTTAACAGGGTCCTTTTGTTTTAAAATCTTGACAAACAGTAAACATATTCTTCTGACTTCTGCTTTGCACTTCTCTCCCCAATGCACAACACAAATACGAAGTTGTACAAATGGCTTCCATCTTGGAGCTCAAATCAGCTTTAGTTTGGCAATTGGTCCTCTAGCATTTTTGAGCTTCCCATTTCTTGAGAACTTTTCGTTTGTGAAGTTGAATCTAAAATGTGACTCTCTCCTGCAAATAACGATCATCCCAATGCCATGATTATATAACAGAATGTTCATAACTACCACCTAAATGCCTCAAGAGGACTAAGTAATTGATTATGACATATTCACAGGCAAAGCCCTGATCATAAAAAAACAAAAGGCTTGGTGCTCTGCAAATTAAGCTATATAACGAACATGCAAACAACTTACAACTAACAATCTGCAAGGAGTCAGAAGCAATTAACTTTAACTAAACATCTTCTAAACTTTGACTATCTTATTTTTAGATGATTATAGGGGTAACTTTTTTGTATCTTATTGTGTAATTTTTCTTTATTTGACCATTAGGCCAGTTTAACCCAAAAAAAAAAAGGAAATTTATATATATAATATATATATATAACCCTCACAACTCACAAGAGCCCTCCTACATAATCATACTCGGGTACGAAAACAACACAAAAAGGTGATTGGGGTTTGAGACTAGTGATTACGTGTTTGCCTCTTAAGTCCACATATTTTGGGTTTGAGGACTAGGTCACTCAGTGGAGAACTCTATAGTGAGTGTGTCTCTGTGTGTTAGTTAACCGTTATGTGTTATTCTGTCCAAAAATAATAAAAAAAATTTCTCCCTCGTGCAGAGTGGGTCCCAGTCGAAAACGGTCTCCTGCAAATTACTGAACTAGCACTGTTACCAATGCTGGCCCCAACGTTACACTTGTCACATGAAGAAGTGGTATAAAAGAGAATGGAAACTCAGTAATCAGAAATCAGAAAAGAGACTGAGGAATTCTCCTCCACTTCCCCTTCTGGTTCTTGATTCCATTCTCTAGTCATTTGCAGCTATGACTTGAGGTGGATCAAGATAGCCTGTTTTTGTCACTAGACCTTCAGTTTTGCTGCAATTCCATTTATTCCATTTTTCAACACTTCATACATATACCTTCAAATACACTTTCCCTTACATCACACATCACAGTGTATTCCCATATAGTCTTACTCAATTTTGTACTAACATGTTCTATTTGAGATTTTTTGACACTATATTTATACTTGGCTTCTAGTATTTGACTTTAAGCCTTCGAGGAGTTCTTCAAATCATGTGTCGTGGAAGGGATGATACGAACCATTGTTGAAGAAAGATCAACAAATACAGTTTGTGCTACTTAACTTTCTTTTTATTTGATATTGAATCTGTGCTCTTAAGAATATGATCTTGGTCTTAAGATCTAAGAACTTGGTTAATTATTTTAAGCTTGGCTCATGTTTTTGTTCTTGTTCTGTTTTATTGCTTTTATTTTGTTTTAACTGCAGATGTTAAAGAGTTGGGACAGGTTTGAGTACTTCCCTCAAATGCCAACCATGATCTCATCTTTGTGAGTTTTTTATATCTAGTTTATCTACTTATTTAGTTTAATTAATTGTAGAATTCTATGAACTATGATGATTATTGTAGATAGAGTACGGTGATTATGATATTTCGATAATATTATATTAAAAATTTACATAGTTAATGATGATATTTTTTATTATTTAATAATTCTTAATTTAGTTCTACTTTATTTTTTTAATTAAAAAATATCACTAAACAGTAAAATATATAATCTTAATCAAATTTAACTACTCTTTTGAAACTTTATCAAAATAGAATACACTTTACTAATTAATTATGTCTGTTCTTTACCATGAAACCTCGTACTACCGGCAAGTATTTTAATTATGTCTGTTCTTTACCATAAAACATACTGCTGGCAAGTGCCTTGCTTTATCTTGTTGGCATATGTTGTTGTTAAATAAATTTAAAATTATGTTGCCTTTTTCTTTTGTTAGAGAATCATTAGCATCAATTAGGATCCATTAGTATCGTCTATATTTATGTAGTATATCTGTATATTAATTATAGGATTCTATGCCTTTATTACTCTGATTCATTTAGCAGCTATAAATACCTCTTGTATATTGTACTTTCGATCACAACTCAATAATACACTTTTCATATTATTCTCTCAGTCTCTTGTTTCTAACATGGTATCAAGAGCTTAGGTCTTTTTTTTTCCGATGAATATTAGTTCATAGCCCCTTTGTTTTTCCTTGTCGGCAGTGTTCTTTGGCCTCCTTTTTCGTTCTCTTTTTGACGCTTTGGTTCGTCACCCCATAACCATCTTGTTCGTCTTGTCGCCGTGATTCCAACGCAACCAGAACCGTCGCCATCCGCCTCTGGACGCGCCTCCACGCGCCGCCGAAAGTCGCTGCCACGACCAGTTTGATCTTCCCTCCCGCTGCCACTCGTGCCTATTTGATCGCAATTTTCGAGCTGTTTCCGACGCTTTGGTTTGTCACCTCCAGCATCATCGTGTTCTTCTCTCCGTCAGCTTTCCAAAGCCGCCGAGATCGTCGCCAAAGACCACCGCACTCGCCCCCACGCGCCGTCAGAACATCGCTGTCCACCACCATTTTTTCTCATCCAGAAGCTTCAGCAGCCGTTGGATCTTCGTTCAGATCGGACGTCCCTAGAGCGTCCACGTGTCACCCGGTAAGCTGGTTGGCAACCCTGACCCGCGACGACCCGACCCGAACCTCCCTTGACCCGCGTGTCACCTGTGCGCCAACGTGCCCCCCTTCCGCCTATCCGGTACTGCCACGTGTCGTCGCTCGCTGACGTGGCGCTGACGCATCGCTGACGTGGCGCTGACACATCACTGACGTGGCGCTGACGTGGCAGACAAGTGGGACCCTCCCTAAGGTTTTTTGGTGAGCTCTTTCCGATTTTGCCATCCGTTTCCTCATTTTCTGCTCCGAAATTGCAGTTTTTCTCTCCTCTCCTTGTTCTCTATGACTACTTTTATGGAAAAATCAGATGTTTTTGCTACCACAGACAGAAAGGGGGCCTTCTGTCGCAACTGTAACCGTTTCGGGCACCCGTTCTCCAGCTGTCCCTCTGTTGAATGTCGCACATGCCACCAGAAAGGGCATATTAGCTACCATTGTTCACAGTTGTTCTGCCGTTATTGCAAGCTCTCGGGACATTTGCTTACTACCTGTCCTACTCGTCCACCACGTCCTGCGCCTGCTTCTGCTGTTGCTGCTACTACTGAACCTACCACTGTCTCTCTATCTGATATTGCATCTCTTCTACAGCGTCTTCTCTCTGTTTCTGGTAATACCCCTGCTGCTTTATCGAGCCCTCCAGGTACTTCTAAATGGTACTTTGACTCGGGTTGCTTTAATCACATGTCTCCGTTGCGTAATATTTTCTCGTCCATGTCTGCAACTACACATGGACCTTCTGTCAATACTGCAAATGGCTCCCTCTTGCATGCAACACACAAGGGTTCTATATCTCAGTCATCTCTTAATCTTCCTGATACTTACTACATTCCCAAATTAAACTTCAATCTTATTTCTGTTGGTCAACTTGTTGATCTGGGTTTTGACGTCACCTTTTCTGTTTCTGGTTGTCGTGTACAGGATCCTCGGACGGGACAGATCATCGGGACTGGACGTAAGGTCGGAAGGTTGTTTGAACTCGAAAGTCTTCATATTCCTCCTGTACCAAATCTCTGTGCTGCTTCTTCTCCCTCTACCCTTCACTTATGGCATCAACGTCTTGCCCACACCTCCTTAGGAAAACTGCGTCCTCTTGTATCTCAGGGTGTTTTAGGTCAGGTTCCGAATGAATCTTTTGACTGCATTTCTTGCCAAACTGCCAAACAACCTGCTTTATCTTTTCACAATAATTCATCTCTTGCTTGCTCTCCTTTTGATCTCATTCACTCTGATGTTTGGGGCCCCGCTCCCACTTCCTCTATGGGCGGAGCTCGATACTTTGTTGTTTTCATTGATGATTATTCCCGTTTTACTTGGGTTTATTTGATGACTAATCGCCATGAGTTACCTCAGATCTATATCAACTTTGCTACTATGATTAAAACTCAGTTTTCCAAGGCCATTAAGGTTTTCCGTCGTGATAATGCTATGGAATACCGTGATTCCAAACTCTTAGCCTTTCTTGCAGAACAAGGTACTCTGTCTGAATTTTCTTGTCCTGGTACGTCTCAACAAAATGGTAGAGCTGAACGCAAACACCGTCACATTCTTGACTCCGTCCGTGCAATGCTCCTTTCCTCTTCGTGTCCTGAGCGTACTTGGGGTGAAGCTGTTCTTACTGCTGTTCATGTTATCAATAGACTCCCTTCTTCTGTTCTTGGTAATGTTACTCCCTTTGAGCGTCTTTTTCATACCCCCCCAGATTACAGTTCTCTTCGAGTTTTCGGTTGTGTATGTTTTGTTCTTCTTCAGCCTCATGAACATAGTAAACTTGAACCTCGGGCTCGTATGTGTTGTTTTCTTGGTTATGGCACTGAACACAAGGGTTATCGTTGTTGGGATCCTCTTTCTAAACGTATTCGTATATCTCGTCATGTTGTCTTTTGGGAGCACCACATGTTTTCTCGGTTCTCATCCTTTGAGTCGATTCCTACTACTCAGTCACCTTTGTTTACTAACCCCAATGTTGATCTTTTTCCTAGTGATGATTCTACAGGTTCTATCTCGAGTGACCCTCCACAGCCTCCTGTTCCTCCGCCTTCTCCATCTCCCAATGATTCCAGACTGGACGATGATCCTGCTCCTACCGTCATGCCTCCTCCTCCCGCTCGTTCTTCTAGGGTAAGGAATCCACCTCCTCATCTTCTTGATTACCATTGCTTTTCTACTATTCTTCATCAACATGAACCTAAGACATTTAGAGAAGCCTCCTCAAACCCAAATTGGCAACAAGCAATGCAAGAAGAATTACAGGCACTTGAAAAAGCACACACTTGGGATCTGGTTGATCCTCCTTCTGATCAGGAAGTTGTGGGCAGTAGATGGGTATACAAGATCAAGACTCGCTCTGATGGCTCTATTGACCGTTATAAGGCCCGCTTGGTTGCTCAAGGTTGTACGCAAGAGTATGGTATTGATTATGAAGAGACTTTTGCCCCTGTCGCTCGCCTTACGTCTGTTCGAGCTCTTCTTGCCATTGCCGCGGTTAAAAAATGGTCTCTCAGTCAGATGGATGTGAAGAATGCATTTCTTAATGGGGATTTGAAAAAGACAGTCTATATGAAACCACCTCCGGGATATCCTTGTCCTTCTGATAAGGTTTGTCTCCTTCGCAAGGCACTTTATGGACTTAAGCAAGCTCCTCGTGAATGGTTTGACAAGTCCAGCACTACCATATGCAGTCTTGGTTTTACTTCTAGCCCTCATGAGAATGCGCTCTTCATTCGTAAAAGCGAACGTGGAGTTGTTCTTCTACTTTTGTATGTTGATGACATGATAATCACTGGGGATGATGTTGATGGTATCTCTGCTCTCAAGGCCTCACTTCACCGTACCTTTGAGATGAAAGATCTTGGTTCTCTCAGGTATTTTCTTGGTCTTGAGGTCATCTCCACCGATGATGGCATCTATCTCTCTCAGGCTAAGTATGCTTCAGATCTTCTTGCTCGCGCTGGGATTACAGATAGTCGCACTGAGTCTACTCCTCTTGAGCCTAATGTTCGATTTACCCCTATGGATGGCACTGTTTTGGATAATCCGACACTTTATCGCCAGTTAGTTGGAGGTCTCGTCTACTTGACCGTCACCCGACCAGACATTGCCTATCCGGTTCATGTCCTCAGCCAGTTCTTGTCAGCTCCTCGTACTACTCACTATGCGGTAGTTCTTCGCATTCTTCGGTATGTCAAAGGCACTCTATTTCATGGCCTTCATTTTTCTGCCCATTCCTCTTTGACCCTTCAGGCATACTCTGATGCTGATTGGGCTGGTGATCCCACTGATCGTCGTTCTACTACTGGTTACTGTTTGTTTCTTGGCGACGCTCTCATCTCTTGGCGTGCTAAGAAGCAAACATTCACTGCTCGCTCAAGCACAGAAGCTGAGTACCGTGCCCTCGCTAACACCACTGCTGAGGTTATCTTGGTTCGTTGGCTTCTCAAAGATCTGGGTGCTCCTCGGTCATCTCCTACTGATGTTTTTTGTGATAACCGCAGTGCTATTCAGATTGCCCATAATGATGTGTTTCATGAACGCACCAAACACATTGAGATTGATTGTCACTTTGTTCGACAACGTATCCTTATTGATGCTGTTCGTCTCATTGCCGTTGGGACACTGGATCAGACTGCTGATATCTTCACGAAAGCTCATCACCCGACTCGCTTTCGAACTTTGTTATCCAAACTCAAGTTGGTATCCTTAGCTCCCACTTGAGTTTGAGGGGGGATGTTAGAGAATCATTAGCATCAATTAGGATCCATTAGTATCGTCTATATTTATGTAGTATATCTGTATATTAATTATAGGATTCTATTCCTTTATTACTCTGATTCATTTAGCAGCTATAAATACCTCTTGTATATTGTACTTTCGATCACAACTCAATAATACACTTTTCATATTATTCTCTCAGTCTCTTGTTTCTAACATCTTTCATGTATGCTAATTTTTAGTAAATGAGTTCTTTCTACAATTATGTGTCGTTACTTGTTTGAGAATTTTAGAGGTGATATGACTCAAATATCTTTAATTTCATAGTAACTTTTTTGAAAAAGGGACAAATAGGTCCCTAACCTTTTGTCTTACGGACATTTTTGTCCCTAACCATTGAAAAATGCTTTTAAGTCCCTGACCTTCACAAAACTTGGACGGATCAGTCCCTCCGTCCAAATGCCTCCGTTAGGGACTGATCCGTCCAAATGCCTTCGTTAGGGACTGATCCGTCCAAGTTTTGTGAAGGTCAAGGACTTAAAAGTATTTTTCAATGGTCAGAGACAAAAATGTCCGCGAGGCAAAAGATTAGGGATCTATTTGTCCTTTTCTCTAACTTTTTTAATCTTTGTATCTTTTAGTAATTATTTAACAAAAATTTAATTAAGTAAAAACATTTTATCTAAATATTCTAAATATTTTTAAATATGTAACTTAATAATTTATTAATATGTATACTAAAATCTTAAAAAGAAAAAATTAAGTGTGTAAATAATACAATTTTGATTTAATTATTCGATTACAAGAATTTAATTTGAATAACCTAGAACTCTAAAAAGAGGAATGTGAGGAGTTATCAAAATTTATGATTTTTAGTTATTATTTAATTATTAATATTTAAAAATATAGACTAAAAATATGTTATTAGATTATCAAACTAAATAATCGATTGATGACTAAAAGTAGAGATATTCATGAGCTAAATTAGATCGAGTTTAATTAGACTTGGATTCGATTCTAAAAGGTCACTAGATCTATTTTAACCCAATTCACTAGATCTATTGTCACGGCCTTGGACACACTCTAACGCTACCGTACCAACACTCGAACTTACTCAACCTCTTGAGCTAAAACCAAGTCAGCCTAACCCTCAATACTTAGCAAGAAAGCTAAGAATACAAGAGAACACAAGAGAAAGGAAGCTTTGGTGGAAGAACACTTTATTGCCTAAGTGTTTGTTACAAATGATTCACACGTAACAAACTCTAACTCTCACCTCCTATTTATAGCCATCCACCTTCTTAATGGATGGTTAGGATTAAATCTAATCAACGGTCTAGATTAATCATCTAGATCCTTCACTACAAATATCTATCCTACCATATTTTTCTAAATATTTCTAGATTATTCCATACCACTCTTTATACTTCTATATACATCTACACTCTTCTAGAATACTCTATGACCCTCCAGAGTCTTCTAGAACCTTCTAGGGTATTTCGGGATCTTCTAGGACATTCTAGAACATTCTGAAACCATCTAAAGCATTCTCAAACACTCCAGAAAACTATACAAACACTGTTAAATTTAACCTTCTAAAATTTACCGTGACATTCTCCCCCACCAAATACGCAGACGCCCTCGTCGCGTTCTGTTCATGATAGCGCTCTAGGTGTTCTTGGAATTGCCACAGATCTTCATGAGCTTTCCAGCTAGCTTTAGTTATCGGGAGTCCTTTCCACTTGATCAAGTATTGGATACATAGTGGTACTCCTCTTCGTCGCACGATGCGATTAGCTAAGATCTCTTCGATTTCTTTGTCAAATGATCTAATCACCACAGGAGGAACACGACTCGAGTCACCTCTACTCAATTCATCTTGGTCTCCATGATATGGTTTAAGCATACTCACATGGAAGACCAGGTGGATCTTCATAGAGGGAGGGAGTTGTACTTTGTAAGCAACCTCCCCAACATGTCCAATGATCACAAATGGTGCTTCGTATTTGCGGATTAAACCCCTTATGAACTTTGCGAAAGGCTTTGAATTGTTGTGGAAGAAGTTTGATCATTACCTTCTCCCACTTGATAGCTTGCATGCCTCCTCTTCTTATCTGCCTATTTCTTCATCCTCTTGGCAGCTTTGTCGAGGTAAGAACGAGTGCCATCTGCTTGTTCTTCCCATGACTTAATCATATGATAAGCTCCAGGGCTCTTCCCTGAGTAAGAGAAAGAAAGAGAGTGAGGTGTAAGCGGCTGTTGTCCAGTCACAATCTCGAATGGGCTCTTCCCTGTAGACTCACTCCTTTGCAGATTGTATGAGAACTGAGCAATGTCTAGGAGTTTTGTCCAATCCTTCTGATTAACGCTTACAAAATGCCTCAAGTAACACTCAAGTAAGGCATTCACTCTCTCAGTCTACCCATCGATTTGAGGATGGAAGCTTGTTGAGAAATGAAGCTCCGACCCAAGGAGTTTGAACAGATCTGTCCATAGTCGTTCTTTGAAGCGTGGATCTCAATCACTAATGATGCTCTTAGGCAATCCCCAGTATTTCACCACATTCTTGAAGAATAGTCGTGCTGCTTCCTCTACAGTGCAGTCAGTAGGGGCATGTATAAAGGTAGCATACTTCGAAAATCGATCCACTACCACAAGAATAGATCCAAACCCCTCGGACTTCGGTAAGGCAGAGATGAAATCTAGAGAGACACTTTCCCATGGTCGTTCTGATGGAGGCAGAGGTTTCAACAACCCGCTTGGTGTCTTATTTTCAATTTGATCTTGTTGGCACACAAGACAAGTCTTCACATAGCTCTCCACTTCATCTCTCATTTGAGGCCAATAATAAGAAGATTCAATGAGTGCTAAGGTCCTTCGCTGATCTTGGTGACCAGTCCACTTGGTGTCGTGGCATTCCTTCCCTAATTTTATTCTTATATTTTTCCATTTAGGGACATAAAGTCTTCTCCCTTTAGTGTAGAGAAGGTCATTTTCTAACCAAAATCTTTTGGTCTTACCTTCTCTAGACAACTCCACCAACTTATTGGCTAATGGATCGTGATGCAACCCTTCCTTGATGGTATACATAATATTTCCTTCAACCATAGAAATGGCCGCTAACTCAGCCTTGCGACTCAGCGCATCTGCTACCACATTAATCTTGCCTGACTTGTATTCAAATTTGAAATCATACTCAGCCAAGAAATCTTGCCACCTAGCTTGTTTAGGGCTTAACTTCTTCTGAGTTTGGAAGTAGCTTGTAGCTATATTGTCTGTCTTGATGATGAAGTGTGAACCAAGCAAGTAGTGACGTCAAGTTCTCAGACAATGCACTACCGCGGTCATCTCCTTCTCTTGGACGGTGTATCGCCTCTCTGTATCATTCAACTTACAACTCTCAAAGGCAATCGGATGTCCTTCTTGCATCAGAACCCCTCTAATAGCATAGTCAGAAGCATCAGTATGGACTTCAAATACCTTTGAGTAGTCGGGTAGTGCTAGTACTGGTCCTTCTGTGATAGTAGCCTTCAACTCATCAAAGGTCTTTTGACACTCCTTTGACCATTCCCAAGAGTGATTCTTCTTGAGAAAATCAGTTAATGGTGCAGCCTTGGCGGAGTATCCCTTGATAAACCTCCGATAGTAATTAGCCAACCCAAGGAATGACCTCAATTTAGATACCTTATTTGGCGACTCCCACTCTTTGATAACCTTCACCTTTCCTTGATCCATACAGAGAGTTCCATCTTTAATGATGTGTCTCAAGAAGAGGTCTTTGTCCCTTGCAAAGGAACACTTTTCCTTCTTCACATATAGGTTATTCTCTCGCAAGATCTTGAACATTGTTCGTAAGTGTTCTACATGTTCCTTCAAGGTATTACTATAGACAACAATATCATCCAAGTAGACTACTACAAACTGATCAAGGTAAGGTCAAAAGATCTTGTTCATCAAGGTACAGAAGGTCGCAAGAGCATTGGTCAAGCCAAAAGGCATCACCAACCACTCATACGATCCATACCTCGTGATACACGTGGTCTTAGGCTCATAACCATCGGCAATTCTCACTTGGTGATATCCTGACCTCAAATCTAGTTTTGAGAACCACTTGGCTCTACCAAGTTGATCAAACAAATCGGCTATCAAAGGAATGAGGTATTTGTTCTTGATGGTTACCTTGTTAAGTACTCGATAGTCGATGCATAGTCTCAATGGACCATCATGCTTCTTTTGGAACAATACTGGTACACCACAAGGTGCCTTTGATGGACGGATGAACCCATCATCTAGCAAATTCTTGAGTTGCTTCTTCAACTCCTCGAGTTCTGGCAGTGCCATCCTATAAGGTGTTGAGGCAGGCGGCTTTGCTCCTGACTCCAATTCAATCTTGTGGTCCACCTTCCTCCTAGGTGGTAGTTGTTTTGGTAACTCAAGAGGCATCACATCCTTATTTTCTTCAAGGACTTCCTTGATTTTCGGAGGAATGTCTTCTCTTTCGTAAAGGAGTTCATTACTCTCATGCTTCAAATCCCCAACTTAGCATCAGATGATGCATTGTTCTTCTTCATTGATGGACTCCAACCTTTGGCAAAGCAAGAACTATAAAGAATGAATGTTAAGGATGTCAATGAGGTCATCGTGGTGGCCGAATCACTCACTGAGTATCATAGGGAAGATTCTAAACCCAAGTCTTCCTCCAAGCCTAGTTCTGCTAAATGTGGGGGAGACAAGGGAGAAGGATTTCTCAACCAAGAAGGAAGGAAAATACTCTTCAAAGAAAGAGTACGAAGAAAAGAAGAAGGCTTTTGTGCCCAAAGGAAGATGCTTCGTGTGCAAGGGACCACACCAAATGAAGAATTGTCCTAAGCTAGGGACTTTGGCATCTATCGCCGAGGAACGAGAAGCTCAAACTCAAGTAACTGAGTGTGTTGGATCTATCCAACACATAAATACTGTGAAGGGCAAAGAGGGAAGCACTACAGAAAAGAAATGCTTGATATATGTCGAAGCCTTTATCATTGAAAAACCTGTCATGGCTATGATCGACACTGGTGCTACACACAACTTCATCACGCCTAATGAAGCAAAGAGGCTTGGGTTGAAGATCAGCGAAAAGAATGGCTGGTTCAAACCCGTGAATACCAAGGGTGAACCCCTTAAGGGAGTACAAAAAGAGGTTGAGATGACTCTTGGTTCTTGGAAGGGCCTTCTGGATTTCTCAGTAGCACCCATGGACGATTTGAAAATAGTCATCGAGCACAATTTGCAAAGGAAGACAAATATAATACCTATGCCATACTACGACGTAGTATGCGTCATGGAGAAAGAGTCTCCATGCATGGTCCCTACAATCTCTAAAGTTGGTGGACCACCGATACTTTCTGCTATGCAACTCAAGAAAGGGTTCAAGAAAGGAGAGATTACATATTTGGCTCTATTACAAGATGAGTCAACATCCGAAAGAGAAGACGTTCCTCCCAAAATCAAGAAAGTCCTTGAAGAAAATAAGGATGTGATGCCTCCTGAGTTGCCAAAACAACTACCACCTAGGAGGAAGATGGACCACAAGACTGAATTGGAGTCAGGAGCAAAGCCGCCCTCCTCAACACCTTATAGGATGGCACCGCCAGAACTCGAGGAGTTGAAGAAGCAACTTAAGGATTTGCTAGATGCTGGGTTCATCCGTCCATCGAAGGCACCTTATGGCGTACCAGTCTTGTTTCAAAAGAAGTATGATGATCCATTGAGACTATGCATCGACTATCGAGCACTTAACAAGGTAACCATCAAGAATAAATACCCGATTCCTTTGATAGCCAATTTGTTTGATCAACTTGGAAGAGCCAAGTGATTCTCAAAGCTAGATTTGAGGTCAGGATATCACCAAGTGAGAATTGCAGATCGGGAATGAGCCTAAGACCACGTGTGTAACGAGGTATAGATCGTATGAGTGGTTGGTGATGCCTTTTGGTTTAACCAATGCTCCGGCGACCTTCTGTACCTTGATGAATGAGATCTTTTGACCTTACCTTGATCAGTTTGTAGTGGTCTACTTGGATGATATTGTTGTCTATATACCTTGGAGGAACATGTAGAACACTTACGAACCGTGTTCAAGATCTTGCGAGAGAATAACCTATATGTGAAGAAGGAAAAATGTTCCTTTGCAAAGAACGAAGTCCACTTCTTGGGACACATCATTAAAGATGGAACTCTCTGTATGGATCAAGGAAAGGTGAAGGCTATCAAAGAGTGGGAGTCACCAAATAAGGTATCTGAATTAAGGTCATTCCTTCGGTTGGCTAATTACTATCGGTGGTTTATCAAGGGATACTCTGCCAAGGCTGCACCATTAACTGATCTTCTCAAGTAGAATCACTCTTGGGAATGGTCAAAGGAGTGCCAAAAGGCCTTTGATGAGTTGAAGGCTACTATCACAGAAGGACCAATACTAGCACTACCCGACTACTCAAAGGTATTTGAAGTCCATACTGATGCTTCTGACTATGCTATTGGAGGGGTTTTGATGCAAGAAGGACATCTGATCACCTTTGAGAGTCGCAAGTTGAATAATACAGAGAGGCGATACACCGTCCAAGAAAATGAGATGACCGCAGTAGTGCATTGTCTGAGAACTTGGTGTCACTACTTGCTTGGTTCACACTTCATCGTCAAGACATACAATGTAGTTACAAGCTACTTCCAAACTCAGAAGAAGTTAATCCCCAAACATGATAGGTGACAAGATTTCTTAGCTGAGTTTGATTTTGAATTTGAATACAAGTCAGACAAGACTAATGTGGTAGCAGATGCGTTGAGTCACAAGGCTGAGTTAGCGGCCATTTCTATGGTTGAAGGAGATATTATGCATACCATCAAGGAAGGGTTGCATCACGATCCATTAGCCAAGAAGTTGGTAGAGTTGTCTAGAGAAGGTAAGACTAAAAGATTTTGGTTAGAAAACAACCTTCTCTACACTAAAGGGAGAAGACTATACGTCCCTAAATGGGAAAATCTAAGAAGAAAATTAGTGAGGGAATGCCACGACACTAAGTGGGCTGGTCACCAAGGTCAGCAAAGGACCTTGGCACTCATTGAATCTTCTTATTATTGGCCTCAAATGAGAGATGAAGTGGAGAGCTATGTGAAGACTTGTCTTGTGTGCCAACAAGATAAGATTGAAAACAAGATACCAAGCGGGTTGTTGGAACCTCTGCCTCCATCAGAACGACCATGGGAAAGTGTCTCTCTAGATTTCATTTCTGCCTTACCGTAGTCCGAGGGGTTTCGATCTATTCTCGTGGTAGTGGATCAATTTTCGAAGTATGCTACCTTTATACCTTCCCCTACTGACTGCACTGCAGAGGAAGCAGCACGACTATTCTTCAAGAATGTGGTGAAGTTCTTGGGATTGCCTAAGAGCATCATTAGTGATCGAGATCCACGCTTCACAGGAGGACTATGGACAGAACTGTTCAAACTCCTTGGGTCGGAGCTTCATTTCTCAACAAGCTTCCATCTTCAAACCGATGGGCAGACTGAGAGAGTGAATGCCTTACTTGAGTGTTACTTGAGGCATTTTGTAAGTGCCAATAAGAAGGATTGGACAAAACTCCTAGACATTGCCCAGTTCTCATACAATATGCAAAGGAGCGAGTCTACAGGGAAGAGCCCATTCGAAATTGTGACTGGACAACAGCCGCTTACACCTCACTCTCTTTCTTCCTCTTACTCAGGGAAGAGCCCTGGAGCTTATCATATGATTAAGTCATGGGAAGAACAAGCAGATGTCACTCGTTTTTTCCTCGACAAAGCTGCCAAGAGGAAGAAGAAATGGGCAGATAAGAAGAGGAGGCATGCAAGCTATCAAGTAGGAGACAAGGTAATGATCAAACTTTTTCCACAACAATTCAAAGCCTTTCGCAAAGTTTATAAGGGTTTAATCTGCAAATACGAAGGGCCATTTGAGATTCATTGGACGTGTTGGGGAGGTTGCTTACAAAGTACAACTCCATCCCTCTATGAAGATCCACCCGGTCTTCCATGTGGTTATGCTTAAACCATATCATGGATACCAAAACGAACCGAGTAGAAGTGACTCGAGTCGTGCTCCGCCCGTGCTGATTAGATCCTTTGATAAATAAATCGAAGAGATCTTAGCTAATCGCATCGTACGACGAAGAGGGGTACCACCAACTATCCAATACTTGATCAAGTGGAAAGGTCTCCCGATAATCGAAGCTAGCTGGGAAACTCGTGAAGATCTGTGGCAATTCCAAGAACACCTAGGGCGCTATTATGAACAGAACGCGACGAGGACGTCTGCGCATTAGGTGGGGGAGAATGTCACGGTAATTTTTAGAAGGTTAAATTTAACAGTGTTTGTATAGTTTTCTATGGTGTTTGAGAACGCTTTAGATGGTTCCAGAATGTTCTAGAATGTCCTAGAAGGTCCCGGAATATCCTAGAAGGTTCTAGAAGACTATGCAAGGTTGTAGAGTATTCTGGAAGAATGTGGATGTATATAGGAGTATGAAGAATGGTATGGAACAATCTAGAAGTATTTAGAAAAATATGGTAGGAAAGATATTTGTAAAGAAGGTTCTGTATGATTAATCTGAACCGTTGATTAGATTTAAACCTAACCATCCATTAAGGAGGTGGATGGCTATAAATAGGGGTGAGAGTTAGAGTTTGTGTATGTGTGAATTATTTGTAACAAACACTGGAGCAATAAAGTGTTCCTCCACCAAAGCTTCCTTTCTCTTGTGTTCTCTTGTATTCTTAGCTTTTATTGCTAATTATTGAGGGTTAGGCTGACTTGGTCTTAGCTCAAGAGGTTGAGTAAGTCCAAGTGCCGGCACAGTAGCGTTGGAGTGTGTCCATGGCTGTGACAATTTGGCATCAGAGCAAAGTTTGAGAGGGAGCACAAGTCGCTTGTGGGTATGGCTTCTAGTATCACCATGGAGCATGTTGAATCTCAAACGGGAAGGACTCTAACTTCTTAGAAGAGAGAGTTTCTGTGTTGGAGAATGTTCTATCCTCTATGGATAAGCGTTTCCAAAGGATAGAACATGATAAGGAGACCCTCGAGGCACACGTATTAGGAGAACTAGATGCTTTCAAAGAAAGCATGCTCCAAATCGAAGAGATGCTTGAAAATTCCTTAAAGCTATTTGAGGAAGTTCGAATTTGGTTCGAGGAGGCAAAATCTCGACCAACCATTATAAGGGAGACCACAAAGATTGATCTCCCCAAGCCAAAGGAGTTCAAGGGCGTAAGGGACGCTCGCGAGGTGGAGAACTTCCTATGGCAAATGGAGAGGTACTTCGAAGGCCAAGTGGTGGCCGAAGAAGCAATAAAGGTACGTACTGCAGTTCTCTACCTTTCTGATAATGCTACTTTGTGGTGGAGGAGAAAGTGCGTAGATATGGAAAAGGGTACTTGCAACATAGCCACATGGGAAGATTTCAAAAGGAAGTTGAAAAGACAATTCTTCCCTGAGAATGTGGTTTATGAAGCAAGGAAGAAGTTGAGGGAGTTGAAGTACAAGAGTACAATTAGCGATTACGTAAAGGAGTTCACTACTCTCACGCTTCAAATCCCCAACTTAGCATCAGAGGATGCATTGTTCTTCTTCATTGATAGACTCCAACCTTGGGCAGAGCAAGAACTACAAAGAAGGAATGTTAAGGATGTTGATGAGGCCATCGTGGTGGCCGAATCACTCACTGAGTATCATAGGGGAGACTCTAAACCCAAGTCTTCCTCTAAGCTTAGTTCTGCTAAAGGTGGGGGAGACAAGGGGAAGAGTTTCTCAACCAAGAAGGAAGGAAAATACTCTTCAAAGAAAGAGTACGATGTAAAAAAGAAGGCTTTCGTACCCAAAGGAGGATGCTTCGTGTGCAAGAGACCACACCAAATGAAGGATTGTCCCAAGCTAGGGACTTTGGCATCTATCGCCGAGGAACGAGAAGCTCAAACTCAAGTAACTGAGTGTGTTGGATCTATCCAACACATAAATGCTGTGAAGGGCAAAGAGGCAAGCACTGCAGAAAAGTAAAGCTTGATGTATGTCAAAGCCTTTATCAATGAAAAACCTGTCATGGCTATGATCGACACTGGTGCTACACACAACTTCATCACGCCTGATGAAGCAAAGAGGCTTGGGTTGAAGATCACCGAAAAGAATGGCTGGTTCAAACCCGTGAATACCAAGGGTGAACCCCTTAAGGGAGTACCAAAAGGGGTTGAGATGACTCTTGGTTCTTGGAAGGGCCTTTTGGATTTCTCAGTAGAACCCATGGACGATTTTAAAATAGTTATCGGGCTCGATTTGCAAAGGAAGGCAAATATAATACCTATGCCATACTACGTGGAGAAAAGGTCTCCATGCATGGTCCCTACAGTCTCTAAAATTGGTGGACCACCGATACTTTCTGCTATGTAACTCAAGAAAGGGTCCAAGAAAGGAGAGATTATATATTTGGCTCTATTACAAGAGGAGTCAACATCCGAAAGAGAAGACGATCCTCCCAAAATCAAGGAAGTCCTTGAAGAAAATAAGGATGTGATCCCTCTTGAGTTGCCAAAACAACTACCACCTAGAAGGAAGGTGGACCACATGATTGAATTGGAGTCAAGAGCAAAGCTGACTGCCTCAACACCTTATAGGATGGCACCGCCAGAACTCGAGGAGTTGAAGAAGCAACTCAAGGATTTACTAGATGCTGGGTTCATCCGTTCATCGAAGGCACCTTATGACACACCAGTCTTATTCCAAAAGAAGCATGATGGTCCATTGAGACTATACATCAACTATCGAGCACTTAACAAGGTAACCATCAAGAACAAATACCACATTCCTTCGATAGCCGATTTGTTTGATCAACTTGATAGAGCCAAGTAGTTCTCAAAGCTAGATTTGAGGTCAGGATATCACCAAGTGAGAATTGCCGATGGTGATGAGCCTAAGACCACCTGTGTCATGAGGTATGGATCGTATGAGTGGTTGGTGATGCCTTTTGGCTTGACCAATGCTCATGCGACCTTTTGTACCTTGATGAACGAGATCTTTCGACCTTACCTTGATCAGTTTGTAGTGGTCTACTTAGATGATATTGTTGTCTATAGTAATACCTTGGAGGAACATGTAGAACACTTACGAACCGTGTTCAAGATCTTGCGAGAGAATAACCTATATGTGAAGAAGGAAAAGTGTTCCTTTGCAAGGGACGAAGTCCACTTCTTGGGACACATCATTAAAGATGAAACTCTTTGTATGGATCAAGGAAATGTGAAGGCTATCAAAGAGTAGGAGTCACCAAATAAGGTATCTGAATTGAGTTAATTCCTTGGGTTGGCTAATTACTATCGGAGGTTTATCAAGGGATACTCCGCCAAGGCTGCACCATTAACTGATCTTCTCAAGAATAATCACTCTTGGGAATGGTCAAAGGAGTGTCAAAAGGCCTTTGATGAGTTGAAGGCAGTTATCACAGAAGGACCAGTACTAGCACTACCCGACTACTCAAAGGTATTTGAAGTCCACACTGATACTTTTGACTACGCTATTGGAGGAGTTCTGATGCAAGAAGGACATCCCATCGCCTTTCAGAGTCGCAAGTTGAATGATCCAGAGAGGCGATACACCGTCCAAGAGAAGGAGATGACCACAGTAGTGCATTGTCTGAGAACTTAGCGTCACTACTTGCTTGGTTCACACTTCATCGTCAAGACAGACAATGTAGCTACAAGCTACTTACAAACTCAGAAGAAGTTAAGCCTTAAACAAGCTAGGTGGCAAGATTTCTTAGCTGAGTTTGATTTTGAATTTGAATACAAGTCAGGCAAGACTAATGTGATAGCAGATGCGCTGAGTCGCAAGGCTGAGTTGGCGGCCCTTTCTATGGTTGAAGGAGATATTATGTATACCATCAAGGAAGGATTGCATCACGATCCATTAGCCAAGAAGTTGGTGGAGTTGGCTAGAGAAGGTAAGACCAAAAGATTTTAGTTAGAAAACAACCTTCTCTACACCAAAGGGAGAAGACTATACGTCCCTAAATGGGAAAATCTAAGAAGAAAATTAGTGAGGAAATGCGACGACATTAAGTGGACTGGTCACCAAGGTCAGCGAAGGACCTTGACACTCATTGAATCTTCTTATTATTGGCCTTAAATGAGAGATGAAGTGGAGAGCTATGTGAAGACTTGTCTTGTGTGCCAACAAGATAAGATTGAAAACAAGGCACCAAGCGGATTGTTGGAACCTCTGCCTCCATCAGAGCGACCGTGGGAAAGTGTCTCTCTAGATTTCATCTCTGTCTTACCGAAGTCCGAGGGGTTTGGATCTATTCTCGTGGTAGTGGATCAATTTTCGAAGTATGCTACCTTTATACCTGCCCCTACTGACTGCACTGCAGAGGAAGCAGCACGACTATTCTTCAAGAATGTGGTGAAGTACCGGGGATTGCCTAAGAGCATCATTAGTAATCGAGATCCACGCTTCACAGGATGACTATAGACAGAGCTGTTCAAACTCCTTGGGTCGGAGCTTCATTTCTCAACAAGCTTCCATCCTCAAACCGATGGGCAAACTGAGAGAGTGAATGCCTTACTTGAGTGTTACTTGAGGTATTTTGTAAGCGCTAATCAGAAGGATTGGACAAAACTCCTAGACATTGCCCAGTTCTCATACAATCTGCAAAGGAGCGAGTCTACAGGGAAGAGCCCATTCGAGATTGTGACTGGACAACAACCGCTTACACTTCACTCTCTTTCTTCCTCTTACTCAGGGAAGAGCCCTGGAGAATTAAGTCATGGGAAGAACAAGCAGATGTCACTCGTTCTTACCTCGACAAAGCTACCAAGAGGATGAAGAAATGGGCAGATAAGAAGAGGAGGCATGCAAGCTATCAAGTGGGAGACAAGGTAATGATCAAACTTCTTCCACAATAATTCAAAGTCTTTCGCAAAGTTCATAAGGGTTTAATCCGCAAATGCGAAGGGCCATTTGAGATCATTGGACGTGTTGGGAAGGTTGCTTACAAAGTACAACTCCCTCCCTCTATGAAGATCCACCCGGTCTTCCATGTGAGTATGCTTAAACCATATTATGAAGACCAAGACGAACCGAGTAGAGGTAACTCTAGTCGTGCTCCACCTGTGGTGATTAGATCCTTTGATAAAGAAATCGAAGAGATCTTAGCTAATCGCATCGTACGATGAAGAGGGGTACCACCAAGTATCCAATACTTGATCAAGTGGAAATGGCTCCCGATAACCGAAGTTAGCTGGGAAACTCATGAAGATCTGTGGCAATTCCAAGAACACCTAGGGCTCTATAATGAACAAAATGCTACGAGGATATCTTTGATAGCCTTCACCTTTCCTTGCAAAGGAACACTTTTCCTTCTTCACATGTAGGTTATTCTCTCGCAAGATCTTGAACACGGTTCGTAAGTGTTCTACATGTTCCTCCAAGGTATTACTATAGACAACAATATCATCCAAGTAGACCACTACAAACTGATCAAGGTAAGGTCGAAAGATCTCGTTCATCAAGGTACAGAAGGTCGTAGGAGCATTGGTCAAGCCAAAAGGCATCACCAACCACTCATACGATCCATACCTCATGACACAGGTGGTCTTAGGCTCATCACCATCGGCAATTCTCACTTGGTGATATCTTGACCTCAAATCTAGCTTTGAGAACCACTTGGTTCTACCAAGTTGATCAAACAAATCGGCTATCAAAGGAATGGGGTATTTGTTCTTGATGGTTACCTTGTTAAGTGCTCGATAGTCGATGCATAGTCTCAATGAACCATCATGCTTCTTTTGGAACAAGACTGGTGCGCCATAAGGTGCCTTCGATGGACGGATGAACCCAGCATCTAGCAAATCCTTGAGTTGCTTCTTCAACTCCTCGAGTTCTGGCGGTGCCATCCTATAAGGTGTTGAGGCGGGCGGATTTTCTTCTGACTCCAATTCAATCTTGTGGTCCACCTTCCTCCTAGGTGGTAGTTATTTTGGCAACTCGGGAGGCATCACATCCTTATTTTCTTCAAGGACTTCCTTGATTTTGGGAGAAACGTCTTCTCTTTTGGATGTTGACTCCTCTTGTAATAGAGCCAAATATGTAATCTCTCCTTTCTTGAACCCTTTCTTGAGTTGCATACCAGAAAGTATCGGTGGTCCGCCAACTTTAGAGACTGTAGGGACCATGCATGGAGACCCTTTCTCCATGACGCATACTATGTCGTAGTATGGCATAGGTATTAAATTTTCCTTCCTTTGCAAATCAAGCCCGATGACTATTTTAAAATCGTCCATGGGTGCTACTGAGAAATCCACAAGGCCCTTCCAAGAACCAAGAGTCATTTCAACCGCTTTTGCTACTCCCTTAAGGGGTTCACCCTTGGTATTCACGAGTTTGAACCAGCCATTCTTTCCGGTGATCTTCAACCCAAGCCTCTTTACTTCATCAGGCGTGATGAAGTTGTGTGTAGCACCAGTGTCGAACATAGCCATGATAGGTTTTTCATTGATAAAGGCTTTGACATACATCAAGCTTTTCTTTTCTGCAGTGCTTGCCTCTTTGCCCTTCACAACATTTATGTGTTGGATAGATCCAACATACTCAGTTACTTGAGTTTGAGCTTCTCGTTCCTCGGCGATAGATGCCAAAGTCCCTAGCTTTGGAGAATCCTTCATTTGGTGTGGTCCCTTGCACACGAAGCCTCCTTCTTTGGGCACGAAAGCCTTCTTCTTTTCATCGTACTCTTTCTTTGAAGAGTATTTTCCTTCCTTCTTGGTTGAGAATCTCTTCCCCTTGTCTCCCCCACCTTTAGCAGAACTAGGCTTAGAGGAAGACTTGGGTTTAAAGTCTCCCCTATGATACTCAGTGAGTGATTCTGCCACTACGATGGCCTCATCGACATCCTTAACATTCCTTTTTTGTAGTTCTTGTTTTGCCCAAGGTTGGAGTCTATCAATGAAGAATAATGCATCCTCTGATGCTAAGTTGGGGATTTGAAGCGTGAGAGTAGTGAACTCCTTTATGTAGTCGCTAATCGTACTCTTGTGCTTCAACTCCCTCAACTTCTTCCTTGCTTCATAAACCACATTCTCAGGGAAGAATTGTCTTTTCAACTCACTTTTGAAATCTTCCCATGTGGCTATGTTGCAAGTACCCTTTTCCATATCTACGCACTTTCTCCTCCACCACAAAGTAGCATTATCAGAAAGGTAGAGAGCTGCAGTGCGTACCTTTATTGCTTCTTCGACCACCCCTTGGCCTTCGAAGTACTCTCCATTTGCCATAGGAAGTTCTCCACCTCGCGAGCGTCCCTTACGCCCTTGAACTCCTTTGGCTTAGGGAGATCAATCTTTATCGTCTCCCTTATAATGGTTGGTCGAGATTTTGCCTCCTCGAACCAAATTCGAACTTCCTCAAATAGGTTTAAGGAATTTTCAAGCTTTTCTTCGATTTGGAGCATGCTTTCTTTGAAAGCATCTAGTTCTCCTAACACGTGAGCCTCGGGGGTCTCCTTATCTTGTTCTATCCTTTGGAAACGCTTATCCATAGAGGATAGAACATTCTCCAACACAGAAACTCTCTCTTCTAAGAAGTTAGAGTCCTTACCTCTAGGCTCACTTGAAGAACGAACCTTCTTGCCTCCCCATTGAGAAGGAATAGCATTCCTTCCCCTTTGAGACTCAACGTGCTCCATGGTGATACTAGAAGTCATACCCATAAGCGACTTGTACTCCCTCTCGAACCTTGCTCTGATGCCAAATTGTCTAGCTTGGGACAATCCTTCATTTGGTGTGGTCCCTTGCACACGAAGCATCCTCCTTTGGGCACAAAAGCCTTCTTCTTTTGGTCGTACCACCAAATATCCAATACTTGATCAAGTGGAAAGAGCTCCTGATAACCGAAGCTAGCTGGAAAACTCGTGAAGATCTGTGACAATTCCAAGAACACCTAGAGCGCTATCATGAACAGAACGCGACGAGGGCGTCTGCGCATTAGGTGGAGGAGAATGTCACGGTAAATTTTATAAAGTTAAATTTAATAGTGTTTGTATAGTTTTCTATGGTGTTTGAGAACGCTCTAGATGGTTCCGAAATGTACTAGAATGTCCTAGAAGGTCCTGGAATACCCTAGAAGGTTCTAGAAGACTATGCAAGGTTCTAGAGTATTCTAGAAGAGTGTGGATGTATATAGGAGTATGAAGAATGGTATGGAACAATCTAGAAGTATTTAGAAAAATATGATAGGATAGATATTTGTAGTGAAGGATCTAGATGATTAATCTAGACCGTTAATTAGATTTAATCCTAACCATCAATTAAGGAGGTGGATGGCTATAAATAGGAGGTGAGAGTTAGTGTGAGATGTGTGAATCATTTGTAACAAACACTTGAGTAATAAAGTGTTCTTCCACCAAAACTTCCCTTCTCTTGTGTTCTCTTGTATTCTTAGCTTTCTTGATAAGTATTGAAGGTTAGGCTGACTTGATTTTAGCTCAAGAGGTTGAGTAAGTTCGAGTGCCAGCACGATAGCGTTAGAGTGTGTCCAAGGCCGTGACAATATGGAAGGAAACTAGATACTATCCTTTTTTTTTTTTGGAAAATACTCACATTATGACATTTTCATGGCTTAGCATTCGATGGTTCCAGAACGTTTGGATCATTAAATTATCCCATAACAAAACATGTTTTTTAAGTTTTTTTAATAATTGCTAAATAGTCTTTTTTTTAGTTTTAATTACAAATTAACCCCATATATTTTATTTAATTATAAAAACTATTTTTTATTTTATAAATTATTATTTTATTATTCATCTATCATGTTTATTAACAATAAAAAACAAAAACAATAACGAATTAGATATTCCATTGATCGTAATAAACCTTTTGGTCATTCCAATCAATTAAAAGTTTATATTTGATCCGTGACGTTCGTGATGAACCATAAAATCGTGTTTCCTTGAAAATCAATCGATTGAATTATCAAAACAATCAATTGAATTATAACTCAATCGATTGGATTACAATTTATCACAAAACAATCGATTAAAAATTGCAAGGCAGCATGGTTTTCGCATAAATCAATCGATTGGTCATATTACCCAATCGATTGAACGATGAATTAAATGTGAATTTTTTATAATTCAATCGATTGTTTATACTTTTCCAATCGATTGAATGCTTTATAACAACCTGAGGTCTCACAATTAAATCGATTGCTTTTGTTACGTGAATTTGGCAAATCCATATTGTTTTGGTGAATTCAATCGATTGAATCGTGAGACCTCTGGTTATTTTGAAGCATTAAATCGATTGAAAAGTATAAACAATCGATTGAATTATAAAAAATCCACATTTAATTCATCGTTCAATTGATTGGTAATATGACCAATCGATTGATTTATGCGAAAACCATGCTGGCCTTGCAATTTTCAATCGATTGGTTTTTAAGGAAACACGATTTTATGGTTCATCACGAACGTCACGGATCAAATATAAACTTTTAATCGATTGGAATGACCAAAATGTTTATTACTATCAATAGAAGATCTAATTCGTTATTGTTTTTATTTTTTTTATTTTTATTTTTTTTTACCAGAGATAGGAGACTCGAATCCGCAACCTCTTAATTGAGTATGTGGAGACTATGTCATTTGAGTTATAACTCATTGGCTTATTGTTTTTATTTTTTATTGTTAATAAACATGATAGATGAATAATAAAATAATAATTTATAAAATAAAAAATAGTTTTTATAATTAAATAAAATATATGAAGTTAATTTGTAAATAAAATTAAAAAAAAAGACTATTTAGCCGTTATTAAAAAAACTTAAAAAACATGTTTTATTATGGACCATTTAATAGTCCAAACCTCCTGAGACCATCAAATTCGATGTCCATTTTTATATATATTGTAAACTTTTAGATGATTGATCAAACATATTTAATTAAACATATCAATTCACCTTATAGTCCACAATGCTATCTTCACGCAAATGTGTCATGAAAGTATTCACCTTTCTTTTTTGGTCATGGGATTTGCCCTACAATCAGATCCGACCCAGAACCCGCCCCACCCAACTATCGTATCATGGCAATCGTGCAACTAGACAACTAGATTCCTCTGATCTCCTTCCGATTTGCCACCTGATGCTTCACGCTCTGCCCAGGTTTCCGCCATCAATACCCGATTCCTCTGATCTCCTGAAATCTGGACTTGTTCTGGCACAAGACCTATCATGGACGGCCGCTGCTATCTCCGCGAAAAGATCGGCACTCGGGCAGCGCACACACCTGACACTACCTCGGACAGTGACGCGCCGTCGCTCACTCCGGCGAGCCCAGCCCCTCCTGGCATCGAATCGGTCCCTTTCTCCTCTTCTCTGGATGGCGGCGTCGAGGCTGATTCAGAAAGCGCTCTCAACCGACGAGATCCGCTCTTTGACACGTCATTAATCTGTTCTTTACTCGTTGCTGCTTGCTTTCTTCGCTCCACTACTAATGACTCCATGAACGCTGCTCATGTTCAGCGCTTCATTTCTATTTCTTGCCCAATGAACTTGCCCTTGTTGGAGTACATTCCCTTCTCCTTCGGTTGAGTGCTGCCATTTACTTCCTTGCTTCAACATCGCTGCTGGGGATTCACTCCCGGATTGGCTCTATTCTGTTCTCTTGATAGGTTGAAACCGAAACCTGTACATTCATGCTTATTTGGCGAACCCTAAACCTGTTCTCTTCCAAAGGTAAACAATCATATTCCCTTCCCTAAGTTGTTATATTCTGCTGTCCAGTTAGCTGCACTAGTTATAGCTCCCATAGGACTGACCTCCTGTCTTTGAAACATAAATTGGTTTCTGATCTTCCATATTGCCCACCATGTAAAACTGATGCTGCTTATTAGTTCCCTCTGCAAATAACCTCCTTCCTTCCTAATCCTTTTCATAGTTTCTAGGAACCAACTGCCAAACGAGGTGACTATCTTATGAGTAATGTATTTTTTTTTAAAAAAAAAAAAACACTTCTTTGAGGGACACCGTTGGTCTTTGTACACAACCAAATGTCAATATGTGACTTTTATTATTGGTTTATATTTTAAAAATAAACCTAAAATTAATTTATATTATTAATTATTAATAAATAAAAACATTACACTTTAATATTATTAAGATATTATTATAATTTACTTGTATATTATTAGTATATTTTTTGGAGCCAATAAAAATATATATTGTAATTTACCACAAAGACCAGGATTAACCTGTATATATAGATGTAGATTCAAACAGTCATCAATGAGATTCTTCACATCATCATTATCTGCTCCATATGTTTTTCAATGCTTGTTATTTTCTCTAAGTCAAAATCTTCTCTGTTGTAGATCATAAAGAAGACTGCTGCTGACTACATTGGCATATTGGTTTCTATAAGATGACTTCTTCTTCTTCTTCTTCTTCTTCTTCATCCACTGCTCCTCAATTCAAATATGACGTCTTCATAAGTTTTAGAGGTTCAGACACTCGCTGTGGCTTTTTCAGCCATTTGCTTACAGCATTACGTCAGAAAAAGATTCATGTATATGTAGATTATAACCTTAAAGAAGGAAATGAAATATTACCAGCACTTTTCGCAGCAATTGAACAATCACAAATTGCATTAGTTATTTTCTCGAAAGACTATGCCTCTTCGAAATGGTGCTTAGAAGAGCTTGTCAAAATAACTGAATGCCAAAAAGAGAAGGGTCAAATCATCATACCTATTTTCTACAATGTAGAGCCTTCAGAAGTGCGACATCAGAAGAGGTCCTATGCAGAAGCATTTGTTAAACATGAAAACATGAAAATGATTTCAAGGACAAAGTCAATAAATGGAGAGCTGCACTGAAGGGAGTCTCAGGTTTATCAGGATTCCATTCCAAAAATTTTAGGTTTGTGTTTCTTTTTTTAAATATATGACATTTTTGTTCTAAACTTTTGAAATGCACGAGCTATTTTTTTTATTTTTTAGATAGAAATTAAACAACAAACATCCAATCATAGGTGAAACTATAATTAATCTTTTTATAAGTTAGAAGAATTTTTCAATTTCCATTAATAATAATGATGATATGATAATGATGATGCTCTTTTCTTTGTCAGCAGAAGTGAGGAAGAAGTTGTCAAACACATTTTGAAAACTTTAGATGATATGCACCCAGCTTATGACTTTCAAGGCCTTGTTGGAATTAATAAACCAGTCGACGAACTTGAGTCAATAGTTTTTGCCAATGGCTCAAAAGATATTCGTGTTATAGGAATTTGGGGCATGGGTGGCATTGGTAAGACTACTATTGCCACTGTATTATTTAACAAATTGTGTTCTCAATATGAAAGTCGTCATTTCCTAGCAAATGTCAGAAAGGAGTCAGAGAAGTGGGGAATAATTCAATTAAGAGACAAAATTCTTTCTGTATTCACAGACGAAAAAGATTTAAACATTGGTGTTCCCAACGGAGTACCGAAACATGTTTTGAGAAAACTTCGTCGCAGAAAGATTCTTGTTGTTCTTGACGATGTTAGTACTTCTGATCAAATCACAAACTTAGTTGGAGGACATAATTGGTTGGGTCCTGGTAGTAGAATCATTGTTACAACTAGGGATAAACATGCAATTTGTAAAGAAGCAGATGACATATACAAAGTAAAGGCATTGGAATCTAGTGATGCCCGACAGCTGCTAAGTTTGCATGCCTTTGATGGAACTGATGGGCATTGCCTTGAATTGCACTGGCATAATCTTGTGTCGAAAATGGTTGAATATGCTAAAGGCATCCCATTAGGATTGAAAGTTTTGGGTTCTTTTCTTTATGGCAAATGCTTTGAAGAATGGGAATGTCAATTCCAGAAGCTTCAGAAAATGCCCTTTCCAGAGATTCATAATGTGTTGAGATTAAGTTATGAAGGATTGGATCACCAAGAGAAGAGCATATTTTTATATGTTGCTTGTTTCTTCAAAGAGGATGAAGGAAAGGATACTGTAGAGAATTTATTAGATGCTTGTGGTTACTCAACATCTATTGCATTAAAAACTCTCCAAGATAGAGCTCTTATAAGTATTCAACATTGTGTATCCATGCATGACTTGATTCGAGAAATGGGCCGATGGATTGTGCGTCAACAAAGCATCAATAAGCCTGGAGAACAACGTCATTTATGGGATCCTCATGACATTCATCGTGTATTGAAACATAGAGAGGTATGAAAACTTTTATTGTGACATTTTTCCATTTAAAATAGATAAAATAATTAAAGAAAATTCTATGGTTATTATTCCATGATACATATAATTAAGTAGATTTAGTTGTTTTGGACAGGGCACGGACCATATTGAAAGCTTAACCTGGAACATGTCAAGTGTTAGTGCTGACATAAGCCTAAGTCCTCATTTGTTTGCTAGAATGGAAAATCTAAAACTTCTGAGGTTTTATTTCAATAATAATAATAATAATAGCAGTGATTATTACTATTATTATTATTATTGTTCGGATAATAACACATGCCAAGTGCATCTTCCAGAAGGTCTTGAAATACTGCCACAGAAACTACGACTCTTTCATTGGGACAATTACCCTGCGAAATCCTTTCCAACAACATTCAATGCAGAGTGTCTTGTTGAACTTCGTATGAAAGAAAGTCGCGTTGAAAAGCTCTGGGATGGTGTACAGGTAAGTGAAAAATTATATTGTACTATATTATATGTGGGTTTACTTCAATTCTTTATTCAACTGCATTCAATTCATGCGAAATCAAATTATATTACACGAAATAGATAATGTCATTCTTATTTTTGATAATGCCGATATACAATGTAAAAACATCAAGTATGATCATGTGTGAAATGACATTATCAAATTATGAAAAAGAGAATCACCGAATTGGCCACTGAGTTTCCAAAACGGTTCCCTCAGATGAAAACTTTTTAAAACATAGTGATGTCATTTCTCCCACACTCTGAATGATTTTCCAAAATCAACTACACTTTTTCAACGGGTTCCATTTGCATATCTGAATATCCGATGACTCCACCATTGCACATGCATGATGATGCATTTATAATTCAAATCATTAATTAGATGGACGACTAGGATGTATACAAGATATTCGATGCCAAAATTATAAAAGAAAGTTAAATGAATGAAAGTCAATCTATTATCCTCTTGCCAGCTAATCCTTAATTTTGTAGAGTTTAATCTAGTTATTTATTTTCTGAATCAATTACTAGCATGAAGCATCTAATTTTGTATATTTTTATTCATTTTAGGATATACCAAATATGAAAAGGATTGTTCTTAATGGATCCAAACAATTGATCGAGATTCCAGATTTATCTAAAGCCTTGAGTCTTCAAGAATTAGAACTCATGGGATGCATAAATTTGCTTTCGGTTCACCCATCAATTTTTTCTCTCCCAAAACTTGTTACGGTGACCCTATGGAATTGCCGAAGGCTTGAGAAACTTCCAGGTGAGATGCCTTAATATAAAAGTAACATTATTAGTGTTAAATGAACAAATCCCTTTTTAATATCTCCCAATCAAGTTTTCTTTTTCAGCTTTTTTCCCCCTTCTCATATGTTGCACTAATTTTTTCCTCTTTCTCCTCCCCATCCTTATGATTGTTGTGTTTTCTTTTTAACATTTTCATTCTTTTGTGTTTTTTTTTTCTATTTTTTTATTTTATTTTTTTGTATTGATTATAGTATTGTTAAAGATATAGCTATCAGTATAACTTCTCCTCTCAGCTCAATTTTTCGGAACAAGTAATTTTGTAACATGGTATTAGAGTTTCAATAACAAATTTCAAAATTCACATAATTTCAGAAAAAGTTTTCTGTGAGAGAAAGTATGCTAGAGATATAAGTAATTTATATGACATCAATGCTTTAAATATATTCCCTTAAGATTTTACTAATAATTGTCATTTGTTATCTTGTTAAATTTATTAATATTGGAAACATCTAAATTCTTTTTAATAAATACATTATAAGCTCATTGAAATTTTTTTTTTCTTTCTTACGTTTACATGGTTTAGGGTGGTGTGAAGTGAAGAAGGAAGTATTGAGTGAAGCATCAGCATCATCAACATCATCGTGCTCAGGATCATCACATACTTCCCGCTCCAAGCTTCAATACTTAAACTTGGATGGATGTGTGAATCTGATGCATCTGCCAGACAGCTTTTCTAATCTCACCACTCTTAAAGTGCTTTATCTTGGAGGGTGCATAAAGTTAGACGCATCAAATCTATACATCTTATTTGATGCCTTATCTTCTTTAACACAGCTAGACTTGGATCAATGTGATAAGTTGTATGAAATCCCACATAACATCAGCAACTTATCATTGTTAGAGTCGTTATCACTCAGGGAAACTAACGTGAAGAGCATTCCAGAAACCATCAGACACCTTCCACGCCTCAGAAATCTCTACTTAACCAGTTGCACGGTGCTCCGGTCAATGCCTCGAATTCCACCATCCCTCCATTGTTTAACAGCCAATAACTGCAAATCGTTGGAGAGAGTGTTCACTCCAACACCTGAACTACTCCAACAACACCTCGCATTCTACGAAAAGGAGTATTATATTGGAGGCACGGTTTTTTCATTCAGGAATTGCCCAAATTTAAAGAAAGATTCAATTGATGCTATTCGTGAATATGTCAAGTGCTGCAATGAAGAGAAGAGATCAATGAGAGATGCTAGGAGTGTAGGGAATAAGAGAAAGCGTCATTGATGCATGCATGCACACACAAGAAACATTTCCCATGCTCACCTCTCTGTTTTTGTTTGTTTTTGTTTTTTGTTGCTTAATTGCTGAGTTCTATTTTCTTGCTAGTTGTAGTATGTATGCACATTTCTGAGATTGTTGGAGTTCTGACTACAATTTTTGGTTAATGAAGACAAGCTGACTATTTTTTGTTATCAAATATTTCTGTTCGTAAATTACACACCGAAATCATCATTTACCTGTATTACATGTACATAATTATCATATCAGAAAAAAAAATCTCAAGTTCTCCATGCATTTGTGTTACCTTAAGCATTAGTATAGCTTGTTTTTTTTTTTAACTTTTCATTACCTTATGAAACAATTATAGTAACATTACAATCATTATTAATTAAAATTCGCCTAACTAACCATATTGACCCAATAATAATCAAAAGAAACTAAGACAGAAGATGGTAATTGACAAGTAGTCAAATTGTATCTTGTTTAACTAAAGGGTGATTTTATTGGAGGAGATACGACCGTGGAGGAGGCTGACCAACTGCAGAGGAGCAAGAAAAAACTTTGAAATGATGGGGGCACTTATATCGGAGAGACTTTCAGGATCCCCAGAAAGGAGGATTGAATGTACGAGAAGACCACTTTTGTGGGAGTCAAAGGAAGAAGGAACATATGCTGACCTGGTAATTCATGGTAGCACAGAAAACAATGAGGACTCTGAAGACTCGGATGAGGAAATGACCAACGAAGGGGAGTCTTACGATGAAGAGGAATCGGGGATGATGGAAGAAATGTTGGATTGGAGCCAAGCACAAAGGGAAGCTTACAGGAGGGTACGAAAGGAGGAGAGAGCAATTCCTTCCATCACTGTGAACCGTTTACAGAATGGCATTTTCAACATCCAAGTAAATAGAGCTGAGAAGAAAAGACTAGAAAGGTCGTGGAAACATACCTTGATTATCAAGTTGTTGGGAAGGAGTAGTGTTTCTTACGGGGTACTTAAGAGAAGGCTCGACACAATGTGGGCGAAATCTGGAGGGCTAGACTTGATTGATCTAGGGAATAACTTCTTTGCGGTCAGGCTATTCAATGAAGATGACTACTGGTATGTTCTAGAAGTAGGATCATTAGTGTTCCGGTCAACCCGCTCTCTGCAAGTCTATCGTGCTCCATATGCTCTAGGGCCAGTGGGTTCTGGCGTTCTGCTTTGACGGATGGTTAGTGACTTAGTGTTCCGGTCAACCCGGTGAGAATTGGACCGTACCAAACTGCTTCGGTTGAAGGCGAATCTACAACGCTCCAGCTCTCTGCAAGTCTACCGTGGTCCATATGCTCCAGTGCTACCAAGTGTCAAACTTGTGATATTTGGAAAATTTGTCAAAATGCTTCAAAAGGGGTTCAAATGCTTGCCCCAAAAAATACAAGGAAGATAATCATAGTTACCACTATGATGGGATGCTTCTTACTATTATATAAACAAATTATAATATATATAATAATCTTTTATTTTACTTATATTCAATTTATTTTAATTTTAAAGTCTCTCATTTTAAAATTAATTATATTTTATTTAATTATAAATTTTATTAAATATATACAAATTAAAAAAATAAACAAAAAAATTTATTAATCACAATTTATTTTTTTTATGATTATATGATATCTATTAATATTATTTTTTTAATAAATACTCATAGTATATAATAATAGGTAAAGACTCACATGTAGTTGTCTTCATATGAAGTTAATAATTGAAAAATTTTAGATGATATTTACTTATTTAGTCAAACTTGTCAAATCATCTAATAGTTCTTAAATATCAATTTCACATGAAAATAATTGTATGTGAGTTTTTACCTATAATAATATAATAATACAATACATATAAACTAATTAATAAAGTATTAAAATTTAAAAATGATAATTATTTTTATAAAAATAAAATAAGAGTACTTATAATAAAAAAATAATTAAATTTTATATAATTATTTAATTATACCGGATTAATCGGTTCAACCGGTAACTCACCGATTGAACCAATGATCCAGTAACCCAATAATCTTATACCGGTTCGGTTCTCATCCATTAGGCTGGTGTGGAACGCAATAATTTGCATGAGTTTAATGTAAGATAGACTTGTAATTACATTGCTCAACAAATATTTTTATGTTTTGGCCTTGCAAGTAAGTGGACAAATTTGGCCCACTTTTCCCCCATACCTTGGAACTCTGGCCTGTTTCAGTTTCTCAGGCCAATCAACCAAAAGAAACCTTAGCCCATTTTTTCCCTATACCTTCCTCAAACATACCCAACCCTTTTCAAACCCAACCCACTCTTTCAAATGAAAAAGTGATAGAGGAGACCCCTATGGACCCAAACCTTAACCCAAAACCTTCGGACCCAAATGTTTTGTGCTTCTCTAGATCAGACTTAGATGAATTTATGGCAGAAGGCACTTCGGCTGTGATGGAATGGGGTAATAGAGATGCTCCCGCAGGGGAGGATATGAACTTGGCCTAAATAGGCCCATATGGTTCTCACAGTACATCTTTGAACACTGAAGCCTTAAGCTTCCTTCTTTTCTTTTTATAGTGATGATTATTTTCTTATGCAATGCTAGAGGGGCTGTCAGCCCAAATTTTACTAGAGTTTTGAAGGATTATGTGTCTAAATACAAACCGGACTTAGTTACGATACAGGAGACGAGGTGCAGGGGTACAGTTGCACACAATGCTATTAAAAAAAGGTGTTTGTTATGGTGTCTAAAAGATATTGTCTAATTGTTAAAATAGGTTAAATAATTAATTAAAAATTTAAAAGTATAAAAGTTAAAATTTTTTTAATATTTTAAAATTACTATAAAAGATAATTTAGACAAAAGTTGGACACCAAACAAAAGACATCATAGAATTGGCCATTAAAATAACAGGTTTTAACTTCAGTTTGGTGATTGATGCTCAGGGGTTCTCAGGAGGAATATGGCTCATGTGGAATAATCCCAATCTTTCGATTCAAGAGATAAGTAAAAATGAACAACCTTTGCACATCTCGATTTCAGACAATCTAAGGGAATGGTTCCTTACTATCGTCTATGATAATCCAAACGAAGAAAGGAAAAGGGAGTTGAGAAATTATATTGTTGATCTAGTCCCTACGATGAACTGTCCTTGGATGCTCTGCGGGGACTTCAATGATATCAGTGACATAAGTGAAAAGAAAGGAGGAGCACCTCCTAACTTAGCTCAGATAAGGCATTTTAGGGATTGGATGGACTCGTACGGGTTCATGGATTTAGGTTTTCAAGGTACGTGCTTTACTCTCAGAGAGAGAGAGAGAGAGATTGGAGGATTTGTTTTCATGAGGCACTTGTAGAGACTCTATTGCGAATAAAATTCGATCACCATCCCATTCTGATTAAGTATATAGGTAACAGTCATGTTCTTAAAAACAAGCCATTTCGGTTTGAATACATGTGGATGCAGCACAATGAGTTTCAGCCTTTTCTCAAGAATACCTGGAACAGAGATTTAGCCCTTAATCAATCTATAAAGGTGTTTGTGGAGAAAGTTAAGCAGTGGAACCACAACACTTTTGGAAATATTTTCAATCAGAAGAGGATAATTCTCATCAAGTTGAAGGGGATTCAGAACTCTCCTATATATGGGAAAAGTGAGTTCTTGGACAATTTGGAGGAAGATCTTAACAAAGAACTAGTGGTGATGTTGGACAGAGAACAAATGCTTTGGATTCAAAAATCCAGAGAGACTTGGATGGTTGAAGGAGATCATAACACAAGATATTATCACACCAAAGCCATTATCTGCCGAAGAAGAAACAAGATTTTCAAGCCAAGAGACTCCGGTGGTAGCTGGATAGATAACCTGGACAATCTCAAAGTTCATGTTTGTTCCTACTTCAAGAATCTGTTCCAGGAAACCAATCCCAATAGAGATTGTAATATTCATACGCAGACTATCTACCCAAAGATGGAACCAGGCTACATGCTCAAAATGAGAAGCATTGTAGAGGCTGATGAGATAGAACAAGCCATATTTTTCATGGGTTCTCTCAAGGCCCCTGGTGAAGATGGTTTCCATCAAGTTTTTATAAAGATAATTGGGAACTAGTAGGTAGCAGTTTGAAGAGTTTTGTCATGAACTTCTGGTCTAACCCTAGTAATATTAAGGAGGTTAATAACACTTTCCTTGCTTTGATCCCCAAGATTGATCAACCAGAATTCGTTACTCAGTTCAGGCCTATTTCCTTATATAACATTTCTTACAAAATGATTACAAAGGTAATTGCCAATAGAGTTAAGTCTATCCTAGATAAAATAATTTCTCCTGCTCAATCAAGCTTTATTTCAGGTAGAAGAATACAAGATAATATAGTGATTGCCCAAGAGATTATTCATAGTATGAGAAGATCCAATGCGAGAAAAGGGTCCATGGCTATAAAGATAGACCTAAAGAAGGCTTATGACCATCTTAATTGGAATTTTGTTGAAAAATGCCTTATGGAATTCAGCCTGCCCCGAGAAATGATTCACATTATTATGCAATACATTCGGACAACAAGCTTCCAGGTTTTATGGAATGGGGAGCCTTCGAAAAAGTTTACACCGTCTTGTAGTATTAGACAAGGGAACCTTTTGTCTCCCTATATTTTTGTTATTTGCAAGGACAGATGATCACATTTGATTGAAGATAAGGTTGTCGAGGGTGAATGGAAGCCTTTCAGAATTGGTAAGTATGGTTTGGCCATCTCGCATTTGATGTTTGCAGATGACTTGATGCTCTTCGAGGAAGCTTCTTGTAACCAAATGGAGGTTATTAAATCCTTTTTGGATCATTTTTGTGAAATATCGGGACAAATAGTGAATGGCCAAAAAATACAAGTTTTCTTCTCCAAGAAGGTTAACCCAGTTAAAAAATAGGAGATTGTTGATCTTGAAGGTTTCAAAGAGACGAGGGAAGTTGGTAGATACTTGGGGGCCTACATCTTAGAAGGAAGAGGCACTAAACAAAGATACAATCATATTATTGACAAGGTGAAGGGTCATTTGCAGGGACAGAAACGAGATAGCTTATCGATGGCGGGGAAAGTTGTTATAGCTCAATCAGCCATCACACCTATAGCCTTTTTTTATGCAACATAGCAAAATCCAAAAGTCTATCTGCAATCAGGTGGAGAAAGAGCAGCGACGCTTTATCTGGAGCGACGATCAAAATAGGAAAAGGGCACATCTCATAAATTGGAACACTTTGTGTTTTTCCAAGGAGGCAATGAAGGGAAGAGATCAATGAGAGATGCTAGGAGTGTAGGGAATATGAGAAAGTGTCATTGATGCATGCACGCACACACAAGAAACATTTTGTTAGGATTTGGTTGAATTAGTCCCACATTGCTCAGGATAGCAAATGGAGTGGGTGGCCTAGGTTATAAATATGAGGCTAAGTTCTCCATTTATTTTTGCACCAGTCAGAAACACTTTAAGCTTGTATCTGATTTTTCTTTTCCTCTGTACTCTTTGACTATAGAGTGTTGTGAGGTGTAGTTAGATATTTGCTTTGAGAGAGTGTGGGTGTACTGGGGTGCCGGTGAGAGAAAGAAGTCTATGTGTTGTAACAATTTTCACATAGTGATATTCTCTGGTTGTCATTTGACAACGGCCGTGGTTTTTTCTCCGGTAATTGGAGTTTCCTCGTTAAATTCTTGTGTTGTGATTGTGTCTATTTTATTTCTCTGTCAAAGGTGTTTTCTCAAGGGGAATGGTGTCTTATTCCCAACAAGTGGTATCAGAGCTTCGGTTCGGTAGGATTTATTCTTAGTATGCTCTGTGGTTGCAGCCTAGTCTGACCTTCCACATCAGAAAAGAATTTTGTCCTGTGGCTTGAGGTTGATCTTTGGTTGCTGTTGTTGTTGCTGGAAGGCAGTGTGACACTGTGAGAGTGCAGTTTGGAAAGGTTCTGACTAAGGAAAGACTTGGTATTTAAGTGTGTCCATTGTGACCCACCTCTCTTTCCTGGGGACCCTTCCTAGTGCACGGTTGAGTTATACTATTCCAGTATACGGTTGCAACAATGTCAGGATATTCAAGTGCTGTGAAGCTTGAGATAGAGAAATTTGATGGAAGAATCAATTTTGGCTTGTGGCAAATACAAGTCAAGGATGTGTTGATACAATCAGGTTTGCACAAGGCGTTGAAGGAGAGGATCTCTGGTATGAAGGATGAAGAATGGGAGGAACTAGATTTGAGAGCTGCAAGTGCTATTCGCCTGTGTTTGGCTAAGAATGTTCTTGCAAATGTGCAAGGAATGAAAACAGCCAAGGAACTTTGGGATAAACTCGAAGGGTTGTATCAGTCAAAGGGCATCTCAAATCGGTTGTTATTGAAGGAGCAGTTCCATAATCTACGCATGGATCACAATGTGAAAATCTCCGACCATCTTAGTGCTATCAATGGTATTGTCTCTGAATTAGAGGCAATTGGAGTGAAAATTGATGATGAAGATAAGGCACTAAGGCTCATATTGTCTCTTCCCTCTTCCTATGAGTATATCAAACCTGTTTTAATGTATGGGAAGGAAACTCTGAATTTTGAAGAAGTTGCCAGTAAGCTCATTGCTGAAGAAAGAAGAATGAAAAATGAGGGTAGTACTTCATCAGATTTGGCGCTTGTAGCTAGAAGTGACAATTATGGAAAAGGAAATCGTGGAAGGAGTGTAACATGCTGGAAATGTGGAAAGTCTGGGCATGTAAAGAGAAATTGTCCAGGTAATGCGGTTTCAGAAAAAGACTCTCAATCTGATACTTGTAATATTGCTCTCTCTATGAGAGAAGACGATGTTCTCTAGAAGACAAGAAGTATCCTCATGGTATTACCGCACTGCCATGGATAAGGATAAGTTGTGGCAATCGGGTCCACAATTGCACACGGGCATTGGTTGGCGTTGAGATGCAAGGTGTGTGGCGGAGTTAGGTCGATGGCTGAAGAACTTCCAGGAAAAGCCAATTTGGAAGTTGCACCATGAATTTTCAGCAAGGTTTCGATCTGTACCAAGGCGAAATGCTTGGAGTGGTCTAATTCCAAGTGAGTATACTTTCATGGTGGAGTATGATAGTTCTCTGAACTATGATTGTCGGTATAGACAATGGCAGCAAAGAATTGTCGGTGTTGACAATAGAAACTGAAGATGTGTGACTATTTCAATCAAGGTGGAGATTGTTAGGATTTGGTTGAATTAGTCCCACATTGCTCAGGATAGCAAATGGAGTGGGTGGCCTAGGTTATAAATATGAGGCTAAGTTCTCCATTTATTTTTGCACCAGTCAGAAACACTTTAAGCTTGTATCTGATTTTTCTTTTCCTCTGTACTCTTTGACTATAGAGTGTTGTGAGGTGTAGTTAGATATTTGCTTTGAGAGAGTGTGGGTGTACTGGGGTGCCGATGAGAGAAAGAAGTCTATGTGTTGTAACAATTTTCACATAGTGATATTCTCTGGTTGTCATTTGACAACGGCCGTGGTTTTTTCTCCGGTAATTGGAGTTTCCACGTTAAATTCTTGTGTTGTGATTGTGTCTATTTTATTTCTCTGTCAAAGGTGTTTTCTCAAGGGGGAATGGTGTCTTATTCCCAACACATTTCTCATGCTCACCTGTCTGTTTTTGTTTGTTTTTGTTTTTGTTGTTTAATTGCTGAGTTCTGTTTTCTTGCTAGTTGTAGTATGTATGCACATTTCTAAGATTGTTGGAGTTCTGACTACTATTTTTGGTTAATGAAGACAAGTTTTGACTATTTTTTATTACCAAATTATTTCTGTTTGTAAATTACACACCGAAATCATCATTTACCTGTATTACACGTACATAATTATTATATCAGAAAAAAAATCTCAAATTCTCCATGCATTTGTGTTGCCTTAAAAATTAGTATAGCTTCTTTTTTTTTTTTTAACTTTTCATTACCTTATGAAACAATTATACTAACATTACAATAATTATTAATTAAAATTCGCCTAACTAACCATATTGACTCCTTAGCTGTATTTATCTTTTTTTTTTTGTCCCCTTCAATCTATACTATGATACCAATAATAATCAAAAGAAACAAAGACAGAAGATGGCAATTGATAAGTAGTCAAATTGTTTCTTGTTTAACTAAAGGGTGATTTTATTATAATCAAATTGGAATATAATAATGCGGGAGCTTGACAAAACGAAAGAAAGATCCTTCGTACAACACTCCAAAAATGCCAATTTCAATTTTCAAGTTCATAGCAGTTTCAGAATATGGCTAACATATTTCGAGGACTAAAAATAGGTTACCAAAATGACAAGTAAAATACGATGGAGATGTATGCAGCTGATCAGCGATCAATTAAGTAACTAATATCTACCTAATTTTTAGGAGTAAAAATCTAAAATAATTCCTGAAATTTACATCATATCTCAAGTTTACGTGCTCTTTGCCACTACAAAAAAAAAAAAAAATAGCGATAAATTTTTAAGAGCAATAACATAATGGCCACTATATTTTTTATTTAACTTGTATTTTTACGACAATTATATATTTATTGTTATTACTGTATGTTATAATGATAATTATATAATTTTTGCGACCATTAAAAATGTCTTTACCGGTAATTATATAATTACGGCTAAAACTTTTTAGTGACAAAGTATAAGATGATTAATTTTTAACTGCTAGTAAATATATTAGTAACTATTTTTATTGCCGTTAAAGGTAAAACAAATGACTGCTAAAAGTATTTTTTTTTTAATAGCGTGTGAAAAGAAGCAAAATTATTCTTTTGATTTTAAAGTAAAAATTTGTGATTAGTGACTAAAGCAGTAACAAGTGCTGACATATAGAAGCTTTAACTTAGATAATCATGATTGCCAAATATGAAACTTGATAAGTTTAGAAGAAATAAGTTAATAAAATGGTGATTTGCATAATTAAACTAGTCAAGTTATAATTTTTTATTTGATCAAAATTGAATAACAAGCTTAGTTAAAATCTTTGACTTAGTAAAAAATTCAATCATTAGCTAATCATGTATTAAAAATAAGGTGTACATGATGATACGATTAAGTTGATATTTATCAATTTGTTATATAACTTGATAAAATTGTACAAGATGACAAATTAATAAGATTAAGTTGATATTTATTAATTTGATAAAAATTGAACAAGTAGTATGATAAGTTGTATGCACATTTCTGAGATTGTTGGAGTTCAGGTTTACTATCAACTTGAACAACATTATCCACTTCTAGTGGTTTTAGGATTTCAGCTTGGAAGTCGAAATTGTGTATACAGAATGCTCATGAGACTTTAGTTCCATTTATAAAAGTTCATTCATATCATCGTATAATGCAATTGCATTTGTGGTCTTTAATGTTCATGGATAGGATTGGTTTCTCCTTCCTATTGTGACATATTTTGCTTTCAGGCATTCAACTTTATCTAGCAATATTGATTCCTAGTTCTAAGGAATCCTCAACACCAAGCCATGCAAAGAATGGTGCAACTAATTCTGCACGACTCCAGCTCTTGAAATTTGCCACGTATCTTTATTAAAAAGTGATATATCTTTCATAGTTATAATTGAAGTGGTCTAATATTTGGGTGTAATAATATATCTTAAAAAATTTTAAATAGAATTTTTTTTTTGGTATTGTACAAATTTTGAACGAGAATCTAAACTAGTTATACAATTTAAATAAAATATTACTCAACTACTCTAAGTCTCAAGCAATACCAAAAATAATTCATGGGAATCTAAACGAGTTAGACACTATATATATATTACATATAGTTATTCAAATGAATGTTCTAGATTATAAAGAATAGCAAGCCCAAGTTGTTCAATAGTTGGTTCTCATAATTACAAAATCGACTCACATCAAATCACTCATCCTTCTATTCCTCTTGATACCTCCCATGCTCTCCGGATCAAATATGATGTTTTTAATAGTTTTAGATGTTCAAGCACCCAATACAGTTTTTTTAGTCATTTGCATAAAGCATTGGAAAGAAAAAAAGTTAAAACATATGTTGATTACAAACTTAGAGAAGGCAATGTATAATTATCAACATTTTTTTACGACAATTGAGCAATCACAAATTTCACTGCTCATATTATCAGAAGATTACACATCATCAAAATGATGTTTAGATGAGCTCTTCAAGATAATTGAATACATGAAAAAATATGGACAAATTGTGATACTCACATGCTACAATTTGGATCTATCAGATATACATCATAAAAATTTAATATATATTGAATTGAATAATATAAAATAAACGAATTAATACGATATAAATTCAAGAACTTTAAATAAAAATATAAACTGAATAGAAAATTTTTGTGCATGACACGAGGATCGCACGTACATTGCACGAGAATCTAAATTAGTTATACAATCTCATCAACACCAATTGGATTAACAATCTCGCTGCATGCTTGTTAATCACATGTCTAGTAATATAGAAGTTGTTCATCTGGATCATCAAATCTATTTTTAACGTAGAATGAAGAATTTTTAAAGTGACTATAAGCTACAATAACTTCAAATATCTTACCAATAATGATATCTATTTTATTAGCTGCTCTATTAATGACACCACATATCCTCTCAACTAATGGTGTTATATTGAGCGATAGTACAATACACATGATACAAATAATCCTTCAGAACATCAACCTTTCTCATTTTTTTCCAAATCTTAAATCTCTTGCAGAGAATTGAGAGGTCGTGAGGCTTCTTGGCTATTTTGTCAAATTTATACTAAGATTTCCGTATATAGTATGGTAGTAGCTCTCACTTGTTTCTCTAAAATCTTAGGTTACAACATAGTAATATCCATGTTGTGGGACTACACTATCAAAATAAAGAATTGGAGCTGATGAAGCCAAAACACCATGAGCAATATGAGGATACTTTTGACGAAATCTTGCTACAAGAATTCCACCATAAGAGCCTCCATAATCAAGTTTAGGAGAATTATAAGCATTTAAACTTTTCTTGATGTGTAGATAGCATAGTCTGCTAATGCATGTGCTGAGTTCAAATACTCCATAGTACTTGAATTTCTCAATATATAGCATTATCTTTGAGAAATCCAACAGTATTGATTCCCAATTCTAAGGAATTCTTAGCACCAAGCCATGCAAAGATTGGTGCAACTGATTTTGCACGACTCCAGTTCTTGAAATTTGTCACGTATCTTTATTGGAAAGTGATGTGTCTTTCAGGGTTATAATTGAAGTGGTCTAATCTTTGGGTGTATTAATATATCTTAGGAAATTCTAAATAGAAATTTTTCTTGTGGTATCGCACAAATTTTGAATGAGAATCTAAACTAGTTATACAATTTATATATAATATTACTCAACTAATATAGCGGTACTGGTGCGAGTTTTTTTACAACCACACTTACTAACCGGCAAGTGCACCGGATCGTACCAAATAATACTTTACGTGAGTAAGGGTCGATCCCACGAGGATTGATGGACTAAGCAACAATAATGTTTGATAGGCTTAGTTAGACAAACAAAAATTGGTGTTGAGATGCAGTATAAAAGAGATTAAACAATATAAAAAATATTGAAGAAGGGCAAGTAATTAAGTTGGGAATAATATATGGAGAAGACAGTTAAGGCTTCAGAGTTATCTATTTTCTGGATTAACTTTTCTTATTAACTATTTTAATTATGCAAGATTTAATTCATGGCAAACTATTTATGACTAGACCTTAATTCCTTAGACCTTCCTAGTCTCCTCTAAAATTCATCAACTGCCAATTCCTTGGTCAATTAATTTCAATTAGAGGGTGATGATCGAATCCTAGTTTATATGCCACAAGAATCCTAATTATTCAAAGATAAAGGGATTATATGTCACGTATCCCGTTAAATACAAACAATTAGAAATTCAGGATAATATGTTTTCAAGCTATTGTTCAAGTAAAGAGCTTTTCCAAGTTTTACAAGAACTCAAATAGAACATGGGTCATACTTCCGTTCCACCCAAATTCATAAAATAAAGAACGAAAACAATTATTGAATTATAAATCAAAATATGAATTAAAATAGAAAAATAATATTATCAATCCATACAATAGACAGAGCTCCTAACCTTAACAGTGGAGGTTTAGTTGCTCATGGAAAAGAGAAAATAAGGATTCAGGTAAAAATGTACCGCGTTCAATCTGATGGCATCAGATACCTTTTTATAACTAATCCTAATAAATTTAAAATCTAATATTTAAAATTAAACTTAAAATAATATCTTTTCCTAATTTAAGATTTGAATTTAAATTCGAATTAATTAACAAGTCTTCAACTGATGGGTGGAGACCACTTGATTTGTCCATTCTGCAACTTCTAATATGTGATTTCTGGGCTAAGAACTGGGTCAAAACGGTCCAGAAATCGCCCCCAGCGTTTTTCTACATTTTCTGCATGTGGCGCATGTGACGCGTCTGCGTCATCCACGCGTTCGCGTCATTTGTGCAGATTCCAGTCCACGCGTTCGCGTCAGGCACGCGATCGCGTCATTGTGATTTCCTTCATTCCGCGCGGTCACGTGAGCCATGCGTCCGCGTCGGTATTCGCTGGTCATATCCTTGGCTTCTTCTCTTTCTCTGCAGAAACTCCATCAAATTCCGCCAAATGCTACCTAAGATAAACAGTATTGTACAAAACTCAAAATAGCATCCATAGTGGCTAAAATATAATTAATTCTTAATTAAATTCAACAATTTAGATGCAAATTCACTAGAAAAAGATAGATAAGATGCTCACGCATCACAACACCAAACTTAAACTGTTGCTTGTCCTCAAGCAACCCAAACTAATATAAGCTTAGGATGTGAATTTGCGTGAGAATGAGAGTTCAATTAAGCCCATATCTTCTCTTATAGTGGGGTTTACAACTGCAATCCTGAACAGTTTTTGCATCTCACTTTATCCTTTGAAGTTCAGAATGATTGGCATCCATAGGAACTCAGAATTCAGATAGTGTTATTGACTCTCCTAGTTCAATATGTTGATTCTTGAACACAGCTACTTTATGAGTCTTGGCTGTGACCCTAAGCATTTTGTTTTCCAGTATTACCACCGGATACATAAATGCCACAGACACATAACTGGGTGAACCTTTTCAGATTGTGACTCAGCTTTGCTATAGTCCCCAGTTAGAGGTGCCCAGAGTTCTTAAGCACACTCTTTTTGCTTTGGATCACGACTTTAACCGCTCAGTCTCAAGCTTTTCACTTGACACCTTCACGCCACAAGCACATGGTTAGGGACAGCTTGATTTAGCCGCTTAGGCCATGATTTTATTCCTTAAGGCCCTCATATCCATTAATGCTCAAAGCCTTGGATCTTTTTTACCCCTTGCCTTTTAGTTTAAAGGGTTATTGGTTTTTTCTGCTTGCTTTTCTTTTCTTCCTTTTTTTTTTATATATATATAAATTTTTTTTTCGCAAGCTTCGTGTTTTTCACTGCTTTCTCTTGCTTCAAGAATCAATTTTATGATTTTTCAGATTATCAATAACATTTCTCTTTTTCATCATTCTTTCAAGAGCCAACAATTTTAACATTCATAAACTTCACTATAAAAAAATATGCACTGTTCATGTCATGCATTCAGAATCACAGAAAATACCACCACATTTAAGTAAATAAGACTATTATTCAATATAGACCCACTTTCTTATGCAATATATCACTCCTATATTTTTTTATTTTTGATTTAAGCTCAGTGAGTAATACATGAGACATCTTTCAGAATTAAAGCAATAGGAAAACTAAACTAGTCCTAGGATTCTAACTAATAAAGGATCATGCAGCAAACAAAGCAAAATAACAGGAAACCGAAACATAACATAGAAAAAGAGGGGAGGAATAAAAATGAAAGGAACTCAACCACCTTAATTATCCTAGCGGTCGCTTTATTCTTCAGGTTGTGCTCCTTCGCGAAGATGATTTGCCTCCCTTTTGTACTAGAAAACCTATAAGCACAGCGTCAACACCAAACTTAAAGGTTTGCTTGTCCTCAAGCAAAGAAGAACTGAAAATAGAAGAGACAAATATTTAAATGAAAGAAAAAAATAAATGAATAAGAGAATAAAAGAGAATTAGGATTGGGAGAGAGAGAAAACTGGGCGGCGCAAGTGACGCGGCCGCGTGGGGCACGCGGTCGCGCGCATTGCTCTTATACTGATTGACGCGATCGCGTCGGTCACGCGGTCGCGTGACCCAGTTTGTGCTTCTGGCGCGAGTGCAGCCTCGCGCCAGCACAACTCTCTGTTCAAATTGATATAATTGCCAAAATTGGGGTGACACGATCGCATGGGGCATGCGATCGCGCGAGTGGGCAGTTAATGGGGTACGACGCGGCCGCGTGGGGCATGCGGTCGTGTGAAGGGAATTGCGCGTCCAGCACCGGTCCAGCACCACTCTAGCACAACTTTCAGCTGTGCACCCGTTTTACGTCGAATTCCATGGCACGCGATCGCGTGAGCGACGCGGACGCGTGGGTGGCGAAAATCACAAGCGACGCGAACGCGTGGGGCACGCGTTCGCGTGGGATCATTTGTGCAAAAGGCATAAGTCCAGCGCCACTCCCTCGCAACTCTCTGTCAAATTTATTTTTCACGCACACATGATTGACGCGTTCGTGTCAATGACGCGATCGCGTCGTGTGCCTCTTTTTTTTTCTTTTTTTTTTTTTTGAGATATAGCTTGAGGTGTTCGGTTCCTGGAAGAACATAGCTGCATGATCAGAAAAATTAGTAAGAACTCAATAAAAATAAATTAAAATAACTAAGAAAACTACTACGATGAAAAATAAATAAGGATACGAAATTATCGGGTTGCCTCCCGACAAGCGCTTCTTTATCGTCACTAGCTTGACGATCAGTTCCTCTAAGGAGGAGGATCATAGGGGCTCAGCTCTTCACCCCTTACTTTGAACTTCTTTCCTGTGTCTCTATAACGTAGCTCAATATGCTCCAGAGAGAGGATTCTGATTACTGTATAAACCCATGCTGGATTGCTGGTCAACACCACCTTCATTCCTGGGGAGAAATCTTCAGTGGGGATCTTTTTGTTTCTCCATCCTCTGGGTATTTTTTTTCTTTTTGGGGACCTCCTCCTTGGTGGATGATGCAGTTCCAACACCAAACTTAGGTTTGATGTCAGGCGGAATTTTATCGGTTGTCACCATAGGAGGTTTGAGTTGCAAATTCTGCTGTGCATCATGAGGGGGTTCTTGAAGGTTTGGATCAATGAGTTCAGCCTGCATGCACCTCTCTTCTTCACCTGTTGAATGTACATCTTTGAAGACATGAAAGACCAGTTGCTCATTATGCACTCTAAGCACTAATTCACCCACTTCTACATCAATCAGAGCTCTTCCAGTGGCTAGGAATGGTCTTCCTAGAATTATAGAGGCATTCTCATCCTCCCATGTTTCAAGAATCACAAAATCTGCTGGGAGGAAGAACTTACCCACTTTGACCAAGATATTCTCCACTAATCCGTATGCAGGCTTCATAGATTTGTCTGCCATCTGTAATGCTATCTTTGTGGGTTGTGCCTCTTGGATATGCAGCTTCTTCATCACAGATAAGGGCATTAGATTTATGCTTGCCCCTAGATCACATAGGGCTTTCTCAAAGGTTGTGCTCCCAATGGTGCATGGAATTTGAAAGCTCCCTGGATCTGGCATCTTCCTTGGCAAGTCATTCTGGATGACAGCACTACATTCCTTAGTCAGGACTACTGTCTCATCTCCTTTTAAATGCTTTTTCTTTGACAACATCTCCTTCATGAACTTGACATAGATAGGCATTTGCTCCAAAACCTCAGCAAAAGGAATATTGATTTGTAACTTTCTGAAGATTTCCAAGAACTTTGAAAACTGCTTGTCCTTGGTCTCCTTTTGAAGTCTCTGAGGATACGGCATCTTAGGCTTGTACTCAGGAGCCTTTGGCAGTGTAGGATAAGTGTCAAGAGAGTCTGGGAATGGGTTGTCTGCACGCTTTGGAGGGGCGTGCTCCACTTGTCCTTTCTTCTCCTCTGGAGCTTCCTTTTCAACTAGCTCTTCATTGGCCTTGGCCTCAGAGCCAACTACTTTACCACTTCTCAATTGAATCACTTTGCAATCTTCTCTTGGGTTCACCACTGTAGCCTCTTGAAATGTACTTGCAGACCTCTCAAGTATTTGCTGCTCAGTTGGCCCACTAGCACCTCTAAGTTTGTAATAGAGGCTCTGGTTTCCTGTATAACTTGTGCTTCTGTACTTGCCACTTGTTCACTTATTACAGTGATAGCCTTGCATTCCTCTCTTGGATTTGGAATTGTATTACCAGGAAGGCTATTAGTGGTCCTCTGATCAATTTCATTAACCTTTGTGGCTAATTGACCCATTTGAATCTCCAAGTTCTTAATGGATGCTCTGGTTTCCTGTCTAAAACCTGTCAATATTGCTTCCATATCATTGTTTTGCTGGAAACCACCCTGAGAACTATTGTTGAAGTTCTGAGATCTCTGAAGTTGGTCCCTCCACCCAATGTTTGGGTGATTTCTCCATCCCGGGTTGTATGTCTTAGAATATGGATCATTGTTGGGATTCCTAGGACCACTCCCCATGTAATTCACCTGTTCATAAGAAGGCTGAGCATAATCATGATTATCATTTTGAACAAAATTACCTGCCCCGTCATAGGAGATTTCTTGGGGTGGATTTTGAGTGTTGATAGCTAAGACTTACTTGCCACCCATCTGTTGAGTAAGAAGAGCATTGGCAGCTTCTACTTCCAACACGCCTCTCTTTTGAGAGGTCTCAGAGTTCACAGGATTCCTGTTAGATGAATATAAATATTGGTTGCTTGCAACCAATTCAATCAGCTCAATAGTCTCCTCTGGTGTCTTCTTCTTGTGCAATGAACCGCCTGCAGAGGTATCTAAGCTCATCTTGGACATCTCACCCAAGCCTTCATAAAATATATCTAGTTGAGTCCACTTGGAGAACATGTCTGGAGGGCATTGCCTAGTCAGCAGCTTGTATCTCTCCCAAGCTTCATAAAGAGTTTCACCCTCCTTCTGTCTGAAAGTATGAACCTCCAACCTAAGCTTAGTCAGCTTCTTTGGTGGGAAAAATTTAGTGAGAAACTCTATAACAACCTTTTCCCAAGTATTCAGACTCTCCTTTGGTTGGGAATCTAGCCATAGCTTTGCTTTATCCCTCAAAGCAAATGGAAAAAGCATGAGTTTGTACACCTCTGGGTTCACTCCATTTGTCTTCACAGTATCACATATCTGCAGAAAATCATATATGAACTGATTTGGATCTTCATGAGGAAGACCATGATACTGGCAATTTTGTTGCACCAGGGTGACCAATTGTGGCTTCAACTCAAAGTTGTTTGCAGTTATAGGAGGCACCACAATACTTTTTCCATAAAGATCCGCAGTAGGGGCAGAATAAGAGCCAAGCACTCTCCTCTGTTGATCATCCCCATTCAGATTTACCACATTGGCATTAGCATTATTTGCCATAGTGGATTCTGCAGCCTTGCAAAGTCTTGCTTGTTGTAAACGTCGCCTGAAAGTTCTTTCAGGTTCAGGATCAAAGTCTAAGAGATGTTCTTTGTCTCTGTTCCTGCGCATACACAAGCAGAAAACAAGAAAAAATGGGACTCTCTACGTCAGAGTGCAGAGACGTCCCTGTGAGGTAATTTGTGTAAACAAAATAAAAATGCCAAATAAATAAAAATTCGAAAATTTTAAAAAATAAAAATAAACAGAAAAAAATAAAATAAAAATAAAAATAAATAGAAGACACCAAACTTAATTTCAAAAATTAAAAAAAATATTAGTGCTACTTTTTATTTATTTAAATATTTTTTTTAGACAAAAATAAAGTAAAACTAAAAAATTATAGAAAATAAAAAATATAATAAAAGAAAAACAAAATAACACGGAAGTAAATAAAAAAAAAAACGAAATTAAAAGGAAGTAAGAAAAAAAAAAGAAAACAGGGGATACGGGGAATGGGAAATATTAAGGTAAAGAAAGAAAAAAAATGAAAAATAAAATAAAAAATAAAAATAAAAATAAAAATAATAATACTAAAGGAATATAATTAAAGAAAAAAAATATCTAATCTAAGCAATCAAACAACGAGTAGTTGTCAATCACAGTCAATCCCCGGCAACGGCGCCAAAAACTTGGTGCGAGTTTTTTTACAACCACACTTACTAACCGGCAAGTGCACCGGGTCGTACCAAGTAATACCTTACGTGAGTAAGGGTCGATCCCACGAGGATTGATGGACTAAGCAACAATAATGTTTGATAGGCTTAGTTAGACAAACAAAAATTGTTGTTGAGATGCAGTATAAAAGAGATTAAACAATATAAAAAATATTGAAGAAGAGCAAGTAATTAAGTTGGGAATAATATATGGAGAAGACAGTTAAGGCTTCAGAGTTATCTATTTTCTAGATTAACTTTTCTTATTAACTATTTTAATTATGCAAGATTTAATTCATGGCAAACTATTTATGACTAGACCCGAATTCCTTAGACCTTCCTAGTCTCCTCTAAAATTCATCAACTGCCTTGGTCAATTAATTCCAATTAGAGGGTGATGATCAAATCCTAGTTTATATGCCACAAGAATCCTAATTATTCAAAAATAAAGGGATTATATGTCACGTATCCCGTTAAATACAAACAATTAGAAATTCAGGATAATATGTTTTCAAGCTATTGTTCAAGTAAAGAGCTTTTCCAAGTTTTACAAGAACTCAAATAGAACATGGGTCATACTTCCGTTCCACCCAAATTCATAAAATAAAGAACGAAAACAATTATTGAATTATAAATCAAAACATGAATTAAAATAGAAAAATAATATTATCAATCCATACAATAGACAGAGCTCCTAACCTTAACAGTGGAGGTTTAGTTGCTCATGAAAAAGAGAAAATAAGGATTCAGGTAAAAATGTACCGCGTTCAATCTGATGGTATCAGATACCTTTTTATAACTAATCCTAATAAATTTAAAATCTAATATTTAAAATTAAACTTAAAATAATATCTTTTCCTAATTTAAGATTTGAATTTAAATTCGAATTAATTAACAAGTCTTCAACTGATGGGTGGGGACCACTTGATTTGTCCATTCTGCAGCTTCTAATCTGTGATTTCTGGGCTAAGAACTGGGTCAAAATGGCCCAGAAATCGCCCCCAGCGTTTTTCTACATTTTCTGCACGTGGCGCATGTGACGCGTCCGCGTCATCCACGCGTTCGCGTCATTTGTGCAGATTTCAGTCCACGCGTTCGCGTCAGGCACGCGATCGCGTCATTGTGATTTCCTTCATTCCGCGCGGTCGCGTGAGCCATGTGTCCGCGTCGGTATTCGCTAGTCATCTCCTTGGCTTCTTCTCTTTCTCTGCAGAAACTCCATCAAATTCCACCAAATGCTACCTAAAATAAACAGTATTGTACAAAACTCAAAATAGCATCCATAGTGGCTAAAATATAATTAATTCTTAATTAAATTCAACAATTTAGATGCAAATTCACTAGGAAAAGATAGATAAGATGCTCACGCATCAGGTACTAAACATAATTCATGGGAATCCAAACGAGTTATACACCTATTATATATATTACTTAGTTATCCAAGTGAATGTTCTAGAGTATGACGAATTGCAAGCCCAAGTTGTTCAATAGTTAGTTTTGATAATTACCAAGGTGATTCACATCAAATCACTCATCCTTTGATTTCTTTTGATACCTCCCATGCTCCCTAGATCAAATATGATGTCTTTAATCATTTTAGATGTTCAAGCACACAATGCAGTTTTCTTAGTCATTTGCATAAAGCATTGGAAAGAAAAGGAGTTAAGACATATGTTGATTACAATTTACAAACTTAGAGAAGGCAATGAATAGTTATCAGCATTTTTTACGGCAATTGAACAATCACAAATTTCACTGCTCATATTATCAGAAAATTATACATCTTCAAAATGATGTTTGGATGAGTTCTTCAAGACAATTGAACATGTGAAAAAATATAGACAAACTGTGATACTCACATGCTACAATTTTGATTTATCAAATGTACACCATAAAAATTTAATATATATTGAATTGAATAATATAACATATACTGATTAAATGAATTACTACTATATAAATTCAAGAATTTCAATATAAACTAAGTAGAAAATTTTTATGCAAGACACGAGGATTGCACGAGAATCTACACTAGTTATACATTCTCATCAACACCAATTGAATTAACCATCTCGCTGCATGCCTGTTAGTCACATGCCTAGTAATATAGAGGCTGTTCATCTGGATCATTAGATCTATTTATATCATAACATAAAGATTTTTTAAAGTGGCTATAAGCTACATTAACTTCAAATATCTGACCAATAATATCTGTTTTATTAGCTACTACATCAATGACACCACATATCCTCTCAACTAATGATGTTGTACTGATAGTCCTTCAGAACATCAAATGTTCTCTTCTTTTCTCTTACCAATATTTTTGGATAGTATGGTAATAGCTCTCACTCGTTTCTCTAAAATCTCAGGTTACAACATAGTAATATCCATGTTGTGGGACTACACCATCAAAACAAAGAATTAGAGCTGATGAAGCTAAAGCACCTTGAGCAATATGAGGATACTTTTGACAAAATCTTGCTACAATCACTCCACCATAAGAGTCTCTACAATCAAGTTTAGGAGAATTATAAACATTCAAAGTTTTCTTGATGTGTAGACGAACAATAGCATAGTCTGCTAATGCCTACGCTAAGTTCAAATACTCCATGGTACTTGCATTTCTCAAAGCTTCTATATATGATCCAAATGGAAATGATTTTTCATAATACTTATGCTCAACATATAGAAGATCATTGAAATGAGGAGCATGATCTTTGAAAAATCCAGCAATATTGATTTCCTGTTCTAAGGAATTCTTAGCACCAAGCCATACAAAGATTGGTGCACTTGATTCTACATGACTCCAGTTCTTGAAATTTATCACGTATCTTTATTGGAAAGTGATGTAGCTATCAGGGTTATAGTTGAAGTGGTCTATTCTTTGGGTGTAGTAATATTTCTTAGAAATTCTAAATAAAAATTTTTCTTGGTTTCGCACGAATTTCGAACGAGAATCTAAACTAGTTATGCAGTTTACATATAGTATTACTCAACTATTCTAGAGGTAATAAAAATAATTCATGGGAATCTAAATGAGTTATACAGTAATTACATATATTACTTAGTTATGCAGGTGAATGTTCTAGATTATGATGAACAACAAGCCCAAGTTGTTTAATAGTTGGTTCTGATCATTATGAAGGCAATTCACATCAAATCACTCATCTTTCGGTTTCTTTTGTTACATCCCATGCTTCCCAGATCAAATATGATGTCTTTATTAGTTTAAAAAGTTCAAACACCCAATACAGTTTTCTCAGTCATTTGCATAAAGAAGTGGAAAGAAAAAGAGTTGAAACATATGTTGATTACATAATTAGAGAAGGCAATGAATAGTCATTAGCATTTTTTACGGTAATTGAGCAATCACACATTTCACTGCTCATATTATTAGAAGATTATGCATCTACAAAATGATATTTGGATGAGCTCGTCAAGATAAAAGATATGGACAAATTGTGATACTCGCATGCTACAAATTTTGATTTGTACGCCATAAAAATAAAATATATATTGAATTGAATAATATAAAATATACTGATTAAATGAATTAATACTATATAAATTCAAGAACTTCTAATAAAAATATAAACTGAATAGAAATTCTTTGTGCATGACATGAGGATCGCACGTATATCATATGCGAATCTAAACTAGTTAAGCATTGTCATCAACATCAATTGGATTAACCATCTGGCTACATGCCTGTGAATCTCATGCATATTCATCTAGAGACTGTTCATCTGGATCGTCAGATCTATTTATATCATAGCATGAAAAATTTTTATAGTGATTAAAAGCTACAACAACTTCGAATATTTTACCAATGATATCTGTTTTATTAGCTGCTCCATCAATGACATCACATATCCTCCAAACTAATGTGTACTGTACTGAGCAGCAGTGTAATACACATGATGAAAATAGTCATTTGAAACTTCAACTTTTCTCATTTTTTTTCAAATCTCAAATCTCTTGCTAAAAATTGAGAGGTCATCATGAGGCTTTTTAGGTATTTCCTCAATTTTATACCAAGATTTTTGTATATCATGATAGCAGCTCTCACTTGTTTCTCTTAACATGTTGTGGGACAATACCATCAAAATAAAGAATGGGAGCTGATAAAGCCAAAACAGCATGGGCAACATGAGGATATTTTCAATGTAACCATGCTGCAAGCATTCCACCATAAGAGCCTCCATAATCAAGTATTGGAGAATTATGGCATTCAAAGTTTTTTTGATGTGTAGAATAACAGCATAGTTTACTATTGCTTGCGCTGAATTCAAATACTCCATGGAACTTGCATTTCTCAAAGCTTCTTTATGTGATCCAAATCTATATATGCTCAATATATAGAAGAAGATCATTGAAATGAGGAGCATTTTCTTTGAGAAATCTATCATTATTGATTCTCTGTTCTAAGGAATCCTCAGCACCAAACCATGTAAAAATTGGTGCACCTGATTTTGGACTACTCTAGTTCTTGAAATTTATTAATATCTTTATTGGAAAGTGATGTAGCTTTCAGGGTTATAGTTGAAGTGGTCTAAATATAAACTAAATAGAAATTTTTTGTGCATGACATGAGGATCGCACAAGAATCTAAACTAGTTATACATTATCATCAATACCAATTGGATTAACCATCTCGATACATGCTTGTCAATCTCATGCCTAGTCATCTAGAGACTGTTCATCTAGATCATCAGATCTATTTATATCATAGCATCTAGTCTGCAAAAAATTTCTTCGTTATTCGTACGAGAATCTAAACTAGTTATACAATTATTATATATTACTCAACTATTCTTGCGATAATAAAAATAATGCAAGGGAATCTAAACTAGTTATACACTTATTACATATATTATTTAGTTATGCATGTGAATTTTTTAGATTATAATGAACATCAAGTCCATGTTATTTCAACAGTTTGTTCTGGTAATTACATAGGCAAGTCACATCAAATCACTCATTCTTTGATTGGTTTTGATACCTCCCATGCTCATCACATCAAATATGATGTCTTCATCAATTTTAGAAGTTCAAATACTCAACGCGATTTTCTCGGTCATTTGCATAAAGCGTTGGAAAGAAAAGGAGTAGAAACATATATGTTGATTATAAAGCTTTTTTATATGATCTAGATGGAAATGATTTTTCATAATACCTATGCTCAATATATAAAAGAGGAGCATTGAAATGAGGAGCATTATATTTGAAAAATCCAATAGCATTGATTTTCTGATCTAAGAAAATCTCAACACCAAACCCTGCAAAGACCGGTGCACTTGATTTTGCACATACTTTTATCAATTAGTCATGTAGCTTTTAGGGTTATAGTTAAAGTGGTATAATCTTTAGATGTAGTAATATATCTTAAAAAATTCTAATGAAAATATAAATTTAATAGAATTTTTTTTGGCATCACATGAACATCGTACGAGAATCTAAACTAGTTATATAATTATTTTCAATTGAACCAATTTATACCCTAAACTTTAAGACGTGACTTAGATTGACCCTTCCATCTAGTTCTGTCATACAAAAAATGACGTGACACCCAAACCTTACCACATACCTCTTCTTCTTCCTCTTCCAGGATAACGCCTCTACCTCTTTCATTTTCAACTCTTCATCTTTTTGTCTCTCAACTCGTAACTCCCTCTCTCAACCCATAACTCCCTCTCTCCCAACAATGCCGCTGTCTTCCTCCTCAATACGTCACAGCCCCTCCCTCTAACCCGTCGCAGCACCTCCGTCCAACTCTCCTTCATAGTTGCTCATTCCTCACACCGCCATCTGCGTCTTTGAACTCGTCACGCCGTTGTGTCCGTCCCTGGACTCGATGCGTCGCTGTCTCCCTTTCCGCCAGTAATCACGCTGCCGTCTCCCTCTCTCAACCCTCCTCCTCACCGCTCTCACCATTCAACACAGTGGTACTTCGCCCGCTACTTATCTTAATTTTTGTTGATTGGTATTGATGGTTTGATTTAGTTGTTCAGAGTTTTCAAATTTTGGATTTTGTTTGGTTTAATGTTCTTCTTCAAAGGATAACGATGCAGAAGATCCGGCGAGAGGCACGACGAGCGTGCATTGGCGATAAACGGAGGTGGGTCAAGTTGCTAAGGTGAGCTTTGATGGTGTTGTGGTATTTGGAATGAGCAGTGAGCTCCGAGCAATTTGTTAGAGACTGAGTGTGAGAGAGATTGGGGTGTGGAGAGTGTGTTTGGACCGCGCGGCAATGGGAGGGAGACAGTGGAGGAAAATGGCTCGGTGGTGGGTTCACGGTGAAAGAAGAAAGGCCATGAGAAAGAGGGTGAAAATGGAGAATGGAAGAAAAGAAAAGAGGGAGGATGGTGGTTCGAGAGTTAATGTTTTATTCTATTTTGTCCCTAATATTTTCGATTCATTCAATTTTGTCTCTAATGTTTTTTTATGTGTTAAAACTATCCTTAGAAGTTTTCAATTTTATCCCTGACATTCTATATAGAGTTAATGCCTAGGGATAATTTTGATGAAAATCGAAAACATTAGGGACAAAATTAGATGCAACTAAACGTTAAGGGTATTTTTGAAAGAAATTGCAAAAAGTATACTTTACTCTAATAATAATAAGAAATAAATTTTGAATTTAATTTTGATGCATCGACAGTAATGCAATCTACTATTCACGCTGTCAATAAAAATAATAATTATTTTTTATTATATAACGTAATGTAATTAGATACACGTGTAAAACTATTTTATACTAATAATACATCAAAATTGAATTCATAAATTTTATGGTTTATTTCATTCATAATAATGTAAAATATACTTTTTGGTTCATAACATTTAATCGCATTTTAGTATTTTTACCTGATTTAGAGTGACTCTACTCTCACTCCCCTTACAAGAAACCAGATCTTCTCCGATGAAAAAAAAAAAAATGGATAGTCTTAATTGTTGAATCTTGTCCATTCAAATTCTTTTAAAAAAAAATTTCTAAAAAAAAAAAGAGAGAGATTTACATCTTTATTCTAAGGCGCTTTTTGAATTTCTTATATTGATTTGGTTTTTTTTATGCAACTCATTATTTTTTTAATAATTATGTCTTTCAACAAAAAAATCTATTTTTTATATTCAACTTCTTCTTTAACTTTTCTCCTTTTTTTTCTTTTCTACTGTCAACAATAAAATAATTGCTATTATTTTTTAATTACAAAATAATTCAACCAAAAACAATTTTTTTGTAAATAATGGAAACAAGTTTCTATCAGAGATAGATATTTGTTGAAATGTTCATGAAATAATTTTAAGTTTGAATTTCTAAAACAAATTTTTTATCTGTCTTCTGAAACAATTTTTTTTTTTTACAATTGAACTTACAGGATATTATTTTAGGTAATAAAAATATACTCAGAGAGAGTAAATAAGTTGAAATTAAATTACGTGAAGTATTTTTCCAAACTAATGAAATTGTTTATGATAAAGTTTATTCAAAGATTAATGATAACAAATTAAATTAAAAAAAACATTATAATATGAATAATTATTAATAGCATTGGATTTCATGGAGACACTCCATGAAGAGACCAGAAGTAAAAAAGCTAAAGGAGAGAGAATTAAAAATAAATCTCTTTTAATCTTGACAGTTGATTTTTTTAAAAGAATTTGGACGGACAAGATTCAACAACTGACACCATCCAGTTTTCTTCATTGTAGAGGATCCGCTCCCCACTTACAGCAAGAGCACTGCCCTAATCTTCATTCTGTTCTCTCCTTCCTCAATTCACAAATACGACTTCAAATTACTCAAATTCAAGGTAGAGGCTCCTCTAATGTCAATTTGATTTCATGTTTCCAATTAAAAGTTCCATTCTTTCCTCCGATTTTTCCGTTTCTTAGTAGTTTTCTTTCATTTTCTCGGGAACCAAACAGAATTCGGATATGGCGAGTGCGGTAGATGCATCTGGAAACCCGATCCCGACATCATCGGTTTTGATGGCGGCATCGAAGCACATTGGGGTAAGATGCCAAGCAGAGAACGTGGAGTTTCTCAAATGCAAGAAGAAGGATCAGAACCCTGAAAAGTGTCTCGATAAAGGGCGTGACGTCACTCGCTGCGTCCTTGGCCTGTGAGTTTTTCTTTTTTTTTTTTTTTTTTTTCTTTTTTTGCGGAAAAAATTTATGCTTTTTTCTATTTTCTTTTTGTTGGATTTTATGTTTATGATCTTATGGTTTTGAAATGATAAATGGAACCATGTATTCAATGCGTATTATTTAGCTGAAAAAAAAAAGAGAAACATTAGGTGGCTAGAGTAGCAATGAGAGAGTTTCTGGTGTTGGAAACTGTAGTTATTGTGCTGTTTATGTTTGTCTCGAGACTGCAGTTAGTTGTGTAGAATGTGTTTCTGGTGTTTGAGAGGGTGGAATTATAATATTAAAGATACACACCAATTTGTATTGGCATGGTTTTTTATCTGCTTCTTACGGGTTGATTACAAGTCATGGATGGGGCGATTAGCTTAATGGATCTGTCGTGTCGGACATTAGCTAGTAACTTGTAAGACATTCATCGAATGCAATCTTTATTGAAAATTCTACACTCATAACTTATTGGCTAAGAAAGATGCTGACATTCTTGTTGACTGTTGGATGGATTATATTAACTTATTCAATCCAAAAAGTGATACATATCTTGCTGAACTTTCTCAAAATGTCGACATTTTTTGTGGAGTGCTTATGACCTTATCTTAAATAGACTGGTTTTGGCATGTTTCCGATCGACCGATTCTATCAGATTGTTGGATTTTCGGAATTCATATGAAAAATTTTAATTATTCGCTTTGAGTATAAAATTGTAATTTAGATATGGACCAGAGCCTAGGATGTTTGAAATCTTAGTTTCAATATGTTGGCAACAGAGATATAGATTTCAATTCTAACTGAGGTGCTTGTTTTCATACTATTTGTCATGAGGGTTCATCATCATCTTTGTCTACTGCTAGTTTTTACCCTTGTTTCACCTCCAAATATGTATTTCATGCAAATTTATTCACAATTAGTCCTTTTAGTCACATGTTATAATTGAAATTGTGAGCCATGTTTGGAAGTACCATATGTTTTACTCCTATTATGAGTCTCTACCTCCTGCTGGCACTTGGAATTACTCTATGTTTATTTCCAGATGTCACAGCTTACGATACTCCTGTTTCTTTTGAATTTATTTTACATGTGAACTGTGATAAATAATAGTAAATACCTTACTGAAGTTTTCATTGGATGATTCCTTGGCCTTTGAAAGGAGTGCTTTCGGTGAAAAGAGGAGACCTTTATGATCTAATTACGGTTGCATAATCCAATCCCTCTCTTCACCAGCAATGCATATTTTTTGTAATGATTTCTAAGTGGCACTAATTCAATGAATTTTCTGCAGTCTCAGGGATCTACACCAAAAGTGCACAAAGGAGATGGATGACTATGTTGGCTGCATGTACTACCGCACAAACGAATTTGACATGTGTCGCAAAGAGCAGCAAGCTTTCGAAAAAAAATGTACATTGGAATGAAACTATGCACTTTGTCATTGTTGGAAAAAATAACTCCACAGGCAATTTGGAGTGAGCAAAATGGGCCTGTGTCACAAATGTTCATTGATCATGTGTTTGTATGAATCTTTTACCTTTGGCTAAGTTGGTCATCTATGTTTTCCTAGAGAAACATTTCCAAGCAGAACAAAACAATCATCTTCAATCACAATAACTAATGAGAATTTTTTGATGTGGGAACATATGCTTATAACTCCATGTTACGTGTGAATGCAGCGTTTTCTAGTGTTTTATGGATACAATCTCGTTATTTCATTATGAATTGAGAAGCAGCTTATACAAAATTATTGTTTTATAAGTTTGGACTGTTTGGTATTAAACATGTTGAATATTATCATCTTTTTAACCGTATTTTCAAATGATTTCTCATAAGCATTAATTAGCAAGCAGACTCGGGTGGAAACCGGAGACATACATTGAACTCCCGAGTTAAACAGGTTATTCTCCATGAAGCGACAGAATTAAAATCCGCCTCTTTCCATACACAAACACCGAATCAAGCATGAATGAGTAATAATGTTGGATTGGAAATGCTTCTGACTAGAGTAATAATGAGTTATTACTATTATCTTTTTCTTAATAGAAATCCGAAGTTAGACTTAGTGGGACATTATTTTAGTTGTTGATCCCTACATGATAGTAAACAATTTAGATTAATACCAATTAAAATCACAAAAGAAGTACTTGTGTACTCTACAATTTGCGTAAATAAATTTAAGGTTAAAGTATATTTTTTGTCCTTAAAGTTTGGTAAAAATTTTAAAAATATTCATAAGTTTTATTTTATTTCAATTTTGTCCCAAAGTTTTCGATTTGCATCAAATATACACTCGACGGCTAAATTTTCAAAAAAAATTAAGACCAATCTAACAATAATGCATGAAAATTATGCTTGATTTGCTTGTGTTGAGCGTTGTTCTTATGAAATTGTTGTTGAATTGGTCTTAAATTTTTTGAAAAATTAGCCGTTAGGAGTATATTTGATGCAAATTGAAAACTTTTAGGACAAAATTGAAACAAAATAAAACTTAGGAGTATTTTTAGAACTTTTGTCAAATTTTAAGGACAAAAAATATATTTTACCCTAAATTTAATATAATTGTTCAAGGGGCACTCTACTGTACAGATTGGAGTGATATAGAGAGAGAATATAATTCTTTTTATAGTTATTTTTTATTATTTTATTATTATTCAAAATGTGGATCCTATTTTTATTAATCTCTCTTTCATTCTATTAAAAGAAAAATCTGTAAACTTACATCTTTACCATATAATTCACCATTGTTCAATGGCAATCTGAATGTTCATTTTTTATATACTTTAATTGCTTTCTCTTTAATTAAGATCTAAAAATTTGATCATCATAAAAAGATATATACAAAAAATAATCATCATATATTTATGTGTATATACATGTATTATTTTATATATTTTTAATGTATATTTTGTATTTCAACGTATATTTTATATAGTAGTTGATTTTCACTGCATAAAGCATGACTGAAAAATATAATATGAGATTTATGTTGTAATGAAATAGTTCGATCTAAATAAAATAATCAAATCTAGTCAATTGCAATTGATTAATCCTGTATTAATAATTTAATACAAATTAGAGACATTTACAACAAAGGTGTCGTGGTGTAGTTGGTTATCACGTCAGTCTAACACACTGAAGGTCTCCGGTTCAAGTCCGGGCGACGCCATTTTGTTTTACTATTTTCTTCTTTCCACAATAACTCTTTGTTACTTTTAATCTCAGTTCTTAGTCATTATAGATTGTCAGTTGTTTTGCCTCGAGTTTCAGCTTGGAAGACATATAATGAACTTGGTTTTAGTTTATGCATACCAATTAGTACTCTCATGTTACACTCCCAGGTTTCCTTCAAGATCCTGCAACGGTTGCCATTACAATCATTATTCAAACATGGGTCGAAGTTTTTACGCTCACTCAAACATGAACACCAGGTGTTCGATCATATTCCTCACCCAAAAGTTGCATCGATTAAGCGTTCCATGCTTACCCTTTTGCACAACAACCTTCCCTTTCGTGCCCTGTTTGTATTCAAGACCCAGTTCCAGCTGTGTTCGCTCGACTGTGTTGATGAGGTCGGTGTTGCCTTGGCTCTCAAGGCTTGTCAAGGAGAGCTGAAACTTGGGTGCCAACTCCATGGTTTTGCAGTGTCCAGCGGGTTCATTTCATTGGTCACCGTGTCAAATTCGCTGATGAAGATGTACTGCAAGTCAGGGAATTTTCGGAAGGCCTTGCGTGTGTTTGAGAATTTGAGTTGCCCTGACATTGTTTCTTGGAACACTGTGCTTTCAGGGTTTGAGGAGAACATAGATGCTTTGAGTTTTGCTTGTTCTATGCATTCAAATGGGATCGTGTTTGATCCTGTGACATACACCACTGCTCTTGCCTTTTGTTGGGGTGATCATGGGTTTTGTTTTGGGAGCCAATTGCATTCTCTTGTTGCAAAATTTGGATTTAATTGTGAAGTTTTCGTAGGGAATGCTCTGATAACCATGTATTCAAGGTCAGGGAGTTTAGCTGAGGCTAGGAGGGTGTTTGATGAGATGCCCCGGAAGGATTTGGTTTCATGGAGTGCAATGCTTTCGGGTTATGCTCAAGAGGGGGAATGTTATGGGCTGGAAGCAGTTTCACTGTTTGTTAGCATGGTTAGGCAAGGGATGTCCCTTGACCATGTCTCGTTTACAGGTGCAGTTTCAGCTTGTGGTTATATGAAAAACTTAGAGCTAGGGAGGCAGATACATGGTTTGACACTTAAAGTGGGGTATGGAACACATGTTTCGGTTTGCAATGTGTTGATCTCGACTTATTTGAAGTGTGAGGTCGGCAGAGATGCAAAACTAGTTTTTCAGCTGATGAATAATCGCAATGTAGTCTCTTGGACGACAATGATTTCAATTGAAGAAGAAGATGCAGTGTCTCTTTTCAATGAGATGAGAAAAGATGGTGTATATCCAAATGATATTACATTTATAGGACTATTGCATTCTATTACACTCAATAATCTGGTGGTGGAAGGTGAAATGATTCATGGATTATGCATCAAAAGCAGCTTCTTGTCGGAACCAAATGTCTCCAATAGCCTTATTACCATGTATGCCAAGTTTGAATCTGTTCAAGAATCGAAGAAAATTTTTGAGGAGGTTAACCATAGAGAGATAATAGCATGGAATTCATTAATTTCAGGGTATGCTCAGAATAGCTTATTCAAAGATGCTTTCCTTACATTTTTGGCTGCAGTGAATGAGGTAAAACCAAACCAATACACTTTTGGCAGTGTCTTAAATGCTATTGCTGCTGCTGAGGATATATCTTTGAAACATGGGCAACGATGCCATTCGGAATTGATCAAACGTGGGTTAGACACTGATCCGATTGTTTCAGGTTCTCTGCTTGACATGTATGGCAAGCGTGGGAGCATAGCCGAGTCTCAAAGAGTATTTGACGAGACACCTAGAAAAAGTGAGTTTGCTTGGACTGCAATAGTATCAGCCTATGCTCGACATGGGGACTATGAGTCAGTGATGAGTTTGTTTAAGGAGATGGAGAGTGAAGGAACCACTCCTGACTCCATCACTTTCCTTTCCATTTTAGCTGCATGTTGTAGAAAAGGCATGGTTGATGTAGGCCATAGAGTCTTTGACTCCATGGTGAAAGAACATTCAATTGAACCAACTCCAGAACATTATTCTATCATGGTGGACATGTTAGGCCGCGCAGGACTGCTAAATGAGGCAGAAGAGTTGATGCACCAGATTCCAGGAGGACCTAGATTGTCAGTGTTGCAAAGCTTGCTTGGTTCTTGTAGAATACATGGGAATATAGAGATGGCTGAGAGGGTTATTGATAGGTTGGTTGAAATGGATCCTGCGAGTTCAGGTTCATATGTATTAATGGCAAACTTATACGCTGAGAAAGGGAAATGGGAGAAAGTAGCTGAAGTGAGGAAACTTATGAGAGAGAGGGGAGTGAAGAAGGAAGTTGGGTTTAGTTGGGTGGACGTTGGTGGTATTAATTCCTTGTATTTGCATGGTTTCTCTTCCGGGGATAAGTCGCACCCGGAGTCTGAGGATATTTGTAACATGGCAGAGTTTATTGGATTGCAAATGAAAGTTTTGAAAGGGAGCAAAGCAAGGGAAGGAGACTGGCATCAGGAATAACAAATTCCGAAATAAACTGGAATTTGTGATGTATTTTGCAATTGATATTTAACCTAATCATGTTCACTCTAAAGAAATCGAATCTTGTATTTTCCCTTTTACCTTAACATAAATAGGGGATTAGACAGGAAATTCTATACATACTGACTAGCGACTATGAGTACTTGACTTCTGATTCATAGAATCACTTTGATGGTGTAGTCAGTGCACATCACTAAACATGTTTCTGAGATATGCAAGTGCATAGAATCATTCATGGAGTGCAATGCTTGTTTCTGAAAATGCTCTTTGGAATGAAATGTGTAGTGTCTCAAATATTCATTAATCATGTATTTGTATGAATCCGTGTCTTTTGCTAGTCTTCTAATTTTTTCAGCAAAGAAATTTCCAAGCAGCACAAAACAATCATCTTTAGTGATAAGAATGTTTTAAGTTAGAGCATAGCTTATAGTTTGATATCTTTGCTAGATGCATGTGTTTTGGTTTCTTATAGATGCATAGTCTTATTTTTTGAACATCAAGAATCAACAAAAACATTGCAACAACTATACAAAACAGACTTTGATATAGCATCTATCTATCTATCTATCTATCTATCTATCTATCTACCTATTCTTATATATAAAAGTTTGATACCTAAATTTTTCTATATTGTGTTTAAGCCATATTTTTTTTTCTAACGATGTCATGTTAGTAATTTTGTTTACTTGGCAAAATTTGGAAATCAACCAATCATCTTCTAGTGAAAGATTTTAAAAAAAACAAAAGAAATTTTTTTTATCTATTATTATTCAATTAAAACATAAAAATACTAATTAAATACAATAAATTTTACAACTTATACATGTTAACACTCTTACTACTACTTATGCATGCTACATAAGACTCTATTACTCTTTATTTCTTAATCTCTCATACCAATTAGCGAAAACTCTTTCAAGTAAGTTTAAATTTGTCACATTTTCTTACTAAATACGTTCAAATATATATTATTATAAAACAGAATAGTTAAAGTTTGGAGGGAGGTGAGGTGGGCAAGTCCCTTGCATTCCAACATCAACTGTGAGAGACTCCAACCTTCCTTTGGGAGGCTCTTCACACACACGCTGTATTCATGAATGCTTCAAAGCTCACCAGTTTCTCGCTGTAGCTGATTTGAAGATGGGGGGAATAGCACTCACTGGAAAGTGGAAACCATATGTGGGAGGAACAACGTGAGATGTGTAAATATTTGAGGCAACTCTGTTGCATGTGCTTAATGGCCTCCAATTGATAGTTCACGCAGTAAAGGAGGTAGCACAGATGAGAATAACATTGATGAATATAAACAATGTCATTGATGCTATCATAATAATACTTACAATTGTTTCAAGTCAATTCCAAATTAACTACAATCAAAAATTAAAATTGAACAATGTCAGAAAATTTCTCCTTCTTCCAAATCCTCACTAAGAAAGTTGTCGTCTTCAAAATCTTCTTCCCTAAGAACCAAACCTGTGAGGTTCTTCAACAATGGATTTTCCTTTGTGCAATAATGTGTCAGTGAATGGCCACACAAGTTTTCCAAATCCTGAAAGGACTTGAAAGCATCATCAAAGGAAATTGTTCTCTCCATCTTCTGCAGCATCTCCCTCTGTTTCTTCCTTTGCAAGAAAACTCTGTTCTGTTGTGCAGCTTCATTGGTTCTCTTCTTCTCCAATATCAATTTAGCTTTGGCAATAGCAATTGAAAAATCTGAACCAGAAATTTGTTTCCTTTTCTCCCCTGCATTCGATTTCAAAGGCTTTGAATTTGGCTTTGGCTCTTCTTTCTCTAACTTGTTTTCCTTCTCAGCTACCCATCTTCCCTCCAAATTCTTCCACTTTGTCTCGAAAAGATCGCTTAACTTCGCTGCGGTTAGATGAACTTCATGCCCTGAGGGGTACTGGGACATGACATTGCGAAACACCATTCTGATATCAGTAGCAAATTGATCAGTTTTGTTGTACAAATTGTTCCATAACTTTCGCTGAACCCTCTCCAAATCCATCAAAGCCTTTCCTTTCTTGAAATACACTCCATCTGGATGAACCAATAGCCTTTTCAGCATTACTGAACACTGCATATTCTTGAATCCATCCATACCCGAAGAACTTGGTTTCTTCTTCTCTTCACGTTCCTTCACTGCATCAGTAGCAGTACCCTTCTTCATCCTAGGATTTTCTTCACTCTTTTCCACCTTAGCTCTCTTGTTGGCACAAGAATCAAGAACAACTCTGTTACCGTTGTTGTTGTTGCTGAATCCATCAACGTGGCTGGATAATTCTGAAGAGGAAAAAACTCTTTTTTTGGATACCCTTTTGTTGGCAACATCTGAAGATTTCTTGGGAGGAACAAAAGTTGAAGACTTTGGAACACACAACATCGTACTCAGTAGAATGCAACACTAACAGAAAATTCTTGATTAGATGAAAATAGAAAACCCCTATCGAGTGAAAGGTTTATGTTTTGTAAAGTTGCTTGGAACACAAGGTAATTAAGAAATCTTGGTTCCTTAATTAAAATGGAAGATTTTGCAGTTTGACGGTTTTTTTTTATGATTTTTATTTTATTTAAGATAATCTTCTTGTGATTTAATATCTTATCTTTCGAAGAAATTAATTGCATCTTGTTAAAAATTAAATTTACATGAATTGTTTTTAAATAATGTCCTAAATTTAATGACAAAATAATTTTTATTATAAATCATAAATTATAAATTATAAATGGGTACTAATTGAAAAGCAACTTTTCTAACAATATAGTTTTAAAGGCGTTCGTATTTATTATTTTCTTAATATGTATATATTTTTATTTTTAAATAGTTAATTTAAAATGAGAAGAGTATTTGTTCTCATCATCATTTGGATTGACTTTTTTGAAGAAAGAATTAAAAAACTATTTTTATATAAAATTATAGGTTTTATTAGGATTTTTTTTAAAAATATTTTTAACTAAAAAAGCAATGCTCTTGTTATTTTAAGTAAGCAATATGTTGTTTTATGAGAAAACTAAATTTTAAAAATAGTTTAATGAAATGTGTATTAAAAAAATTAAAATTAAAATTACTTCTTAAATTTTTTATCTAAAGACAAAATTACTTTTTTGATAAAAATATTTTTAAAAAAAGTTAATCCAAACTACTATGTTATTGATATAACTTTATATATATATATATATATATATAACAATCCTTCTAATTTAAATTTTTACTTATGATATGAATTGTAGTCATAATAATTCAAAGCTTCTTAGACAAATTTATGACTTCACATATATACTCCTAAGTTTACAATGATAAAGATCAAATAAGAAAATGCGAGTTAGGAATTCTAGTAATCCTTAATTATTTGTATCCAATTCATCGACTAATCTTGTTTAATTTTATTAGAAAGAATTTTTGTTACAGTAGCTAAGTGAATGCTTTTTGCCAATGAATTATAGCTCAAATGGCATAGTCTCCCCATACTCAATTAAGAGGTTGCGGGTTCGAGTCTCCTATCTTTGGTAAAAAAAAAAAAAGTGAATGCTTTTTAGTGGAACAAGGATTTCAGAAAAATCAGTCATGTTGAAGAGATGCATTACAACTATAGCAGTTCAAAGTTGACAAATTGATAAAATTGTGAAAGAATAGAAAAAAAAATAAAATTTTTATTGATTGTTGATTAATTGAATTGAATTGATTTGAATTGTAAATTATGAAGGTAAAACTAAATATATATAGAACATTGGCTTAAGAAAGATAAAAGTAAATAAAGATAAAATAAAAACAACTAAAGATAAGATAAAAAAAGATAAGATAATAAAGACTAAAATTATAATTGAATTGATGTATTCTGTTGGGCTGAATTTGTGGGCCACGAGACCTCTTTATTATTGTCATAGACTAAAGTAGAAAAGTAATTTAAAACAAATTATTGTTCATATCACAAAATTTTATTTCAAAGTTTTCTTCTCTTTATTTTTTTATCTACTAAAGGTAGAAACATTCCAAACAAGAAAAGATGATTATGAAAATGTTTAATTCACATTCAAATGAACAAGCTTAAGCTTAAGTAAGACATTTGATTCATCAGATATCCCCTACATCAAGATCTCATTGTTCACACTATACACAAAACTGATATTCAAATGCCTAAACAGTAATAAGTAGTCCAACTTGTTCATACAAAAAGCATTAAACAGGTTTTAGATACATGAAATTGAAAATACTGCTTCTTAGAAAGAAGCATAGCTACACTCATTGATGGTGTCAGTGATGGTGGTGTCTGTGTCACTGCTCCTATTAGGACTCTTCCCATTGTTGTGTCTCAATGGTGCACTTGCTGGGATTGACATAGAAAGTTTTGTGTTGGGAACTGTGCAAACTGTTTTCCGAGCTTCGGTTATCGTTGTCCTGTTCGCGGCCGAGTAAATCGGCCGAGAATTGGTATTGGCATAGCGAGGAGTAGGAGTAGGAGTAGTGACTGGCTCATGATCTGTGGAACAACGCCTTTTAGCTCCTCTGTGCACGTGAGTGGTGCAATACTTCTGACCAGGGAGAACAGCACTCTTGCACCGCCACTTCTTGCCGTCTGTTCTCCGGCACCTGCCTGGTTCAAGCTCTGTGCCGTTTGTGTAGTTGTGGTGTGAACTATTGCAACCAGAAACTTTAATCACAGTAAAAGAGAAACAACAAAGTTAAATCAGCTTTTCTAATGAACAAACCTCAACCTCATGATTAGTCTTGTTCTAAATTTCTTACATGTATAATTTGGATGTTGTCCTAAATCAGAATGAGTGCTATTGAAATTAATCCTAAAATATTCTCAAATAACAAAGCAAAAATATGTGACATATGCTCGGCGTTCGGCGTTCGCAACTACTCTGCTGTTGGATTAGGTAAGTCCCAGCAAAGTGCACTTTGTTGTTTAATGGCAGCTAACAACACAATATATTAAGTGAAAATATGTAACAGAAGTTGTTGCGAAGTCACGAATAGTACCTTGGAGAACACTCCTTGGGGAGAAGCCTATGCCGGTAGAGATGCAATTACTATCATTGGTAACACTTCCTTTACCACTACTCATAACACTGATACTGTAGCCGACACAGTTCTTGATCTGGTTATCCTTCTTGCATAAATCTCGGCTACTTCTGTTATTCGAAGCAACCGATGTCCTGTTGCCAAAGTTTGTTACCTTAGGTGTTGGAATTGAAACAGCAGATTTTGTGTTTGAGGCTATGGCAGTATGTAGCTTGCTACAAGGCTTTGTTATCGAATTTGAGTTAACAACTTTGGATGTTTCCACAGGCTTTCTTGAACGGTTCCGGCCTCTGTGCACGTGTCGTTCACAATACTTATGATAAGGTACTGTGTTCTTGCTGCACCTCCGTTTCTTTCCATCGGTTCTTCTACACCTATTCGGTTCAGGATCCATCATACTTCCATAGTCAAAACATTGGTAGTGATTGTATTCTCCTGACACAGAAATGAACAAAATTAGCAAATTTAGAATGTCTTCATAAAATCTCACATTCTTGGCATAAAAATTAGCAAATTTAGAATGTCTTCACACCTAAAATAGTGACTTGAAGGTGCAAACTGAATTTTAATTCATTTCAACAAATTTGGCAAAACCATGTTGATATATTACATTTTAACATGTTTTTTAGTCTTAAAACATGATTTGGCTTAGAATAGAAAGTAGTGATTTTGGTTGGAATAAACCATAATTTTCAAATTATAAACCAAACATAACCTGAAACTATTTCTAAATTCTTGAAATAAAAAGCACAAAACAAAACTTTATCATTAATTAAGTCCAAATGAAACAATGAATTCATTCCAAGACAATCTAACATGAGGTACTCTAATAAACCACCATCCAAATTAAGGTAATGAATAAAAGGGGAAAGGGGAAAGAAACTAAAAGTTCAAAATAACATAGACATATACCTATAAGCAAACTAATCAAACTCAAGAGTTCACCTAAATTCATGAAAAGTAAACTTGAATAGTGAAACTCAACTTATAAACTTGATGTTCAGAACCAATGGAAGATGGAGCAAGTTGATCGGGACTCTTCTCAGGAGCCTTTGAAGAACTCGGGGCATCTTCTGATCGGGGAGGGGATTCCACTATCATCTGCCTCCGAGTCTTCAGCTCGGATTCGGAAACAGGTCGGGGAGGAGAAACAATGGCCCCATCAACCACGATCTTATCAGGATCCAGAGGAGAAATATCCAAGTCTGGAGTAATAACCCCGACCTGTTCCTTGAAGTTCCTCCATGCCTCCTCGGCTCCCTCAGCAATGGAGTCCTCCAGATCCAAATAGGCCTCCCGACATCTCGCTAACTCCTTCTTCAGGTCCACGTGATCCCCAAACAAACTTATATAACTCTGCTCTGCCTTCTCCTTCAGGCCCTCCGCCATGGCGCACTAGCCCAGCAACTTCTTATCCCTCTCCCGGAGACGATCCCTCTCCTCCTTCAACTTGGCGACCTCCACCTTCAACCGCTTTTCCTCTTCTTGATATAAGAAAATTCTACCCTCTAGCTCCTCAACCTTCAGGGATGAACCCAAAGAGCTGAGGGGAGTCTTCTCAAAAATATCCAGAAGCTTTGTACACACCCCCGCCGCCCTGACACTCCCCTGAACCAGAACATTAAGGTGGTTTTGGATGGAAGCATCATCCATACTTATACGAGTATGAGGATAGATATGATTCCGAACAAACTGAGGCGCATTAGACTTGGCCTCACCCTCAAAAGAAGAGCCAGACTCTAAAGTCTTGCACTTCTTCTTCTCTGGCTCAGGGGAAGATTGGGGTGGAGGGGATGGAAGAGAAGAGGCTGAAGAGGATATAACAATAGGTTGGGAGGGGGTCCCCAAGTTGTGAGGAGAAGAAGGAGGGGGAGGAGGAGGAGGAGGAGGAGGGCCAGCAGCCCTGGCAGCAACAACCCTCGCGCGAGACCTCGATTTGGCCTCCTGAACTCTCTGATAGGACTCTCTAGAATTATTCTTCGTCATTTCTGCAAAAAACCATTAGGAAATAGAAGAATCAACATACAAGTCGGAACAAACAACTCGGATGTTAATCAGGTTGGAAAACAGCAATAAAACGAACAAAAAATGTAAAGCTACCTATCTGGGCCTGCACAAAGGTCGGAGACCCCTGGAGGAACTTTTTCGTATCAAGATATGGGGCTCTCCCCCACACTTCTCGGAAAAATCCCACAATGGCCACCTCCACCTCATCCAGGGCATCCAAACTATATTTTTCCACTGGAGAAGCCTCCAACCAGTACAGGGGAAAGCGAGGAGATAAATTTTGATCCAGAAAAAAGGGGTGGTGACCCTCTACAGCTCGAACTTTAAAAAAGAAGTTTTTAAATCATGAAAGGATTCATCGAAGAGAGTAAAAACTCTCCGGCCTTGTATAGCCCGGAAATACACCCACTGCTGCTTGTTATTTTGCCCACTGAAGGGCTTGGTCATGTGAAAGAGGAAAAAGAAAATCTTCAAAGAGGTCGAAAAATCTAGTGCATGGCTGATGAATTGATAAATTTTCAGAAAACCTCAAGAGTTGGGGTGAAGTTGGGTAGGGGAAACACGACAATGAGATAAAACGGCTATCTCGAAGTCGGAAAAAGGAAGAAAAACACCCAAACAGGTGAACAGGCTTTCATACATAAAGAAAAAATAAGGGTCTGCGTCAGATGCTCTCCCAAAACAAACCCGGTCTTCCGGATCCGGGGCAACCAGTTCGTACTTCGGCTTGTCCTCATCAAGAATGCAGACTCTGTGATGAGTACAGAAATCAGTAAGATAATCGGTATCTACCAGAGGGCTCTCCCCTAGAACAGTGCCATCAACCCATGATGAAAGAGACTCTAGGGTAGACATCTTTTTTAAAAAAGGGTGACGAATCCTACAAAAAAAAAGAAAAAGAATCAAAATAGGGTCTCTGAGGGTCTGAGGCAAGTTTTTCAAACCAGCAGAATCGCTAGAACTACAGTCAACACTCCTCTAAACAAAAACATGCAAATAAAAGCATTTGTAAAAGAGGAGAAGAGAAAAGAACTGACCTTTACTTTCGAAGTAACGGGTACAACAACAGTTGACCAAAGAAAAACGAAGCTTTCTCCAGAACAGAGTGTGTGAGTGATAAAGTCTTCAGAAACAAAACAAGGGAAGAGAGGAAAAAGTATTTATAAACATGTTAGGGACATAAAGGTAAAACGACGTAACCATTTAAGAGGTGCACCGTTACCAATGTAACTGCTCCCCGTGTGTAAATGCTCAAACCCCCGAAGAGACGCGACGTTTGATTAGACGCGACGGTTGAAAAACTTAAATCACGTCGGTTCCTGAAAATCACGTCGGTTCCTCAACACGTCGGCTAGAGTCCCAAGCTGCATACTCGAGCCCAACTCACAAAGATTTTGGACTCGAGTAGGGGCACTGTTGATACCCTGACCCAATGACCAGGCACAGATCCAAATAATATAAAAAGGCCCAATCTATGAGGTTGATCTTCCCCCGCAACCGACCTCCTCGTAAGGGGTCGGCTTCAACGCAAGGAAGTCGGTAAAGAGGGTTAGCTGGCAGATAACACTCATTCAAATAGGTAATTGCCCCTAGAATCTCTCAACCCACTTCCAGGAGCCATATCTCAACTTCCCTTAGACAAAGGGACGGTTATCCCCCTTAAAAGGTGGAACTACTTCAACGGTGGTTATTGGTTCACCACTATAAATACACTGACACCCCTCAGGTATCACTAAGTCCCAATACATTATAAACCTGCTTAGCCCCTTGCTGACTTAGGCATTAGAGTGTCTTTGCAGGTACCACCCCTATTTTCTCACGCGCACAAGTCGGACGGAGGCCCAAGAGCACAAACCTACTCGGAGGCTTCCATCCTCAGACGATTGGGCCAACCTAACGAGTCCAGCCCACTAATCTTTAGTACATCGTAACATAACACTAATTACTTGTGTACTCTACAATTTGCGTAAATAAATTTAATATTATTGTTCAATGGTAATCTGAATGTTCATTTTTTATATACTTTAATTGCTTTCTCTTTAATTAAGATCTAAAAATTTGATCATCATAAAAAGATATATACAAAAAATAATTATCATATAATTATGTGTATATACATGTATTATTTTACATATTTTTAATATATATTTTATATTTTAACATATCTTTTATATAGTTAGTTGATTTTCACTGCATAAAACATGATTGAAAAATATAATGAGATTTATGTTGTAATGAAATAGTTCGATCTAAACCAAATAATCAAATCTAGTCCATCGCAATTGATCAACTCTGTATTAATAATTAAACAAAAATTAGAAACGTTTATAGCACAGGTGTCGTAGTGTAGTTGGTTATCACGTCAGTCTAACACACTGAAGGTCTCCGGTTCGAGTCCGGGCGACGCCATTTTGTCTTACATCTCATTTCTTAGTCATTACTCATTAATCATTATAGATTGTCAGTTGATTTGGCTCAACTTTCAGCTTGGAAGACATATAATGAACTTGGGTCGAAGTTTTTACACTCACTCAAACATGAACACCAGGTGTTCGATCATATTCCTCACCCAAAAGTTGCATCGATTAAGCGTTCCATGCTTACCCTTTTGCACAACAACCTTCCCTTTCGTGCCCTGTTTGTATTCAAGACCCAGTTCCAGCTGTGTTGATGAGGTCGGTGTTGCCTTGGCTCTCAAGGCTTGTCAAGGAGAGCTGAAACTTGGGTGCCAACTCCATGGTTTTGCAGTGTCCAGTGGGTTGTGTTTGAGAATTTGAGTTGCCCTGACATTGTTTCTTGGAACACTGTGCTTTCAGGTTTCGAGGAGAACATGGATGCTTTGACTTTTGCTTGTTCTATGCATTCAAATGGGATCGTGTTTGATCCTGTGACATACACCACTGCTCTTGCCTTTTGTTGGGGTGATCATGGGTTTTGTTTTGGGAGCCAATTGCATTCTCTTGTTGCAAAATTTGGATTTAATTGTGAAGTTTTCGTAGGGAATGCTCTGATAACCATGTATTCAAGGTCAGGGAGTTTAGCTGAGGCTAGGAGGGTGTTTGATGAGATGCCCCGGAAGGATTTGGTTTCATGGAGTGCAATGCTTTCGGGTTATGCTCAAGAGGGGGAATGTTATGGGCTGGAAGCAGTTTCACTGTTTGTTAGCATGGTTAGGCAAGGGATGTCCCTTGACCATGTCTCGTTTACAGGTGCAGTTTCAGCTTGTGGTTATATGAAAAACTTAGAGCTAGGGAGGCAGATACATGGTTTGACACTTAAAGTGGGGTATGGAACACATGTTTCGGTTTGCAATGTGTTGATCTCGACTTATTTGAAGTGTGAGGTCGGCAGAGATGCAAAACTAGTTTTTCAGCTGATGAATAATCGCAATGTAGTCTCTTGGACGACAATGATTTCAATTGAAGAAGAAGATGCAGTGTCTCTTTTCAATGAGATGAGAAAAGATGGTGTATATCCAAATGATATTACATTTATAGGACTATTGCATTCTATTACACTCAATAATCTGGTGGTGGAAGGTGAAATGATTCATGGATTATGCATCAAAAGCAGCTTCTTGTCGGAACCAAATGTCTCCAATAGCCTTATTACCATGTATTCCAAGTTTGAATCTGTTCAAGAATCGAAGAAAATTTTTGAGGAGATTAACCATAGAGAGATAATAGCATGGAATTCATTAATTTCAGGGTATGCTCAGAATAGCTCTGAGGATATTTGTAACATGGCAGAGTTTATTGGATTGCAAATGAAAGTTTTGAAAGGGAGCAAAGCAAGGGAAGGAGACTGGCATCAGGAATAGCAAATTCCAAAATAAACTGGAATTTGTGATGTATTTTGCAGTTGATATTTAACCTAATCATGTTCACTCTAAAGAAATCGAATCTTGTATTTTTCTCTTTTACCTTAACATAAATAAGGATTAGACAGGAAATTCTATACATACTGACTAGTGACTATGAGTACTTGACTTCTGATTCATAGAATCACTTTGATAGTGTAGTCAGTGCACATCACTAAACATGTTTCCGAGATATGCAAGTGCATAGAATCATATTCATGGAGTGCAATGCTTGTTTCTGAAAATGCTCTTTGGAATGAAATGTGTAGTGTCTCAAATATTCATTAATCATGTATTTGTATGAATCCGTGTCTTTTGCTAGTCTTCTAATTTTTTCAGCAAAGAAATTTCCAAGCAGCACAAAACAATCATCTTCAGTGATAAGAATGTTTTAAGTTAGAGCATAGCTTATAGTTTGATATCTTTGCTAGATGCATGTGTTTTGGTTTCTTATAGATGCATAGTCTTATTTTTTGAACATCAAGAATCAACAAAAACCTTGCAACAACTATACAAAACAGACTTTGATATAGCATCTATCTATCTATCTATTCTTATATATAAAAGTTTAATACCTAAGTTTTTCTATATTGTGTTTAAGCCATATTTTTTTTTCTAACGATGTCATGTTAGTAATTTTGTTTACTTGGCAAAATTTGGAAATCAACCAATCATCTTCTAGTGAAAGATTTTAAAAAAATAAAAGAAATTTTTTTTATCTATTATTATTCAATTAAAACATAAAAATACTAATTAAATACAATAAATATATACATTAAAGGTGTCATAATAATAATAATAATTATGAAAATTTTCATTTACAAATATTAAAATTTTACAACTTATACATGTTAATACTCTTACTACTATATTATTTGTCCTACTTATGCATGCTACATAAGACTCTATTACTTTTTATTTCTTAATCTCTCATACCAATTATCGAAAACTCTTTCAAGTAAGTTTAAATTTGTCACATTTTCTTACTAAATACGTTCAAATATATATTATTATAAAACAGAATAGTTAAAGTTTGGAGGGAGGTGAGGTGGGCAAGTCCCTTGCATTCCAACATCAACTGTGAGAGACTCCAACCTTCCTTTGGGAGGCTCTTCACACACACGCTGTATTCATGAATGCTTCAAAGCTCACCAGTTTCTCGCTGTAGCTGATTTGAAGATGGGGGGAATAGCACTCACTGGAAAGTGGAAACCATATGTGGGAGGAACAATGTGAGATGTGTAAATATTTGAGGCAACTCTGTTGCATGTGCTTAATGGCCTCCAATTGATAGTTCACGCAGTAAAGGAGGTAGCACAGATGAGAATAACATTGATGAATATAAACAATGTCATTGATGCTATCATAATAATACTTACAATTGTTTCAAGTCAATTCCAAATTAACTACAATCAAAAATTAAAATTGAACAATGTCAGAAAATTTCTCCTTCTTCCAAATCCCCACTAAGAAAGTTGTCGTCTTCAAAATCTTCTTCCCTAAGAACCAAACCTGTGAGGTTCTTCAACAATGGATTTTCCTTTGTGCAATAATGTGTCAGTGAATGGCCACACAAGTTTTCCAAATCCTGAAAGGACTTGAAAGCATCATCAAAGGAAATTGTTCTCTCCATCTTCTGCAGCATCTCCCTCTGTTTCTTCCTTTGCAAGAAAACTCTGTTCTGTTGTGCAGCTTCATTGGTTCTCTTCTTCTCCAATATCAATTTAGCTTTGGCAATAGCAATTGAAAAATCTGAACCAGAAATTTGTTTCCTTTTCTCCCCTGCATTCGATTTCAAAGGCTTTGAATTTGGCTTTGGCTCTTCTTTCTCTAACTTGTTTTCCTTCTCAGCTACCCATCTTCCCTCCAAATTCTTCCACTTTGTCTCGAAAAGATCGCTTAACTTCGCTGCGGTTAGATGAACTTCATGCCCTGAGGGGTACTGGGACATGACATTGCGAAACACCATTCTGATATCAGTAGCAAATTGATCAGTTTTGTTGTACAAATTGTTCCATAACTTTCGCTGAACCCTCTCCAAATCCATCAAAGCCTTTCCTTTCTTGAAATACACTCCATCTGGATGAACCAATAGCCTTTTCAGCATTACTGAACACTGCATATTCTTGAATCCATCCATACCCGAAGAACTTGGTTTCTTCTTCTCTTCACGTTCCTTCACTGCATCAGTAGCAGTACCCTTCTTCATCCTAGGATTTTCTTCACTCTTTTCCACCTTAGCTCTCTTGTTGGCACAAGAATCAAGAACAACTCTGTTACCGTTGTTGTTGTTGCTGAATCCATCAACGTGGCTGGATAATTCTGAAGAGGAAAAAACTCTTTTTTTGGATACCCTTTTGTTGGCAACATCTGAAGATTTCTTGGGAGGAACAAAAGTTGAAGACTTTGGAACACACAACATCGTACTCAGTAGAATGCAACACTAACAGAAAATTCTTGATTAGATGAAAATAGAAAACCCCTATCGAGTGAAAGGTTTATGTTTTGTAAAGTTGCTTGGAACACAAGGTAATTAAGAAATCTTGGTTCCTTAATTAAAATGGAAGATTTTGCAGTTTGACGGTTTTTTTTATGATTTTTATTTTATTTAAGATGATCTTCTAGTGATATAATATCTTATCTTTCGAAGAAATTAATTGCATCTTGTTAAAAATTAAATTTACATGAATTGTTTTTAAATAATGTCCTAAATTTAATGACAAAATAATTTTTATTATAAATCATAAAATATAAATTATAAATTATAAATTATAAATGGGTACTAATTGAAAAGCAACTTTTCTAACGATATAGTTTTAAAGACGTTCGTATTTATTATTTTCTTAATATGTATATATTTTTATTTTTAAATAGTTAGTTTAAAATGAGAAGAGTATTTATTCTCATCATCATTTGGATTGACTTTTTTAAAGAAAGAATTAAAAAACTATTTTTATATAAAATTATAGGTTTTATTAGGATTTTTTTAAAAATATTTATAACTAAAAAAGCAACGTTCTTGTTATTTTAACTTTTAAGTAAGCAATATATTGTTTTCTGAGAAAACTAAATTTTAAAAATAGTTTAATGAAAAGTGTATTTAAAAAATTAAAATTAAAATTACTTCTTAAATTTTTTATCTAAAGACAAAATTACTTTTTTGATAAAAATATTTTTAAAAAATTAGAAATATTTAAAAAAAAAGTTAATCCAAACTACTACGTTATTGATATAACTTTATATATATATAACAATCCTTCTAATTTAAATTTTTACTTATGATATGAATTGTAGTCATAATAATTCAAAGCTCCTTAGACAAATTTATGACTTCACATATATACTCCTAAATGTACAATGATAAAGATCAAATAAGAAAATGCGAGTTACGAATTCTAGTAATCCTTAATTATTTGTATTCAATTCATGGACTAATCTTGTTTAATTTTATTGGAAAGAATTTTTGTTACAGATATACTGAGGGTAGCTAAATGAATGCTTTTTAGTGGAACAAGGATTTCAGAAAAATCAGTCATGTTGAAGAGATGCATTACAACTATAAAAGTTCAAAGTTCACAAATTGATAAAATTGTGAAAGAATAGAAAAAGAAAAGAAAAAATAAAATTTTTAGTGATTGTTGATTAATTGAATTGAATTGTAAATTATGAAGGTAAAACTAAATATATATAGAATATTGGCTTAAGAAAGATAAAAACAAATAAAGAACTAAAGATAAGATAAAGAAAAGATAAGATAAGATAATAAAGACTAAAATTATAATTGAATTTATGTATTCTGTTGGGCTTAATTTGTAGGACACGAGACTTCTTTATTATTGTCATAGGCTAAAGTGGAAGAGTAGTTTAGTACAAATTATTGTTCATATCACAAAATTTTATTTCAAAGTTTTCTTCTCTTTATTTTTTTATCTACTAAAGGTAGAAACATTCCAAACAAGAAAAGATGATTATGAAAATGTTTAATTCACATCATTCAAATGAACAAGCTTAAGCTTAAGTAAGACATTTGATTCATCAGATATCCCCTACATCAAGATCTCATTGTTCACACTATACACAAAACTGATATTCAAATGCCTAAACAGTAATAAGTAGTCCAACTTGTTCATACAAAAAGCATTAAACAGGTTTTAGATACATGAAATTGAAAATATTGCTTCTTAGAAAGAAGCATAGCTACACTCATTGATGGTGTCAGTGATGGTGGTGTCTGTGTCACTGCTCCTATTAGGACTCTTCCCATTGTTGTGTCTCAATGGTGCACTTGCTGGGATTGACATAGAAAGTTTTGTGTTGGGAACTGTGCAAACTGTTTTCCGAGCTTCGGTTATCGTTGTCCTGTTCGCGGCAGAGTAAATCGGCCGAGAATTGGTATTGGCATAACGAGAAGTAGGAGTAGGAGTAGTGACTGGCTCATGATCTGTGGAACAACGCCTTTTAGCTCCTCTGTGCACGTGAGTGGTGCAATACTTCTGACCAGGGAGAACAGCACTCTTGCACCGCCACTTCTTGCCTTCTGTTCTCCGGCACCTGCCTGGTTCAAGCTCTGTACTGTTTGTGTAGTTGTGGTGTGAACTATTGCAACCAGAAACTTTAATCACAGTAAAAGAAAAACAACAAAGTTAAATCAGCTTTTCTAATGAACAAACTTCAACCTCATGATTAGTCTTGTTCTTAATTTCTTACATGTATAATTTGGATGTTGTCCTAAATCAGAATTAGTGCTATTGAAATTAATCCTAAAATATTCTCAAATAACAAAGCAAAAATATGTGACATATGCTCGGCGTTCGCAACTACTCTGCTGTTGGATTAGGTAAATCCCAGCAAAGTGCACTTTGTTGTTTAATGGCAGCTAACAACACAATATATTAAGTGAAAATATGTAACAGAAGTTGTTGCGAAGTCACGAATAGTACCTTGGAGAACACTCCTTGGGGAGAAGCCTATGCCGGCAGAGATGCAATTACTATCATTGGTAACACTTCCTTTACCACTACTCATAACACTGATACTGTAGCCGACACAGTTCTTGATCTGGTTATCTTTCTTGCATAAATCTCGGCTACTTCTGTTATCCGAAGCAACCGATGTCCTGTTGCCAAAGTTTGTTACCTTAGGTGTTGGAATTGAAACAGCAGATTTTGTGTTTGAGGCTATGGAAGTATGTAGCTTGCTACAAGGCTTTGTTATCGAATTTGGGAATAATACACCATTCCCCCTTGAGAAAACACCTTTGACAGAGAAATAAAATAAACACAATCACAACACAAGAATTTAACGTGGAAACTCCAATTACCGGAGAAAAAACCATGGCCGTTGTCAAATGACAACCAGAGAATATCACTATGTGAAAATTGTTACAACACATAGACTTCTTTCTCTCACCGGCACCCCAGTACACCAACACTCTCTCAAAGCAAATATCTAACTACACCTCACAACACTCTCTAATAAAAAGTACAGAGGAAAAGAAAAATCAGATACAAGCTTAAAGTGTTTCTGACTGGTGCAAAAACAAATGGAGAACTTAGCCTCATATTTATAGCCTAGGCCACCCACTCCATTTGCTATCCTGAGCAATGTGGGACTAATTCAACCAAATCCTAACAATCTCCACCTTGATTGAAATAGTCACACATCTTCAGCTTCCATTGTCAACACCGACAATTCTTTGCTGCCATTGTCTATACCGACAATCATAGTTCAGAGAACTATCATACTCCACCATGAAAATATACTCACTTGGAATTAGACCACTCCAAGCATTTCACCTTGGTACAGATCGAAACCTTGCTGAAAATTCATGGTGCAACTTCCAAATTGGCTTTTCCTGGAAGTTCTTCAGCCATCGACCTAACTCCGCCACACACCTTGCATCTCAACGCCAACCAATGCCCGAGTGCAATTGTGGACCCGATTGCCACAACTTATCCTTATCCATGGCAGTGCGGTAATACCATGAGGATACTTCTTGTCTTCTAGAGAACATCATCTTCTCTCATAGAGAGAGCAACCAGAGATCTTCTCCTTCAACGCCTTGTGCAAACCTGATTGTATCAACACATCCTTGACTTGTATTTGCCACAAGCCAAAATTGATTCTTCCATCAAATTTCTCTATTTCAAGCTTCGCAGCACTTGAATATCCTGACATTGTTGCAACCGTATACTGGAATAGTATAACTCAACTGTAGACCGTGCACTATGAAGGGTCCCCAGGAAAGAGAGGTGGGTCACAATGGACACACTTAAATACCAGGTCTATCCTTAGCCAGAACCTTTCCAAACTGCACTCTCACAGTGTCACACTGCCTTCCAGCAACAACAACAGCAACCAAAGATCAACCTCAAGCCACAGGACAAAATTCTTTTCTGATGTGGAAGGTCAGACTAGGCTGCAACCACAGAGCATACTAAGAATAAATCCCACCGAACCGAAGCTCTTGATACCACTTGTTGGGAATAATAAGTATGTAGCTTGCTACAAGGCTTTGTTATCGAATTTGAGTTAATAACTTTGGATGTTTCCACAGGCTTTCTTGAACGGTTCCGGCCTCTGTGCACATGTCATTCACAATACTTATGATAAGGTACTGTGTTCTTGCTGCACCTCCATTTCTTTCCATCGGTTCTTCTACACCTATTCGGTTCAGGATCCATCATACTTCCATAGTCAAAACATTGGTAGTGATTGTATTCTCCTAAAACAGAAATGAACAAAATTAGCAAATTTAGAATGTCTCCATAAAATCTCACATTCTTGGCATAAAAATTAGCAAATTTAGAATGTCTTCACACCTAAAATAGTGACTTGAAGGTGCAAACTGAATTTTAATTCATTTCAACAAACTTGGCAAAACCATGTTGATATATTACATTTTAACATGTTTTTTAGTCTTAAAACATGATTTGGCTTAGAATAGAAAGTAGTGATTTTGGTCGGAATAAACCATAGTTTTCAAATTATAAACCAAACATAACCTGAAACTATTTCTAAATTCTTGAAATAAAAAGCACAAAACAAAACTTTATCATTAATTAAGTCCAAATGAAACAATGAATTCATTCCAAGGCAATCTAACATGAGGTACTCTAATAAACCACCATCCAAATTAAGGTAATGAATAAAAGGGGAAAGGGGAAAGAAACTAAAAGTTCAAAATAACATAGACATATACCTATAAGCAAACAAATCAAACTCAAGAGTTCACCTAAATTCATGAAAAGTAAACTTGAATAGTGAAACTCAACTTATAAACTTGATGTTCAGAACCAATGGAAGACGGAGCAAGTTGATCGGGACCCTTCTCAGGAGCCTTTGAAGAACTCGGGGCATCTTCTGATCGGGGAGGGGATTCCACTATCCTCTGCCCCCGAGTCTTCAGCTCGGATTCGGAAACAGGTCGGGGAGGAGAAACAATGGCCCCATCAACCACGATCTTATCAGGATCCAGAGGAGAAATATCCAAGTCTGGAGCAATAACCCCGACCTGTTCCTTGAAGTTCCTCCATGCCTCCTCGGCTCCCTCAGCAATGGAGTCCTCCAGATCCAAATAGGCCTCCCGACATCTCGCTAACTCCTTCTTCAGGTCCACGTGATCCCCAAACAAACTTATATAACTCTGCTCCGCCTTCTCCTTCAGGCCCTCCACCATGGCGCACTAGCCCAGCAACTTCTTATCCCTCTCCCGGAGACGATTCCTCTCCTCCTTCAACTTGGCGACCTCCACCTTCAACCGCTTTTCCTCTTCTTGATATAAGAAAATTCTCCCCTCTAGCTCCTCAACCTTCAGGGATGAACCCAAAGAGCTGAGGGGAGTCTTTTCAAAAATATCCAGAAGCTTTGTACACACCCCGCCGCCCTGACACTCCCCTGAACCAGAATATTAAGGTGGTTTCGGATGGAAGCATCATCCATACTTATACGAGTATGAGGATAGATATGATTCCGAACAAACTGAGGCGCATTAGACTTGGCCTCACCCTCAAAGAAGAGCCAGACTCTAAAGTCTTGCACTTCTTCTTCTCTGGCTCAGGGGAAGATCGGGGTGGAGGGGATGGAAGAGAAGAGGCTGAAGAGGATATAACAATAGGTTGGGAGGGGGTCCCCAAGTTGTGAGGAGAAGGAGGAGGGGGAGGAGGAGGAGGAGAGCCAGCAGCCCTGGCAGCACCAACCCTCGCGCGAGACCTCGATTTGGACTCCTGAACTCTCTGATAGGACTCTCTAGAATTCTTCTTCGTCATTTCTGCAAAAAACCATTAGGAAATAGAAGAATCAGCATACAAGTCGGAACAAACAACTCGGATGTTAATCAGGTTGGAAAACAGCAATAAAACGAACAAAAAATGTAAAGTTACCTATCTGGGCCTGCATAAAGGTCGGAGACCCCTGGAGGAACTTTTTCGTATCAAGATATGGGGCTCTCCCCCACACTTCTCGGAAAAACCCCACAATGGCCGCCTCCACCTCATCCAGGGCATCCAAACTATATTTTTCCACTAGAGAGGCCTCCAACCAGTACAGGGGAAAGCGAGGAGATAAATTTTGATCCAAAAAAAAGGGGTGGTGACCCTCTACAGCTCGAACTTTAAAAAAGAAATTTTTGAAATCATGAAAGGATTCATCGAAGAGAGTAAAAACTCTCCGGCCTTGTATAGCCCGGAAAGACACCCACTGCTGCTTGTTATGTTGCCCACTGAAGGGCTTGGTCATGTGAAAGAGAAAAAAGAAAATCCAAAAAGGTCGAAAAATTTAGTGCATGGCTGATGAATTGATAAATTTTCAGAAAACCTCAGGAGTTGGGGTGAAGCTGGGTAGGGAAAACACGACAATGAGATAAAACGGCTATCTCGAAGTCGGAAAAGGAAGAAAAACACCCAAACAGGTGAACAGGCTTTCATACATAAAGAAAAAATGAGGGTCTGCGTCAGATGCTCTCCCAAAACAAACCCGATCTTCCGGATCTGGGGCAACCAGTTCGTACTTCGGCTCGTCCTCATCAAGAATGCAGACTCTGTGATGAGTACAGAAATCAGTAAGATAATCGATATCTACCAGAGAGCTCTCCCCTAGAACAGTGCCATCAACCCGTGATGAAAGAGACTCTAGGATAGACATCTTTTTTAAAAAAGGGTGACGAATCCTACAAAGAAAAAGAAAAAGAATCAAAATAGGGTCTCTGAGGGTCTGAGGCAAGTTTTTCAAACCAGCAGAATCGCTAGAACTACGGTCAACACTCCTCTAAACAAAAACATGCAAATAATAGCATTTGTAAAAGAGGAGAAGAGAAAAGAACTGACCTTTACTTCCGAAGTAACAGGTACAACAACAGTTGACCAAAGAAAAACGAAGCTTTCTCCAAAACAGAGTGTGTGAGTGAGAAAGTTTTCAGAAACAAAACAAGGGAAGAGAGGGAAAAGTATTTATAAACATGTTAGCGGCATAAAGCTGAAACGACGTAACCATTTAAGAGGTGCACCGTTACCAATGTAACTGTTCCCCGCGTGTAAATGCTCAAACCCCCGAAGAGACGCGACGTTTGATTAGACGCGACGGTTGCAAAAACTTAAATCACGTCGGTTCCTGAAAATCACGTCGGTTCCTCAACACGTCGGCTAGAGTCCCAAGCTGCATACTCGAGCCCAACTCACAAAGATTTTGGACTCGAGTAGGGGTACTGTTGATACCCTGACCCAATGACCAAGTACAGATCCAAATAATATAAAAAGGCCCAATCCGTGAGGTTGATCTTCCCCCGCAACCGACCTCCTCGTAAGGGGTCGGCTTCAACGCAAGGAAGTCGGTAAAGAGGGTTAGCTGGCAGATAACACTCATTCAAATAGGTAATTGCCCCTAGAATCTCTCAACCTACTTCCAGGAGCCATATCTCAACTTCCCTTAGATAAAGGGACGGTTATCCCCCTTAAAAGGTGGAACTACTTCAACGGTGGTTATTAGTTCACCACTATAAATATATTGACAACCCTCAGGTATCACTAAGTCCCAATACATTATAAACCTGCTTAGTCCCTTACTGACTTAGGCATTTGAGTGTCTTTGTAGGTACCACCCCCATTTTCTCACGCGCACAAGTCGGACGGAGGCCTAAGAGCACAAACCTACTCGGAGGCTTCCATCTTCAGACGATTGGGCCAATCTAACGAGTCCAGCCCACTAATCTCTGGTTACCCATCGTAACACCAATTACTTGTGTACTCTACAATTTGCGTAAATAAATTTAATATTATTGTTCAATAGCAATCTGAATGTTCATTTTTTATATACTTTAATTGCTTTCTCTTTAATTAAGATCTAAAAATTTGATCATCATAAAAAGATATATACAAAAAATAATTATCATATAATTATGTGTATATACATGTATTATTTTACATATTTTTAATATATATTTTGTATTTTAACATATATTTTATATAGTTAGTTGATTTTCACTGCATAAAGCATGATTGAAAAATATAATGAGATTTATGTTGTAATGAAATAGTTCGATCTAAACCAAATAATCAAATCTAGTCCGTCGCAATTGATTAACCTCGTATTAATAATTAAACAAAAATTAGAAACGTTTACAACATAGGTGTCGTGGTGTAGTTGGTTATCACGTCAGTCTAACACACTGAAGGTCTCCGGTTCGAGTCCAGGCGACGCCATTTTGTCTTACTGTTTTCTTCTTTCCAAAACTCTTTCTTACTTAATCTCAGTTCTTAGTCATTACTCATTATAGATTGTCAGTTGATTTGGCTCAACTTTCAGCTTGGAAAACATATAATGAACTTGGGTCGAAGTTTTTACACTCACTCAAACATGAACACCAGGTGTTCGATCATATTCCTCACCCAAAAGTTGCATCGATTAAGCGTTCCATGCTTACCCTTTTGCACAACAACCTTCCCTTTCGTGCCCTATTTGTATTCAAGACCCAGTTCCAGCTGTGTTCGCTCGACTGTGTTGATGAGGTCGGTGTTGCCTTGGCTCTCAAGGCTTGTCAAGAAGAGCTGAAACTTGGGTGCCAACTCCATGGTTTTGCAGTGTCCAGCGGGTTCATTTCGTTGGTCACCGTGTCAAATTCACTGATGAAGATGTACTGCAAGTCAGGGAATTTTCGGAAGGCCTTGCGTGTGTTTGATAATTTTAGTTGCCCTGACATTGTTTCTTAGAACACTGTGCTTTCAGGGTTTGAGGAGAACATAGATGCTTTGAGCTTGTTCTATGCATTCAAATGGGATCGTGTTTGATCCTGTGACATACACCACTGCTCTTGCCTTTTGTTGGGGTGATCATGGGTTTTGTTTTGGGAGCCAATTGCATTCTCTTGTTGCAAAATTTGGATTTAATTGTGAAGTTTTCGTAGGGAATGCTCTGATAACCATGTATTCAAGGTCAGGGAGTTTAGCTGAGGCTAGGAGGGTGTTTGATGAGATGCCCCGGAAGGATTTGGTTTCATGGAGTGCTATGCTTTCGGGTTATGCTCAAGAGGGGGAATGTTATGGGCTGGAAGCAGTTTCACTGTTTGTTAGCATGGTTAGGCAAGGGATGTCCCTTGACCATGTCTCGTTTACAGGTGCAGTTTCAGCTTGTGGTTATATGAAAAAGTTAGAGCTAAGGAGGCAGATACATGGTTTGACACTTAAAGTGGGGTATGGAACACATGTTTCGGTTTGCAATGTGTTGATCTCGACTTATTTGAAGTGTGAGGTCGGCAGAGATGCAAAACTAGTTTTTCAGCTGATGAATAATTGCAATGTAGTCTCTTGGATGACAATGATTTCAATTGAAGAAGAAGATGCAGTGTCTCTTTTCAATGAGATGAGAAAAGATGGTGTATATCCAAATGATATTACATTTATAGGACTATTGCATTCTATTACACTCAATAATCTGGTGGTGGAAGGTGAAATGATTCATGGATTATGCATCAAAAGCAGCTTCTTGTTGGAACCAAATGTCTCCAATAGCTTTATTACCATGTATGCCAAGTTTGAATCTGTTCAAGAATCGAATAAAATTTTTGAGGAGGTTAACCATAGAGAGATAATAGCATGGAATTCATTAATTTCAGGGTATGCTCAGAATAGCTTATTCAAAGATGCTTTCCTTACATTTTTGGCTGCAGTGAATGAGGTAAAACCAAACCAATACACTTTTGGCAGTGTCTTAAATGCTATTGCTGCTGCTGAGGATATATCTTTGAAACATGGGCAACGATGCCATTCGGAATTGATCAAACGTGGGTTAGACACTGATCCGATTGTTTCAGGTTCTCTGCTTGACATGTATGGCAAGCGTGGGAGCATAGCCGAGTCTCAAAGAGTATTTGACGAGACACCTAGAAAAAGTGAGTTTGCTTGGACTGCAATAGTATCAGCCTATGCTCGACATGGGGACTATGAGTCAGTGATGAGTTTGTTTAAGGAGATGGAGAGTGAAGGAACCACTCCTGACTCCATCACTTTCCTTTCCGTTTTAGCTGCATGTTGTAGAAAATGCATGGTTGATGTAGGCCATAGAGTCTTTGACTCCATGGTGAAAGAACATTCAATTGAACCAACTCCAGAACATTATTCTATCATGGTGGACATGTTAGGTCGCGCAGGACTGCTAAATGAGGCAGAAGAGTTGATGCACCAGATTCCAGGAGGACCTAGATTGTCAGTGTTGCAAAGCTTGCTTGGTTCTTGTAGAATACATGGGAATATAGAGATGGCTGAGAGGGTTATTGATAGGTTGGTTGAAATGGATCCTGCGAGTTCAGGTTCGTATGTATTAATGGCGAACTTATACGCTGAGAAAGGGAAATGGGAGAAAGTAGCTGAAGTGAGGAAACTTATGAGAGAGAGGGGAGTGAAGAAGGAAGTTGGGTTTAGTTGGGTGGACGTTGGTGGTATTAATTCCTTGTATTTGCATGGTTTCTCTTCCGGGGATAAGTCACACCCAGAATCTGAGGATATTTGTAACATGGCAGAGTTTATTGGATTGCAAATGAAAGTTTTGAAAGGGAGCAAAGCAAGGGAAGGAGACTGGCATCAGGAATAGCAAATTCCAAAATAAACTGGAATTTGTGATGTATTTTGCAGTTGATATTTAACCTAATCATGTTCACTCTAAAGAAATCGAATCTTGTATTTTTCTCTTTTACCTTAACATAAATAGGGATTAGACAGGAAATTCTATACATGACTATGAGTACTTGACTTCTGATTCATAGAATCACTTTGATGGTGTAGTCAGTGCACATCACTAAACATGTTTCTGAGATATGCAAGTGCATAGAATCATATTCATGGAGTGCAATGCTTGTTTCTGAAAATGCTCTTTGGAATGAAATGTGTAGTGTCTCAAATATTTCATTAATCATGTATTTGTATGAATCCGTGTCTTTTGCTAGTCTTCTAATTTTTTCAGCAAAGAAATTTCCAAGCAGCACAAAACAATCATCTTCAGTGATAAGAATGTTTTAAGTTAGAGCATAGCTTATAGTTTGATATCTTTGCTAGATGCATGTGTTTTGGTTTCTTATAGATGCATAGTCTTATTTTTTGAACATCAAGAATCAACAAAAACATTGCAACAACTATACAAAACAGACTTTGATATAGCATCTATCTATCTATCTATCTATCTATCTATCTACCTATTCTTATATATAAAAGTTTGATACCTAAATTTTTCTATATTGTGTTTAAGCCATATTTTTTTTCTAACGATGTCATGTTAGTAATTTTGTTTACTTGGCAAAATTTGGAAATCAACCAATCATCTTCTAGTAAAAGATTTAAAAAAAAAAACAAAAGAAAATTTTTTTATCTATTATTATTCAATTAAAATATAAAAATACTAATTAAATACAATAAATACATATATTAAAAATGTCATAATAATAATAATAATTATGAAAATTTTCATTTACAAATATTAAAATTTTACAACTTATACATGTTAACACTCTTACTACTACTTATGCATGCTACATAAGACTCTGTTACTCTTTATTTCTTAATCTCTCATACCAATTTTCGAAAACTCTTTCAAGTAAGTTTAAATTTGTCACATTTTCTTACTAAATACGTTCAAATATATATTATTATAAAACAGAATAGTTAAAGTTTGGAGGGAGGTAAAGTGGGCAAGTCCCTTGCATTCCAACATCAACTGTGAGAGACTCCAACCTTCCTTTGGGAGGCTCTTCACACACACGCTGTATTCATGAATGCTTCAAAGCTCACCAGTTTCTCGCTGTAGCTGATTTGAAGATGGGGGGAATAGCACTCACTGGAAAGTGGAAACCATATGTGGGAGGAACAATGTGAGATGTGTAAATATTTGAGGCAACTCTGTTGCATGTGCTTAATGGCCTCCAATTGATAGTTCACGCAGTAAAGGAGGTAGCACAGATGAGAATAACATTGATGAATATAAACAATGTCATTGATGCTATCATAATAATACTTACAATTGTTTCAAGTCAATTCCAAATTAACTACAATCAAATACTACTCAAAAATTAAAATTGACCAATATCAGAAAATTTCTCCTTCTTCCAAATCCTCACTAAGAAAGTTGTCGTCTTCAAAATCTTCTTCCCTAAGAACCAAACCTGTGAGGTTCTTCAACAATGGATTTTCCTTTGTGCAATAATGTGTCAGTGAATGGCCACACAAGTTTTCCAAATCCTGAAAGGACTTGAAAGCATCATCAAAGGAAATTGTTCTCTCCATCTTCTGCAGCATCTCCCTCTGTTTCTTCCTTTGCAAGAAAACTCTGTTCTGTTGTGCAGCTTCATTGGTTCTCTTCTTCTCCAATATCAATTTAGCTTTGGCAATAGCAATTGAAAAATCTGAACCAGAAATTTGTTTCCTTTTCTCCCCTGCATTCGATTTCAAAGGCTTTGAATTTGGCTTTGGCTCTTCTTTCTCTAACTTGTTTTCCTTCTCAGCTACCCATCTTCCCTCCAAATTCTTCCACTTTGTCTCGAAAAGATCGCTTAACTTCGCTGCGGTTAGATGAACTTCATGCCCTGAGGGGTACTGGGACATGACATTGCGAAACACCATTCTGATATCAGTAGCAAATTGATCAGTTTTGTTGTACAAATTGTTCCATAACTTTCGCTGAACCCTCTCCAAATCCATCAAAGCCTTTCCTTTCTTGAAATACACTCCATCTGGATGAACCAATAGCCTTTTCAGCATTACTGAACACTGCATATTCTTGAATCCATCCATACCCGAAGAACTTGGTTTCTTCTTCTCTTCACGTTCCTTCACTGCATCAGTAGCAGTACCCTTCTTCATCCTAGGATTTTCTTCACTCTTTTCCACCTTAGCTCTCTTGTTGGCACAAGAATCAAGAACAACTCTGTTACCGTTGTTGTTGTTGCTGAATCCATCAACGTGGCTGGATAATTCTGAAGAGGAAAAAACTCTTTTTTTGGATACCCTTTTGTTGGCAACATCTGAAGATTTCTTGGGAGGAACAAAAGTTGAAGACTTTGGAACACACAACATCGTACTCAGTAGAATGCAACACTAACAGAAAATTCTTGATTAGATGAAAATAGAAAACCCCTATCGAGTGAAAGGTTTATGTTTTGTAAAGTTGCTTGGAACACAAGGTAATTAAGAAATCTTGGTTCCTTAATTAAAATGGAAGATTTTGCAGTTTGACGGTTTTTTTTATGATTTTTATTTTATTTAAGATGATCTTCTAGTGATATAATATCTTATCTTTCGAAGAAATTAATTGCATCTTGTTAAAAATTAAATTTACATGAATTGTTTTTAAATAATGTCCTAAATTTAATGACAAAATAATTTTTATTATAAATCATAAATTATAAATTATAAATGGGTACTAATTGAAAAGCAACTTTTTTAATGATATAGTTTTAAGGACGTTGGTATTTATTATTTTCTTAATATGTATATATTTTTATTTTTAAATAGTTAGTTTAAAATGAGAACTGAGAAGAGTATTTGTTCTCATCATCGTTTGGATTGACTTTTTTGAAGAAAGAATTAAAAAACTATTTTTATATAAAATTATAGGTTTTATTAGGATTTTTTTTAAAAATATTTCTAACTAAAAAAGCAATGTTCTTGTTATTTTAAGTAAGCAACACGTTGAGAAAACTAAATTTTAAAAATAGTTTAATGAAATGTGTATTAAAAAAATTAAAATTAAAATTACTTCTTAAATTTTTTATCTAAAGACAAAATTACTTTTTTGATAAAAATATTTTAAAAAAATTAGAAATATTTAAAAAAAAAGTTAATCCAAACTACTATGTTATTGATATAACTTTATATATATATATATAACAATCCTTCTAATTTAAATTTTTACTTATGATATGAATTGTAGTCATAATAATTCAAAGTTCCTTAGACAAATTTATGACTTCACATGTATACTCCTAAGTTTACAATGATAAAGATCAAATAAGAAAATGCAAGTTAGGAACTCTAGTAATCCTTAATTATTTGTATCCAATTCATCGACTAATCTTGTTTAATTTTATTAGAAAGAATTTTTGTTACAGATATACTGAGGGTAGCTAAGTGAATGCTTTTTAGTGGAACAAGGATTTCAGAAAAATCAGTCATGTTGAAGAGATGCATTACAACTATAGCAGTTCAAAGTTGACATATTGATAAAATTGTGAAAGAATAGAAAAAGAAAAGAAAAAATAAAATTTTTATTGATTGTTGATTAATTGAATTGAATTGATTTGAATTGTAAATTATGAAGGTAAAACTAAATATATATAGAAAGCATTGACTTAAGAAAGATAAAAGCAAATAAAGATAAGATAAGAACAACTAAAGATAAGATAAAGAAAAGATAAAATAAGATAATAAAGACTAAAATTATAATTGAATTTATGTATTCTGTTGGGTTGAATTTGTGAGTCACGATACTTCTTTATTGTTGTTATAGGCTAAGGTGGAAGAATAGTTTAATACAAATTATTGTTCATATCACAAAATTTTATTTCAAAGTTTTCTTCTCTTTATTTTTTTATCTACTAAAGGTAGAAACATTCCAAACAAGAAAAGATGATTATGAAAATGTTTAATTCACATCATTCAAATGAACAAGCTTAAGCTTAAGTAAGACATTTGATTCATCAGATATCCCCTACATCAAGATCTCATTGTTCACACTATATACAAAACTGATATTCAAATGCCTAAACAGTAATAAGTAGTCCAACTTGTTCATACAAAAAGCATTAAACAGGTTTTTAGATACATGAAATTGAAAATACTGCTTCTTAGAAAGAAGCATAGCTACACTCATTGATGGTGTCAGTGATGGTGGTGTCTGTGTCACTGCTCCTATTAGGACTCTTCCCATTGTTGTGTCTCAATGGTGCACTTGCTGGGATTGACATAGAAAGTTTTGTGTTAGGAACTGTGCAAACTGTTTTCCGAGCTTCGGTTATCGTTGTCCTGTTCGCGGCAGAGTAAATCGGCCGAGAATTGGTATTGGCATAGCGAGGAGTAGGAGTAGGAGTAGTGACTGGCTCATGATCTGTGGAACAACGCCTTTTAGCTCCTCTGTGCACGTGAGTGGTGCAATACTTCTGACCAGGAAGAACAGCACTCTTGCACCGCCACTTCTTGCCGTCTGTTCTCCGGCACCTGCCTGGTTCAAGCTCTGTACTGTTTGTGAAGTTGTGGTGTGAACTATTGCAACCAGAAACTTCAATCACAGTAAAAGAAAAACAACAAAGTTAAATCAGCTTTTCTAATGAACAAACTTCAACCTCATGATTAGTCTTGTTCTTAATTTCTTACATGTATAATTTGGATGTTGTCCTAAATCAGAATTAGTGCTATTGAAATTAATCCTAAAATATTCTCAAATAACAAAGCAAAAATGTCAAAGGCATGCAAAATATGCGACATATGCTCGGCGTTTGGCGTTCGCAACTACTCTGCTGTTGGATGAGGTAAGTCCCAGCAAAGTGCACTTTGTTGTCTAATGGCAGCTAACAACACAATATATTAAATGAAAATATGTCACAGAAGTTGTTGCGAAGTCACGAATAGTACCTTGGAGAACACTCCTTGGGGAGAAGCCTATGCCGGCAGAGATGCAATTACTATCATTGGTAACACTTCCTTTACCACTACTCATAACACTGATACTGTAGCCGACACAGTTCTTGATCTGGTTATCCTTCTTGCATAAATCTCGGCTACTTCTGTTATCCGAAGCAACCGATGTCCTGTTGCCAAAGTTTGTTACCTTAGGTGTTGGAATTGAAACAGCAGATTTTGTGTTTGAGGCTATAGCAGTATGTAGCTTGCTACAAGGCTTTGTTATCGAATTTGAGTTAACAACTTTGGATGTTTCCACAGGCTTTCTTGAACGGTTCCGGCCTCTGTGCACGTGTCGTTCACAATACTTATGATAAGGTACTGTGTTCTTGCTGCACCTCCATTTCTTTCCATCGGTTCTTCTACACCTATTCGGTTCAGGATCCATCATACTTCCATAGTCAAAACATTGGTAGTGATTGTATTCTCCTAAAACAGAAATGAACAAAATTAGCAAATTTAGAATGTCTCCATAAAACCTCACATTCTTGGCATAAAAAATAGCAAATTTAGAATGTCTTCACACCTAAAATAGTGACTTGAAGGTGCAAACTGAATTTTAATTCATTTCAACAAATTTGGAAAAACCATGTTGATTTATTACATTTTAACATGTTTTTTAGTCTTAAAACATGATTTGGCTTAAAATAGAAAGTAGTGATTTTGGTTGGAATAAACCATAATTTTCAAATTATAAACCAAACATAACCTGAAACTATTTCTAAATTCTTGAAATAAAAAGCACAAAACAAAATTTTATCATTAATTAAGCCCAAATGAAACAATGAATTCATTCCAAGACAATCTAACATGAGGTACTCTAATAAACCACCATCCAAATTAAGGTAATGAATAAAAGGGGAAAGAAACTAAAAGTTCAAAATAACATAAACATATACCTATAAGCAATCTAATCAAACTCAAGAGTTCACCTAAATTCATGAAAAGTAAACTTGAATAGTGAAACTCAACTTATAAACTTGATGTTAAGGACCTAAACTTATAAACTAAGTTAATTCAAGATTTTGAAAACCTTGCCAACAAGGGTGTGACATCATGATAGAGGCATATTATGAGTGTGACCAACCATATTCTACTCCTAAAGAGAACACTAGTTGGGAGAACAAATCCAACTTAAATCTAAAAATATCCAAAAATAATATATAGGTTTACACAGATATATGTATATATTGAAAAGGGCCTTATCAGAAATACTCCAAAAAAAAAAAAAATAGTTACAAACCTGACATATAGCTTGGAAATTGCTTATGAAAAACACCAAAGCCAGAACCAAAGGGTAGCACAAGGTGATGATGAGGGTGAGGGAGAGGAAGAGGAAGAGGAAGAGGGAGATTATAAGCAAAGTAGTTGAAGGTAAGAACTTGATGATGAAGCTCACGCCTTTGAGCTTCTGTGAACAATAAACAACAGCACCTATCTTCTTGTTGTTGCCATGCTTTGTTCATAGCAGGTTTTCTTATTGCTCCTCCTTCTTCCTCTTCTGCTCTCTTCAGTGTTTCAAAACTTGTTGTGTTCTTCTTCTCTTCTTTGATCACTCCAACACCACCACCACCATCCATCTTTTGTCCCATGTCAATCTTCTTCTGGGGTCCACCTAGAAAATATAATAATGAACAAAAACACCAGAAGAAAACACATAAAAGTGAGAAAAGAAAAGAAAAAGCACAAAAAAACAACATGGGGTGGAAGAGAAAAGAAACCAGAAGTGTTGTGTGAAGGGGGAACAGCTTCAAGAGACTTGGCTTCCATTGTCACATTCACATAAGGAAAAGGAGAAACCAAAAAAGTGTCCCTTTAAAATCTTTCTTTCTTTTTTCAGTATCAATTGAAAATGTTAAAATCAAAAGTAGTTTTTTCATAAAGAAAGAAGTGACAGTAGCACTTGTTCTTCTTTCTTTATTTCCCGTGATGACTCACTCACTCTACTGAGTACACTACTGACACTGTAGATAGAAAGTGAAGTGAGAGAGAAAGTGGAAAACAGAAGTGTACAGAACAGATAAACATTATCAAGATTTTGATCCCATTAATTAATTTTTATTTCAGACACATTTAATTATTCATTTATTGTATTCGGTTCATTGCAAGTGAACATTTTAGCATTGAAAAAGTGGGAGTTTCTGACAAATATTATTATTATTTTAGGGATCATGAACATTTCCTATAGTTGATACTTGATAGTCTAAAGTAGTTTTAAACTTTTATAATGTGATCATATGTTAATTAAAATCATAATTTTATTTAATCACCACCTTCATTTTTGGATGAAACTTTATATTTCTATCAAAATAACATTACTTTTTTCTTATTGCTTTTGCTTCTGTTGATTACTAATAAGAATCTAAAAAAGATCATTTTTTTATTTTTCAGAATTGAAAAATTAAGAAAGAAATAACACCATTTGCAATTTTTTTTTATCAACCGCCATTTGGAAATTTTTTGTAGTTTGTTTCTAATATTTTGACAGAATTTGGTTCCTTAATTGGGTCTTAAGTCTTTAACTTTTTGGTCATATTGGGCCTGAAGTCTGAAAACGAGAAGCCCAAATCATTCCCCCAAAAAGTAGAAAAACAAGAACATGTCCAAAAATGAAAAATGAAAAAAAAAATCGAATATTAGTTCCAGAAGAATCTAGCAACTGGCTATCGGAGTAGCACCAGCGCTTGATAGTTCATAGCGCATTGAAAGTTGAAAACTTCCCAATCCCAGGTCTCGTTTTGCCGTGATTTTCATCTTCTCAAACATTTCACACAAAATGGTGAGTTGTAATAACTTGGAGTACTTTCGTCGAACACCTTGCGTGCGTGCGTGCATAGTTATATATATTATGTGAATGTGAATCTCACTCACTTTGGTTGTTGTTGAAACTGTTTATTTCAGTCGGTGACTCTGCACACAAATCTAGGAGACATCAAGTGCGAAATCTTCTGTGATGAGGTCCCAAAAACTTCTGAGGTAACTACCCTTTCAACCCCTTCAATTTGTGTTCCTTTCCTGTCTTAGTTTTAGTAAGATTAATCACAATTTGCTGGTTCACGCTATTTGATACTTATTTTGCTATAAACAAGTTCCAAGTTTCGAGTTGCTGATAGAGAATTTAGAGAAAGTAACCAATTTATTTAAGGGTAGATTGCACTGAACTCTCTCATAAGGATAGGTGATATTACACAATACAGACTTTTATTTGTAAAATAAGCACGATACTGAGGTTTTTTCACTTTTTACCTACTGAAAATCTTATCTCGGAATTTTTTTCCAAGAAGTTAATTTTGATGTAGTGTAAGGATGTTTCATACGTGCATCATCCAATTATGTAACATCATGGTAGCAAAAGTCACTACCTTTTACATTGACTCCATGAATGGTCATCCAAAAAAGAAGGATGTGATTGGACAACTATCTTGGTGTCTAGAAGTTTAACGTCGTCGATATACCAAAATTAAACTCTTTTTCCCATGCAAAATTTTCAAGAATGCAAAAATATTCCATGAATCAAACCTTCCCTAAGGGGGAGGTTAGTATTGGCATGACAAATCAATGGGTGTCGTGTGTAATATCGCGCAATCATTTAAGAAGTTATTGTGAATGAAACTACCTCCGTGTCACTTGTGTTTGTGAAGTTTAATAATGATAGTTTAGACTTAAGGATAGCCAATTTTGTTCTTGCATGAGGTGAAGGTGATAATTGGTTGTTTTTGTTGAAGGATGCTGTGACCTAACAATTTCAAATATTGTGGGTTTTATGTTTTTTTTTATTTATTCAGAACTTTTTAGCATTGTGTGGGAGTGGTTATTATGATGGGACTATATTTCACCGCAACATCAAAGGTTTCATGATTCAAGGGGGAGACCCAACCGGTACCGGGAAAGGGGGTACCAGCATATGGGGAAAGAAATTCAATGATGAGATTAGGGAATCTCTTAAGGTAAGTTCAGGCTCTGTGCTAATTACTGTGAAGCTATGCCATTGGTGTTATGCTTTCCTTTTGCTTCATGTTGTCAATCTGTTTTACTTGTTTTGAGTTTAAATCTCAATGCTAATGTTGGAACTATAGAATTCGGTTGTAGAAATGGCGTATTTTGTGATCTTATGATGAATCGAACATTACTAAGTACTTCATTTTTTGTGTTTCCTATCAAAGGACATAGATAATACCATCTATGTTTGATGATATTAAGGTTACAACGGAGATATACTGTTAGCAATAGGATCCATAGGAGAAAGTTTGTGCAAAGTGACTTGTTAACATTACTTCAAGCAATTTCTTCTTGTTCAAGGCTTATTTCTTACAACTTTTATCATATTTGAAAAAGTCATAACCTAGTTGGCTTCCCTTAGCTTATCAAGACCTTCAATGTTTAGGTGTATGAAATATAGTTGTTATATTGTATACTTGAAATACAGTTACTTTCGTGAAATCTCCGCAAGATGTGAAATTACCAAATGCCCCATAATTGATATAAATTGAATTCTTGGAAATTAGAATACAAGATGGAGCTTTATGTTATTTTCTTTTAAATGATATTATTTTTTTATAATGAATGTATTATGGATAGTTGTGTAAGTTGGATTGGTTTATGTTATGATTGTTAATTATTATGTTATGGTTTTTTTTTTTTTTAGATTATTATTTTCAAAATTTTCAATTAATATCCGTGAATACCCGCGGATATCCGTCTTCCCACCAGAGACAAATAAATGGGGATGAGGAGGGGACGGGGGTGCATTTCTCTTAATGGGGACGGGGGGGCGGGGACCATTGCCATCCCATAAAGAGATGACAAAAATATCCATGGAAGCGGGTACCCACGGGGATTACCCGCGATGGGGGGTTAAATGGGGACTCGTGAAATCCCCATGAGGAAGGGAATCCGCCCCGTGAATAAATGGGGACGGGGATGGGGGTAGAGGTAGAATACCCCACGGGGACTCCCAATATCCCCGAGAAGGTGGAATTTACTAAAATGTCATCACTTATATAAAAAGTTATAAGTTATCATGGTAGATATTTAATATTTGTATTAGATTATGTTAATTGTGTTTGGAACTTTGGATTGTGTTGTTTTGTGTTAAACTTTGTTGAATTTTTGAAAGATTGTGTCATGAGTTTAGTGTTAAATTGTTTTAAAAACACTTTAAAGACAATACCCAGGAATACCCGCGGATATCCGCCATCCTCGCGGAGACAATTAATCAGGGACCCGTGATGGGGATGGGGAGGGAATGGGGGCATATTCATAAACGTGGATGGGGAAGCATGAGAGGGGTACCTGCCCCCACGGGTATCCATTAAATATTCGTGGAGGCGGATTCCCTTCCGTGGGGATTTTGCGAGTCCCCATTTAAGCACTATCCATTGGGTGGGTACCTCTGCCCCTGTTCCCGTCCCCTTCTCTGTTTATTCACGGGGAGGTCCCATCCCTGTTGGGGTTCTGGGTCTCCATTTAGATTTTCGTCATGGATAATTCCCACAGGTACCTGTTTTGACATGTTTTTTTGGGGGTTGACATAAACATAGTGGGGCATTTGTGATTTATATATTGAATGCTAATTATTGACATTTCTCTTCAAAGCATGATTACAATGGCCAACACATTGCCCTTTTCTATATTCCAGCACAATGCAAGAGGAATATTGGCAATGGCTAACAGTGGTCCAAACACTAATGGAAGCCAGTTCTTCATAACTTATGCAAAGCAGCCACATTTAAATGGACTTTATACAGTATTTGGCAGAGTAATCCATGGATTTGAAGTTCTTGATCTCATGGAGAAGGTACCTGATTCTTATGCCACTGCAAATTTGCTTGTAGAAGCTAAGGCTTAGCCTTCAACTTATATCATCTTGGCTTGATAGAAAACTCAACTCAGAAAAGCAAATCATGGTAAACAATTATTAATATATACTTAACATTTATGTTGTGCAGACTCAAACAGGAGCAGGGGACCGTCCACTTGCCGAGATTAGGCTCAATCGAGTCACGATACATGCTAATCCGCTTGCTGGTTAAGTGGTTAAACTTGTCTCAGCAGTTCTTATTACAAGAATAGGGAGGGTAAAGGGAATTCTTAAATACTCAATTTTAACCAATTTCTTGACCTCTGATTAAGAGAAATACAGAAGTAAATTGTGCATCGAGTTAATTAACATGTTTGTGAGATATGAACAAAGGCATGTCGATAGATACATTTTTCAAGGATTAGTGTAAAAATGATCATGTTTCTGTAATGTTTAGGACCAAGATTCTCTTGTATTGTGTGTCTTTCTCTTATTTTCTTCTTTTATATGGAATGTCCATGGCTTTTAAGTGTTACAATCTCATCTTGTTTGCATCACCAAGCAAACTTGTACAAAGATTAATGAAAGAGGCTATAGAGATTTGTATATGTAATGTCAAACATGATTAGAATAGAGTTATCTTAATGATAGATCTGCTTTGGAATTTTGTGAATCGAAGCTGAATCACTCGTTGGCATAATTTAAAAAGGTTTAGTAGGAAAGAAAAACTATATATATACAAAAGGAAGTTTTATTCAGGACTAAAAAAAATAATATAAGGAATACAATTGTCTATTAATATTTGAAAGCAATGAATTTATCTTTATCTAAAAATTTATTCCCTATTACTTTGTCATTCAGATTTTTTTAGAAGAAAAATCATTTTCTTCATTCAAAGGAAAAAAATTGTATACGGATGAATTTTGTAAAAAAAACAAAGAATTTATCCCATATTTTTCCCAACTAAAGATAAATTTATGGTTTAACTAAAAATATTCTAAAGATATTTATCAAGCAGACAATTTTAATTGGTTTTTATTTTTATTATTTAGTTTTGTTTTTATAATTTTTTATAAACTATGAAATCAAGTCCTTGTTTTCAATAACTTTGAATAACACATGGTAGGGATATTTATTAATAGAAGAATGTTAATTTATTCTACGTAGAGTGAGTGAAACCCCATAATGGTCCCTTAGATTGAGTCCGTGCACGAGCGGGACTGAAAATCCTAGCAGAGAAAGAGTACGTACTCCGTACTCAGAGAGAATGAGAGAAGGAGAGAGCGGGAACGAGTGTTTGAGGGCGAAACACAGTGAGGATGGCGGCCATGCCGTCGGAAGAGATAAGGGGGAGAGTGTGGGTGGGGGTGCATCCGGTGTCAAGGAGGGTTTTTCACGAGGGGGTTTTTCAAATCCTACAAAGATCTCCTTTAGAGATAAAGTCATTGGTCCAGAGAAATCGAAGGCGTTTGCACTTGCAGGATCTCTATCTGGGGATAGTATAGCCACGGTGGTGGGCAAACAGGGCGATTCCCAACCTCCATGTGTAAACTTCACTGAAGAAGCCAAGCTTTGTTTGGCAGAGCCTTATCGAGAAGCTTTAGTGATTAAGGTTCTTGATAAAAATTATAGTTACACAGCTCTTTCACACAAGCTTCGGATGGTTTGGCGCATCAAAGGTGGCTTTGATCTGCTTGATGTGGGGTTTGGGTACTTCATGGTAAAATTCGATGCATGTGAAGATCGTGAGAAGGTCATGCTTGGTGGCCCGTGGTTGATTGAGGGGCACTATGTTGCTGTAAAACTGTGGGATATAGATTTTCGGCCATGTGAGCAATCCTTCGGGTCTACGCTTGTATGGGTTCGGATTTCGGGGCTCCCAATCTGGTGCTATCAGGAACAGGCCATGATGCGTATTGCTTCTGCAATAGGAGTTCCCATCAAAGTGGACTTAGCCACTAAATTGGCTGAGAGAGGACGATATGCCCGAGTATGTGTTCAAATAAATTTAGGACTGCCAGTGATCAAGCATATCATTGTGGAAGGCGTAACTCATGTAGTGGAGTATGAAAGTTTAAATTTAATTTGTAATTCTTGTGCACGTTATGGTCACGATATGGCACAGTGCTTGGGTAGAGACTCTAGGGAAGGAAAGAGTGTTGATTCCGATGCCACCAAGCCACGGGATGGTACAAAGGCAGTGCCACATCCTGAGACCAAAATTCACAATTCAAATGAAGTAGAACCTAATGTGGTAGGTGGCGTTACTGGCGAGAATCCTGCATCGAATTTGCAAGAAGATTTGGAGGCTAATAATTTGGAAGGAAATAATGTTGAGGAGGCTTGCATGCATGATGAACCAGGCTGGGAGCAAGTTGTGAGGAAAGGTAAAACCAAGCTGGGTCAGAAGCAATCTAACAAGGTCCAAAGAGGCATTCAATCCAGAATCGATTCGGGTAGAGTAATCAGGCCCACCATTCACTTCTCTCACACGAATGGATCAAGCTCCTATCGTGCTAGGGTCGGGTCACGAGTCAAGGTCGGACACAGCGCTTCCCGTGTTGGTGAGACGTCGATCTACTCAACCCGATACACCCCAGTGCCTTGCGGGTCCTCTCTCCGGAAACGACCAAGGCCGGGGTCCCTACAGAGCTCGCCAGTTGAGAAGAATGGAGGCACGGTGGTGGAAGCATCGTCATGTCTTCCTGCAACCGTGAAGGAGGGTGTTACCGTGGCGGTTCCATTGGAGAAGGAAGGCGCATTGCCGGCTGTTACTGCGTTGGTAGGCGGGATTAAGGAGATATTCCAGGGAGATCTGGCAAACCTGAAGGTCACGGGAGTCACTTCCGCTGGGCAAGCCTCGGTTGGAGGTTGGTGAAGCACTTTGATTTCCTTGTTTTATATTTTTATATTTTATATTATGGATAGTTTAAATATAATAGCTTGGAATATTAGGGGTGCTTCTAATAAGTTAGCCCGGGTGAATTGTAAAGAGCTGGTTAGGAAATTTAAACCTGTAATTTTTATTGTGGTTGAAACTCACTGTCCTTTTCAACACTTGAAAATGTTCTGGGAAAGACTTGGTTATCACCCTATTGGTATAGTGGAGGCGTCAGGACACAAGGGGGGTATTTGGTTACTTTCTGCAATACAGGGTGTTCACTGTAAATGGGTTGATGCTTTCGATCAGTGTGTTACAATTGAGGTTCAGGTAAATAATGTGATTTGGAGGTGCAGTGGTATCTATGGTAGTCCTCAATTTAATACCAGAGTTTTGCTATGGGATTATCTTGTTACTCAGTCTTCGTCTTTCTGCGGGCCATGGATTGTTCTTGGTGATTTTAATGAAGTACTATTCTCTCATGAATCTAAGGGTTGCCTCTTCTCGAGTCATCATGCAGATCGGCTTGCTGCCTCTCTAGGGGATAGTAATCTGTTTGACTTGAAGACTATTGGAAGACAATTTTCTTGGTACAGAAGGGTTAAAAATGGTGTTGAGGTGGCGAAAAAACTTGACCGGGTTTGTATCAATAGTGGCTGGCTATCTCTCTTTCCAGAGGCTTACGCAGAAATTTTAAATAGGCTTCAATCTGATCATTGTCCTATCCTAGTACGCTGTACAGGTCGTCCCCAACCGAAAAAGAATAGACCTTTTCGGTTTATTGCAGCTTGGGCAACTCATCCGGGGTACAGAAATATTGTGAACCAGTCATGGCAGGCTGGCTACAGAGAGATGCATGGCAAGCTTTCAGAAGTGCAGAAGAACTCTTTGGAGTTTAATTCTAAAGTGTTCGGCAATATTTTCATTAGAAAATGCAAATTGGAGAGACAGATTAATTTTCTTCAGAAGCGACTTGAAGTAATGGAAGATTTGTCAATGCGGCAAAAAGAAAAACAGCTGATTGAGGAATTTAATAACACGCTTGTGCAGGAGGAACTTCTATGGTTTCAAAAATCCAGAGAGCAGTGGGTAAAATTTGGGGATAGAAATACCAAGTTCTTTCATGTCCAGACTCTTGTGCGGAGAAAGCATAATAAGATTCATGGTCTCTTTCTTCAAGACGGGGTGTGGGAAACGGACCCGGATGTCCTTAGAAGGGAAGCTGAATCCTTCTATAAACGCCTATTCTGCCAGTCGGAGGATGTAGACTTAGGTTGTCTTGGTGATGTGCCGCTGCCTTCCCTGAATGATGAAGCCTGTTGTAGCCTCACAGCGCCAGTTACTCTGGAAGAAGTTAAGTCGGCTGTTTTCAGTATGCATTCTTTTAAGGCGCCGGGCCCTGATGGGTTTCAGGCTTTCTTCTTTAAAGAATACTGGAAGATTGTTGGTTTTGATGTTTGGACTATGGTTCGTCATGCGTTCTCTGGTTTGGATATGGATCCAAGGATGATGGAAACTCTTGTGGTTCTTATTCCGAAGGTAGAAAACCCGGTTTCCATGAAGGATTTCCGACCAATTAGTCTCTGTAATGTGGTTTACAAAGTTATAACGAAGGTCCTGGTCAATAGACTTCGTCCTCATCTCAAAGAGATTATTGGGCCCCTTCAAGGAGGGTTTATCCCGGGGAGAGGAACCCCTGACAACATCATTGTAGCACAAGAGGTTCTCAATTTCATGAAGAAGACAAAGTCAAAGAAAGGCACCCTGGCCTTTAAGATTGATTTGGAGAAAGCGTACGATAGAGTGGATTGGGGATTTCTGAAACAAACCCTGGTGAGTTTTGGCTTTCCTCCTCCGACAGTCAATCTGATTATGCGTTGTGTCACTGCTTCCTCACTGTCTATCCTCTGGAATGGGGATAGATTAAATAGCTTTACTCCGAGCAGGGGTCTTAGGCAAGGAGATCCTATATCACCGTATCTGTTTGTGTTGTGTATGGAGAGATTGTCATGTTCTATTAATCAGCAAGTTGATAAGGGCTTGTGGAAGCCAGTTGCGGTTTCTAGAGGGGGTCCAAGAATTTCTCATTTGATGTTTGCCGATGATTTGCTTCTTTTCTGTAAAGCTGAAAAACAGCAAGTTCAAACTGTAATGGTAGCTTTGGAAAATTTCTGCAGAGCCTCTGGGATGAAGGTTAATGTGGAAAAATCTAAAGAGCTATGCTCCAGGAATGTTTCAGCGACAAGAAAAGAGATTTTCACTGGAGTCTCCTTCATCAGATTCGTTCAGAACTTGGGCAAGTATTTAGGGGTGAACCTTAATCACTCTCGGGTGACACGCGCAACTTTCAACGATGTTTTGGACAAGATTCGGGGAAGGCTAGCCAGCTGGAAAGGAAGATTGCTTAATAAGGCAGGCAGACTCTGTTTGCTCAACTCGGTAGTGACTGCGATTCCTACTTATCGCATGCAAGTATCTCTCTTCCCTAAAGGGGTAACTAATAAGATAGAATCCATGATGCGAAACTTTCTATGGAAGGGTCAAGCTGATGGTAGAGGCCTGAATCTAGTTAACTGGAAAGTGTTGGTCACTCCTAAGAAGTTTGGAGGTCTAGGAATTAGAGATCCTTTTTGTGCCAATATTGCTCTTCTTGGAAAACTAGTTTGGCAACTTTTTCACCATCCCAACAAGCTATGGGTTCAACTGTTGACGGAAAAATACCATTCTTCTAAGGATGATTGTTTTAGTCAGTCTCGAGGAAGGGGATCTTATGTTTGGAAGAGTATATGTCGAGCTTGGGATATCCTAAAGGAAGGTTTTAGTTGGTGCATTGGGGATTTGGAACAGAACTTTTGGTTTTCTAAATGGAGAAGAGAGGGGCGACTGTGTCAGGAGATGGATTATGTTCACATTTCTGATTCGGATCTCAGGATCTTGGACCTTTGGTCATCTGGACAGTGGAACCTTGAGAATATCTATTCTCCTCTGAATCAGTCTCTGCAGAGCAACATTAACTCTTACAACCCAGATGTTCAAGCTGGTTCAGAGGTCGGTTGGGGTTGGACTGGTGCGGCCTCAAAGGTTTATGATGCTCATAGTGGTTATTTATGGCTCAGTAAGAATATGTTTAGTTGGGAGGATAGGGGTAATTGGCTTTGGCTTTGGCGTCAACATGTTCCGAAAAAGCACAAATTTTTGGCCTGGCTATGTCTTCGGGAGGCTCTTCCTACTGCTGCATTTCGTTTTAGAAGGGGCATTTCGCACACGGATAGCTGTCCACGATGTTTCTCAAGTCAGGAGTCAGTTTTACATTGTATTCGGGATTGTCCAAAAGTCCAACTTGTTTGGCAAGCTTTAGGGATCTCCGATCAACCAGTGGATTTGATGAGTTGGTTCTTACATAATAGCAAACAGCGCCCCTTTAGATTCTTTTCTGGTCTCTGGTGGATTTGGTGTTCGAGAAATAACGAGATCTTTCATCCTCACGAGCATTGGACCACAGACAAGGTGATTGGTATGGCTTTGTCCTTAGAAAAGGAGCTCCGAAATATTTTTGAGTTGCAACGACTATCTATCCCCTCAACCATTAGTGGCTCTTGGATTCCCCCCTCAGTGGGTACCTTTAAGATTAATTGTGATGCTAGCTATCCTAGCAGTGGTGCTCGAGTTGGTTTTGCTTGTGTTAGCAGAGATTGGAAGGGAAGGTGGCAACGAGGCTGTCTGGGAACAATTGAGAGTCGTAGCATTTTGCAAGGAGAGTTGTTTGCTATTTGGAGAGGCTTTCTTTTAGCATGGGACTCGGGACAAAGAGACATTATATGTGAGACAGACTGTGTGGAGGCTTTTACTATTGTCAATAATTTACAAGATTGCTCTGGGTTTATTGATCCTTTGGTGTTAAAAATCCGAGATATCATGTCTTGGAAATGGCGTGCTGATCTTCGGTTGATCTTGAGAGATGCAAATACAGTAGCAGACATCATGGCAAAGACTGCAATGAGGACTATTTCTCCCCAAGTGGAGCTTCCATTGCCTTGGAAGGAGTTTGAGAGTAGTATTCAGCGGGACTGCCTTTCTTAAGCAGTTTCTTGTTTTTTTTTTCTTTCTTAGTTTTTGTTTATTTTCTTTTAAGTCACCAAAAAAAAAGATTGAGTCCGTGCACCAATGTTACCCTTGACTTTCGAAATGCTCTAATTGCACCCTTCAGATTGAGCTCCGTGCGAAATCCTGGTCCCTCCACCCAATTCCGGCGTGACTCAGCAGCCGGAGCGCTGAGCTGGCTGTTTATTGTCCATGTAGGCAGCCTTAAACGGCGCCGTTTTGCGTGGATGGCCTTAATGAATCAACACGACGTTGTTTTGCCTTGGAGGGGAATTGAAACGTTGCTTGGGGAGGGGGTTGATCATTCGTTAGGCTTTCTCCTACTTCTCTTCAAACGTTTCCTCTCGCTGTCGTCCAGAGAATGGTGTGACATTAGGGCACTTTCTGGCTATTGCTTGAGTGAGTTCATTGCCAGGAGAAGGAAGTACGCCACAGGTACGAAGTGGTTGAAGCAGAGGCTATCGTCATCGTCAGCTACAACAAGGTTAGTAATACAGAATGTGTAGTTGAAGTTTAAATTTTTTTTTTTTGGTTTTCACTGATGGATGTTCACGTGGTGTCTTGATTGAAGCAGAGTTGATATTCGTTTGGTGTCTTGTTTAGATTTCTGTGTTGTTAGGTTTTTGTGGTTACGTTGTTAGGCAGGGGTTTGGTTTGCTCTGTTTTTTTTCTTCCTCAAAGAAAGGTTGCATGTGTTTAATTTGTTTGTTAACTTATCTAGCAGATGGATGAAGTACTGGACATTATGTTTCATCATGGAGGAAGTTTTGAGAAGGGCGTGGATGGAAAGATTGGTTACTATCCGGACAACAGAAACTGCGTAGGTGATGTTGAGGTGGATAGGTTGGATGTATTTTACCTGAGAAACTATTATAAGGAGCTAGGTTATGACAGAATGAAGGAAGTCTGGTGGCTTGTACCTGGAAAGAGCATAGGGGAGGGATTGAGGAAGTTAAATAGTGATGCAGACCTAAGAGAGATGTGTGAGATGGGTTCACAGAATGCCGGCCTTGTTGATATCTACATTGAACATCAGGTTTCGTCACCTGAACTGATAGAAGGGGAGGAGGTTATGGTATACATTGATGATCAAGTAAGGGACCTTGGGACTCAAGCTAAGGAAAATGTTGCAGCTGCCCCAGATGATGGTTCTAGGCCAAATCATGGAAAGAATCCTACTGCTAATGTGAGTCGACCTAGAGAGGAAGGGGTAAAAGCATCAGTTAAGGTGCCGTCTGAACAAAAAGTTAAAAAGAAGGCCAAGAACACCTCGAAACCAAGTCAAACAAAAGTTCATAGGAGGTATTGCCTCAGGTCTGCCACTAGGATAGGAGGCACAAAGGCTCAGAAAAGAGGGCAGCGTAGCAAGATCCCAGTGATGTTGATGTCATCTGATGAGGAGTCCTCTAAAACTGATGATAGTTCAGAAGATGAGCCCTATAAACCAGTAAGGGAAGACAGCTCATCTGATTCATGTGTTGCGGACCCTGTTCCTTCACCTAAGGTAAAGGGTAAGAAGAAAACAAGTAAGGGGAGTGCTTCACAGGATAAGGGTAAGGGAAAGAATAAGATGAAGGAGAAGATTTGTGTTGATGAAGATGCTTATGTGGAGGGTAATTCTGATATTGAAGTGGATTTTGGAAAAGTTGGAACTGATAAGAATGATGATTATGATGCATACGATCCTGGGACTGATTCTGATGGTGCCAACTCTTGGCATTCATTGGAGATGAAAACCCCACCCAATTCTGAAGACGAACTAGAAGAGGAGACCGAGTCTGATGAGGTGTTTCCTGTTTTTAGAGAGGGGGCTAGGTTCGGGGAGCTTCACTTGGAGGTTGGAATGAAGTTTAATACAAAGTGGGATTTCAAAGAGGCTGTTAGGGAGTACACCATCCAGGAGGGAAGGCGTATTCGGTTCAATAAAAATGATAGGAATAGGCTTAGGGCAGTTTGCAAGGTGAAGGAATGTGGTTGGGTCATCTTTGCTTCCAAGGACCGAGACGATACTTGCTGGCAAGTGAAGACTTTCAGAGATGATCATAGCTGTGCAAGGGAGGATAAGAACAGAGCAGCCAATCGTAACTGGGTTGCTAGTAAGCTGGTGAAGAAAGTCAGAAAGTATCCCAACTTCAGGCATTGTGATGCAAACACCTTCTTCAAGACCAAGTATGATCTGTCATTGAATAGGAACTCGATCTCTAGGGCACTGTCTGATGCTAGAAACCTTGTATATGGTGATGAAAAGGCTCAGTATGCAATGGTGAGGGACTATGGGGAGACACTGCTGAAGACAAACCCGGGTTCAACTGTCGAAATTTGCACCATCCCACAGCCAAACGGTGATGTGATATTTGAGAAAATGTATGTGTGTTTAAGTGGCTGCAAGAATGGATTTAAGGCAGGATGTCGTCCACTCATTGGACTTGATGGTGCTTTCCTGAAAACTGTCTTTGGAGGGCAGATTCTCTCAGCTATTGGGCAGGATGCAAACCACCACATATATGTCATTGCTTGGGCAGTTGTAGAAGTTGAAAACACTGCCAACTGGAAATGGTTCCTGGAACTACTGCACGCAGATTTGGGAGATTACAAGACACATGATTGGTGTTTCATATCCGACATGCAAAAGGTACACTACTGCTAATCCTTTCTAATTTAGTTTCCAGTTTATTTGCATCACTGTGTTACAATATCCTTGATCTGTAAGAGGCTTGCTGATATCTGAGTAGGACTACTGTAGATGCACGATAGTAAAAGTTAGGGACAATTATGGTGCCTTTGTTAGAAACTCAGGGACTATTATGGTGAAAATTAACAAAGTGAGGGTCTAGTATGGTGAAAATAAAAAAAGTAAGGGTCTAAATGGATGAGCATATAACTATGTATTCAACATACTTCTCTCTGTTGTATCTGTGTTAATTATTATTGGCATCCACTCTGTGTTGTAGGGACTCATAAATGCTGTACAGGAGGTGATGCCCAATGTGCATCACCGTTTCTGTGTGTGGCATTTGTGGAAGAATTTCAACAAGCAATGGAAAGATCTGGAGCTAAGAGGGTTGCTATGGGATTGTGCACGAGCCACAACATTTGAGGAATTCAGGGAACATAGGGAAAAGTTAAAGAGGCTTAATCCGGAGGCATGGGCATACCTAGAAAAGTGGCCAACACATTCTTGGACAAGATCTCAGTTCAGTCACAAGCCAAAGTTAGACTCAATTTGTAACAATGCGTGCGAAGTATTCAACGCAAAGATTAAGGAAGCTAGGAGGAAGCCTATAATCACACTGCTGGAAGAGGTTAGGATGTTCGTAATGAGGACGATGGCCAAAAATAAAGTGAAGTTGGATAATCATGTGGGGATACTTCCCCCAGTGATCAAGAGCAGACTGGAGAAGCTGAGGAAGGAATCTAGGCAATGGCAACCAATCTGGGCTGGAGACACCGGATACGAGAAGTTCGAGGTACATGGACACCCTACACACCATGTAGTGGATCTGGGGAAAAGGCTATGTACTTGTCAGTTTTGGATGCTAACAGGTAATGTCTTTAACTGTTACTTAATTATTAAATTACTCTGCCTAGTGAGTCTAATTAACTATGCACCTACTTGTTATTGCTGATGATGGTGTTGCAGGAATCCCATGTGTGCACGCATGTGCTGCTATTGCAAGGGTCAACAAGTGGCCTGAGGATTTCTGCCACAAGCTCCTCACAATGGAGTCCTACAAAGCCACTTACTCCCACCACATAAATCCTATACCTGGCCAACAATTATGGGAAAGATCTGAGGCCAACAGACCATTGGCACCTTTGGTTAAGAGGAAACCTGGACAGCTCCAAACCAAGAGAAGGAAGGATGCGGATGAGGGGGGTCACTCTAGCAAGAAATCCAAGTCAACCACCACTCTGAAGAGACAGCTACGACCATTCACTTGCAAGTATTGCTTGCAGAAAGGTCATACAAAAAGAGGGTGTCAGAAGAAGAAGGCGGCTGAAGCTGCAAAGGCTGAGAAGAAGAAAGCTGCGGAGGCTGCTGCTAAAGACCCTAAGGCTGCTGCTCAGAATGTCACTGCAACTGCCACTGCTTCAGCTACAACAACTACTTCCAATGCACCTCAAGCTGCAACTGCCTCTGCTACTGCTACAGGCTCTGGAATTGCAACAGCGTCCGCTACTGCAACTGCTACTGCATCTGCCCCTTCTCCTGCCACTCTTGTGGATATGGATGTCCAGCAGGCTGAAATTGATTTGTCTCAGCCCTCATACTCTGAAGCTGAAAACTCCCAAAAGGTATTTGTTTAATAATGTTTCATGTAATGTGTTTTTATTACTTGTCTTATTTTATAGGCTTTATGTCAAATATTGTCTATATTGCAGCAGCATGAACAAACCAGGAACACACCTACAAGACCTGGGAAACTGCCACTTAGAAGAAGGTCACCTCCTCCAACTGGCTCTGCATCATTCAATCCAATGGAGGGAGCTAGTGAGGCAACTGCAGCAAGGCTTGCCAACTTCCTGAAGTTTGTACCCACCCCAGGGTTCAAACCGCCAAGAAAGAAGTGATGCAGATCCTAGCTTTAGGTTGAGATTATGAAAGATTGTAATATTTTGTGAAACAATTATCTTAGTCTCTTTTGTTTGGTCATGGTGATTTATAGACACCTCTGCAACTTTTAAATACTAATTAAGTTGCTGGAATCTAGCTGAAACAATGCTCAGAATTTTTTGGCTTGTTATTGTCATCAATGCATTATTGCAGAATTTTATATGAACTATTTTTATTGTGATTCAGTTATGAATTGTGCCTTATGTAAGCTCATCCTACTGTTGCTTATCCATATCAATTATGTTTACAAGAACAAAACCAAATAGTCATTCATTATATCAAAAACAATCTAATGTCAATTACATTATTCATAAACTGGATTACACTGGTTGTGTGTTTCAACTCTCACCCTAATCAAACCTTCAACAGTAACATCAACACAAACACAACTAACATAAATACCCCTAAACCAAGCACTTGGACCATCAGCTTTACATTTCTCACATCTGCTTCCAGCTTGCCCACCTTCCATGCAATGTTCATCTTCATCCCACCTTGCTCATCTTCTTCATCAGATTTCAGCGGCACCTCATCCTTTGCCGAATCTGCCCAGACAAATAACCCACACCAATTCTTTCCACTAGTCTGCAAACAAGCATCAACCTTATCAAACAACTACCTCAAGTAACCAACACTATAAATTTCAGCCAAATTTCAGCTAGTAATTGCACTCACGTTATAATTCGGACACCCGAAGAACGGCTTATTAGGATGACTCTCCGTCCCTGACCACCGAAGGACAGGCCTACACCCACAACCACACCACTCTAGAACTGCTGAACGCCGGGCACGCACATTGTTTCCTCTCCAGATTCCAGTTGCAGATGAGCGATTCGACCTACGAGAAGCTTGACTGTCACTCATGGCGGGAGAGGACGAAGAAGAATAACAGGGAAGAAGAGGGAGAGTTGGACGACGAACCAATACACATAGAAAGAGGGAAGAACAACTTAGGGTTTATAATTGGTACCAGGGACTACTTTAGGGAATTTCGACATTTTTTGAAGATCCTCCACATCAGCTAGCCGTTTAAGGCTGCCTACGTGGACAATAAGCAGCCAGCTCAGCACTCCGGCTGCTGAGTCACGCCGGAATTGGGTAGAGGGACCAGGATTTCGCACGGAGCTCAATCTGAAGGGTGCAATTAGAGCATTTCAAAAGTCAAGGGTAACATTGGTGCACGGGCTCAATCTGAGGGGCCATTATGGGGTTTTACTCAGAGTAAGGAGCATAACATTTTTTAAAAAATGATTTGCTATTATCTTTTTAACGGGATATTTTATTAAATTTCATCTATAAAATATAATAAAATAAGAGTTAAAATTTATTTTGTTAATAATGAATATAATATTTTTTATGTAATAAAAACTAAAAAGTATTTAAGACTAATATTGTTTACAAGAGGTTAAATTTATTTATTCAGAGGTTTTGTTGAAAACTTGAAATTAACCATCCATTTTAGTAGAACGAACATGAGAGAACATTATTTACGTAAATGAATCTTTTCAATTTTTTTTATATTTTTTGTAAAATATTATCTTTTATTATATATTTTTTAAATAAGACCAAAAATAAATATATGAAAAAAAATATTAAATAAAAAAAATCATATTTTAAAAACAAAATTTAAGAAAATGCATTTCCCATTAGTTACAAGTCTTTGTTATCACTTATCACTCAGTGCTCAGTAGTCAGTTCATCTGTGTTGACTAAACCAGCAACCACAATTCAGTGTTGACTTTACCACCAAAATTAGGTGACTACATAACTAGGGTTTCAAATTCCCCGCCAATTCTCTTCTCTCTCTCTTCAATGGCAACAGAGGAGAATGACGCCAAACCAGAAACCACCCCCAACACCACCGTCCCTCATCTCCCTACCTCTACACCCAACGACGTCGTTTCGGAACCCATCCAGAAACAGCAGCAGCAGCAGCAACAACCGCCATTGAACCCTAGAGACTTCATCCTCTCCGTCGCTTCCAAAATCGCTACCCAGCCACTTCATAACACTCCCGACCCTCACGTCTGGGGCGTCCTCACCGCCATTTCCAACAATGCTCGCAAAAGAACCCAGGTAACTCGTAACCTTCTCTCATTACTTATATTCACTTTTTCTTTAGCTTTAATTCGAATAGCACTTTTGGATTTCCTCAAATTGTTTGAAAAAAAAAAAGGTTAACTTTTCTTGTTGGTTTCGAAAATACAAAGTAAAAAATAAAAACCATGTACTTGTAAGTTACTATTACGTAGGACAATATGGAAAGGGAAAAGGCATAACTTTTAATTGAATGTATAGTTAGCCATGTAGGTTTTACAGATTATTTGTATTCAACTTATAGGCGAACTTGGATTTATTCACATTATAGGCGAAAAAGTCTTTTTTGTTTTAAATTTTTTAGAATTGTCTAAGAAGTAATTTTTTATTAAATGATTTTGAAAACGAAAGAAGCTGATTCATATGTAGGACTATATGCAATAAGGGAAAGCTTTTTTTCTCTTTAAAAGGAAATAAAGGGTATAGATATCACTTATTCAATGATTTTGCTATCGACATGGTTCATGATTGGACAATGTGGTATCATTTGATCCAATAACATACTTCACATGGGCTGTGGAGATAAAAGTTTTGTGGTTGTTTGGTGAACTAGTTAATTTTTGGTACATAACAATCTTTGCTTTTTCTTTGATAGAAGCATCAATCTTAATAATTGCAGCATTGTTTGATTTTCATCTGACTGGGAGAACTGTAAGCAGGGAATAAATATTCTGTTGACTGCTGATGAGCACTGCATTGGGCGATTGGTGGAGGATGTGCGTTTCCAGATTGATTCCAACTCTGTTAGTGCAAACCATTGCAAAATTTATAGGATGAGGGTTACCAATGAAAATATGGAGGACACTATGTCTGTATTCTTGAAAGATACGAGGTTGTTGCCATTTCTTTTTTGGATTTATTTTACATGCATTCTACCGAGGTGTAATTTACATGTAGCTTGTCCCACCTAGTGGTATAGATTTATTATTTTTGTTGTATCATCCATTGCCAAGTCATTTTAAATTTTTTTTCTGAATCTGTTGAAGATGTGTCAGTTTGTATTTAAGTGCTGCAAGTTGTCTAATTTGGAATTTGTCTTGCTCCCTTCATGTTTTGTTTTTTGTTTAGCACAAATGGAACTTATCTGAACTGGGAGAAATTGAAAAAGAATAGTGCTGCTGTAAAAGTTCATCATGGAGATATTATATCATTTTCAGCTCCCCCTCAACATGGTAATATGAGTTCCTTTGGAATTCAGTGATTCTATTACGATTTTATCTTTTATACCAATCCCGCCATTGTACAACTCACTCTCATCACACACACACACACACACACTTGCATCGATATTTGTTAGAATTTGCAATGTATCTTTGTTCTCTTTCCAAAAGGAAACTTTTTTTGTTCTCTTTCCCTATTGAAAAACTTTTGTCTTATCTTAACAGAGCTTGCATATGCTTTTGTATATCGAGAGGTGGTTGTGTCCACTCCCACAACAGATAATGCAGTTCCCAAACGGAAAGCAGGTAGCATTATGATTAGCAGCTCACATACATACTATTCTTAGTCATTCTTGCATTATACTCTGGTTAATGCTCATAAGCAGAACTCAGACCTCTATTTTGTCAAAGATTAAAGCTTCATATGTGATGAATGTCATAATTTTGCTATGCTTTGTTGCAGGATGTTGCTTTGAGACAAATTTATTCGATTGTATAGGTTATATTGTATCGAGATTGATACTGATTTTCTTTTTGCTTTAACTTTTCCCCCCTTGTATGTAGAGGAGTTCGTTTCTGAAAACAAGAGATTGAAGGGTTTAGGCATTGGTGCTCCTGAGGGTCCTATATCTCTTGATGATTTCAGAAGCCTTCAAAGATCAAACACGGTGTGTTAATTTTGAAGGATTGAAGTATAAATGAGTGAAGCAAACCTTTTTTTTTTCTTTAAGTTATCCAATGTTCTTGTTGCCAGGAACTGAGAAAGCAATTGGAGAATCAAGTTGTTTTAATTGATACCTTGCGTAATGAAAATCGTGCAGCTGTTGAACTTCATGAAAATGTACGTAATTTCATTCATTTTATGACTTACTTTTCCAGTGTGATATTTAATGGCTATTTGTGCATCTAATGGATTTCAGAACAAATCTTTGTCTTAATTTAAACTTATTTATTCATGTTGCTTAAAACCTACAATATCTTACCTAATATATGATCCATTCTCTAGGAGCTGAAATCAGTCAAAGAGTCGGTAGCAAAAGGTTACCTTGATCAATTGAAAGAGTTACAGCTAATGGTCGATCTCAAACACAAGGAGTTGGGAGAAGCTAACAAAATATCTGCTGAACAGAAACATGCATTGGAAGACCTTAATGAGAATCTTAGTGTTTACATGCAGTCATGTGCTGAAGCAAATGCTATAATACATAGGTATGCGTTGTTGGATTCAGAATTTATCATTGATGTAGATATTGAATGGTATGAATACTTCATATTATGTAATTTCTTGGGCTGGCAATGGATACCCGTGATGCTCCCCATCCACGTTTATGAATATGCCCCATTCCCGCCCCATCCCCATCACGGGTCCCCGATTAATTGTCTCCGCGAGGATGGCGGATATCCGCGGGTATTCATGGGTATTGTCTTTAAAGTTGTTTTAAAACAATTTAACACAACTCATAACACAATCTTTCAAAAATTCAACAAAGTTTAACATAAATCAACATAATCCAAAGTTCCAAACACAATTTAACATAATCTAATACAAATATTAAATATCCACCATGATAACTTATAACTTTTTATACAAGTGATGACATTTTAGTAAATTCCACCTTCCTGGGGATATTGCGAGTCCCGGTGGGGTACCCTACCTCTACTCCCATCCCCGTCCCCTTCCCCAGTAATTTCAGGTTGTCCTGATTCAAGTTTATTGATATTTATAGTGGCTTCTGATTAGAGCTTATCAAAATGGTTCAGCCTGTCTTTTTATGTTGAAGTTGTTAAACTAATTTTGAATCACTTTTGGAGCTCGTTTTCTATATTTATTTCTTTTTAAAATTTATTTTCCTGGTATTTGAAGTGCTAATATTTATGTTGGTCTATATGGTAACTCTCTCAGTCAAAAGGTAAATATTACTGAACTGAAGGAACAATTAGATGAAGAGAAAACTAAGCGAAAAGAAGAGCAAGAAAAGGCTGCAGATGATCTAAAGGCTGCAGTTCATAGAGCTCAGTCTGAGGCTCAGGAAGAATTAAAACGACTTTCTGATGCTGCGTCAAGAAGAGAAAGAGAACTACAAGAAACAATAAATAAGCTCCAGGTTTGAAAGTTTTGATACTAATATTGAAAAAAAATAATAAAAAAATCTTAATTACTTTTTGGGTCAAGTTTAAGTTGCCTACTGGTGGTTTCTTGTGATCTGTTGCAGGAGTCAGAGAGGGAGAGTTCTTCGCTGGTTGAAACCTTGAGGTCCAAGCTGGTACGACTACGATGCTGATGCTGTTAGCCAAGCCTTAGTGCCAAATTTTATGTACTACAAATGTTATTCCTTTTCTAATGCAGGAGGATACTAGGCAAAAGTTGGTTGTCTCCGATAATAAAGTTCGCCAGTTGGAAACACAATTACATGAAGAACAGCTGGCCTCTGCAAATGGTGAAAAGGTACAAAGATAACTTTATATGGAGTTTCATGTTACTTATCCATATTTTGGTTTAGCTGCGAATAACTAATTCTCTGCTGATTGATGAGCAGAGAGTAGAAGAACTTGAGCTGGAGACAAGAAGTTTAAAGAAAGAGCTTGAAAGTGAAAAGGTATAGACGAAAAGGAAGTTCATGGTATAGAATACAGATAGCTTTTGGTACAAAACCATTTATGAAAATAATGTCTGCTTTGCAGTAATTCCTGTGTTCTTATCTTATTTTTCCTAATGTCATTTCTATGTGAATGCAAAGTTATTCTATGAGTTGTGCTGACAGTGCTTATGGTTCCAGGAATACTGAATCCCATAGCAGATCTGTTTCTTCAGCATTCCATCTGATTAATTTCTTTTCCACCTGAAGTTTCTTTCTTTGTTGCTGTTGTTAGCAGGTAGCTAGAGAAGAAGCGTGGGCTAAAGTTTCAGTTCTTGAGCTTGAAATAAATGCTGCAATGCGAGATCTTGATTTTGAGAGACGGAGGTTAAAAGGTGCCAGAGAAAGGCTTATGCTTCGGTAAGGTTTTTATATGATTGCTAATATTCATCATGGGTGACATGGCTAGTCTCGATAGGATAATGTATATAAGGGTTGAATGGTAGATTTTTTTTTAGTGTGAAATGCTGATTGACGGTGTAGCTGTTTTTTAATGCAACATGTATGCTTCTGCCTCAATCTTCATGGTGATGATAATTTGATACACTTTGGCTGAAGCTCAATCACTAAATAACCACAACTATTTGTGATGCAGGGAAACACAGCTACGATCGTTTTATTCTACAACCGCAGAGATACAAGTACTTTTCGCTAAGCAACAAGAGCAACTAAAGTCTATGCAGAGAACTCTAGAAGATGAAGATAATTATGACAACACATCAGTTGATATGGATGGAGCCATGGGTGGAACATCACCCAGAGAAAAAGAAAATGCTGCAAAGGCAGGATCTGTTAACTCTGCACAGAAGCTTAACAGAGATCAAGTTGAAACATCAAGCGATGAAGCCAGTGTCACCGAGAAGCATGACTGCGGTTTAAGAAGTGAAGAATGCCAAAATACGCAAGAAGCCGAATTCACCAGTGCAGATCATGACCATGGTGTTAGAGATGGATTCGGTTCGAATATAGATGGTGTTGGCACGGCACCTATGATTGAGGGAGATGCCATATGCACCGAGCGAGTTGTTGAGACTGAAAGTCCTGCAAATTGTGGTGACCGGAACTTCGATTTGAACAGGAATGATGCTTTAGCTGGGGACACTATGCAGCTTGATGATGATGTTAATGGACAAGAAACTGAAGACCATGTTCAAACAACTACTAGGCAAGTTTTACATCACTCGCAATCAAATAATCATGTCGACACTCAAAAGACCATCGAGGATACACAAGCCAGAGACACAATCCAAACAGCAGACCTTATAACTTCCGAAGTTGCCGGTAGTTGGGCTTGCAGCACAGCTCCATCTGTGCATGAAGATAATGAATCTCCAACCAGAGACAACAATGCAAGTTCTGGACCATTGCATGATTCGAATGGTATGGTGGCCGAGAATCAGATCACTCCTACTTCAGATGCTGATGGTGCCGGAAGAAATAATGAACAAAAACTACAAAGCGAGACGATTGGCATTGTTGCTACTGATTCAAGGGGGCAATCTGGAGGCTCTGCCAATCAAGAGAGAGACAATGTTGCGGCTCTATTTGACTCGGAAACTGAGAGTTGCAGCGACACTGGCGATGATGACATAGCTGATGCAAAACATGGATCAATGTCTGATGCAGAAACTCAGGGTGGTGAGCATGATGAGGAGGATCAAAAGCAGGATGATAATGATTCCATGGATGAAGATGATGAAGCCACTCAAGAAGATTCTGTTGGATAGTAGTGGGGAATAGGGTGTATCCAATGAGTCTTCATTTTGTTCTAAGTTGTATATTCTTACTTCTTAGGGTTCTGCATTTCTAACACCAATATCTCTTCTATTTTTCCTCTCTAATTATCATTAGGCTATTTTATTGTATATAAGCTTTCATTCAAATTTCAATGAAAATGTGTTAATATGAATGTCTATGAACATGGTATTCATAATTGGAACTTGGAAGACTCGACAACAATTCACCACATTTATTTAGAATTTAGCACATTAAACATCTTACAAGTTAAGACTTAAGAGCATTAGCCACAATAGCAGAGAATTGGTATTTATTTATTTTTAACCCCTACATTGAATCAATACATAATTCTCCACTATTAAATATACTATAACTTATGTAAAATAAATTTTACCCCAAATTTAATAATAAACAAGATATTGTATCAATGTACAATTCATACAAAAATGTTATGTTGACTTATTAGACATCTAATATTCCTCACACAAGCACATGGAACACACCTTAAGTTTTATATATTTATATATTTATGTAAGGGTGTTACTCCTATAGGAGTTTGTATAAAATAACCTAATGAATCTGTTATAGATCATTATTAAACCTAAAAAGTAAAAACCTGCATGAAGCCTAGGAGGTGGTAGAAACCGACCATGTACGATGGTCGGCGTGGGCTGAGCAAGAAAATTCCCAATACCCAAAATTGAGTAGTCATTAGTCAAAGGATAGTAACAAAGTTTTTCACACAAGAAGGAAATAAAAAATCAAAATTATGAATAATGCAAACCCTGGCAATAATAATAACTAAGATTCTCAAATCTCAATGAACCCGGACAAGCAAATTAAAGGACGTTTTATTATTTCATATATGATTTCAAACATTATGGTATTTATATATATAGAATGATGCCATTTGAAATGTTCACTATTGCTCACGCTATGACTAAAAAATAAAAAAAATAAAAGAATGCATGATTGATTAAATTATGAAAATAATAAGACATACCCTAAAGTCAAAGGCTACTAGTGTAGGAACTAAAGGAGTAAAAGTTAACGGGCCAAGAGTTATTAGAAAACTGAAACTAATAATACACGTAGATTGCTTTAGCTATATCAAAAGTCAAAGAACAAGTAAGGGTTCACGATAAAGAAATTGTTTATGAATTAAATAAATAAGGAATATATATTCTAGAAATTATTGTAACAAAGAAATTTTGAGAGATTTCTAATCAATTCAAAAAACAAAAAAAGTAGTAGTTGGAAGAACAAGCTAATCAAATATGATTATTATATCTTATTTCCTAAATCCTTATAATAAGAAAGAAAATACTCAAAAAACAAAATGTGTCATACACTGTACGCATGCATGCATTCGGTCAATTTCTATGATTCAATTTTTATATATGTTTATAATTCATAGTGATAAATAATTTGACTAATAAGTTTACTCATTTTTTTTTCTTCTTCAAAATAATGTACATATACACTGAAATAATATAAGTCCAAACTATACTCCAATGGAATATATACTACTTTCCTTTATTGCATGATTCCGAATCAATATATATGGTACAAAATTCCATATATAGATATAAATAATTGTAGATGTTTTAAAAACGTAATGATGATAATGTTAACACAAGAAGAAATAATGTAAGTCATGATGATGATGAAGATGTTTACCAATTTTGCTGAGGGGTAATCAATGGCATAGTGGATAATTGAGTGGCAGAGAGAAGAATAGAAAGATCATATAGATTTCTAGTTATTTGAATAATAATAATAATGGAAATGGAAGAATAAAAATTGTGTGATGCATGTTGAGGTGGACCACAAGGGTTATTAGTTTGATGGTGAGAGGTGCATGTAAACTCAGCTAGCAGTCAATACTTATTATAACTATTGCATGTGAAACTACTGCCCCCCTCTTCCAACTCAATTCAACTTATGTATACTCTCTTGACATGCATCCCTATCCATCTATATTATATTTTATTATTTTAATTTTATTTATCATGAAAATTTTTCCACCACATTGATAAAATAAAGATATTTACTATGGGTCAATATCTAAAATACAGAAAAACAAAATCAAAATACATTAAATTAAAATATTCTAAAAATGTAAATTAATATCTTCTAAATAACACTTAAACTCTTCATATTACGAACATTTGAAGCACGTATCATTCACAAAACCAAAAAGGGATTTTGAAACTTTTAAAAATTCTATGCTACGACTACAATAGCTAAGTAGGTATTTATAATCTCTTATTAGGTTAAAACAAAGAAAAACCCTAAAGCCCATAAACATAAGGCCCAATCTAGTAATTAAATAAACAAAATCAAAATACATTAAATTAAAATATTCTAAAAATGTAAATTAATATCTTCTAAATAACACTTGAACTCTTCATATCACGAACATTTGAAGCACGTATCATGACCAGTCGATCAACTCAAATTAATTAATTGAAATTAATATCTAAAAAAATAGTTTTATAAGGTGTACTTGGATTCTTTCACAATACTGTATAGTTCTTATGTTAAACTTTTTTTTTTTATTTAATAACTCATTATATTGGTGTTTTCGTTGAGAATCAACTAATCTATTAAAAAAGGCTACTTTTTGAAAAATTCTACTTGTAGGAAATAGTGAAGTGCCACTAAATAAAATACTGCAAAGTGCAAAGCGCGCAAAACCAATTCTTAAAAGAAAATGTATTGTTTTGCTTGATGTTTTACGAACTAATTATATTGACAAACCCTAATAAGTTTATCTGTTCTTTAAGCACTTCTTTTAGAGTGTTGACTGTGGAGATATTCTAGCATTTATTACAACTTGACGAATATATTTAACATTTGAATTAAGTGGTGTTTGGATATATTAATGATTAATATGTTTCTCTCTCTCTCTCTTTCTTTCTTCTTTTTTTTGTTTTTTAGCAAAGATAGCTTTAAGAAAATGGTAAGTTAATCTTATATATATACCTAAGCTGTTATCAAACATAACATGTTATAATGTCTAAGCTCAGCACGCTTGTGTGCAACTTGAATCATAGTTATTGAATAATTCTTTCACATGCAACACTAAAATTTCTTCTTCATGCCTTCATTATTATCAGTTGGCCGGTGATGAAAAGATTGCAAGCAAATATTATTATTATTATTATTATTATTATTATTATTATTTTGACAAATGGTTTTGTAAGAAGTAGTAAAATTCTTCCTTTTTTTTCCATTATAAATATATTACTATCTCTTTATTCAACTTCACTTCAACACACACATATATACACACTATCATCTACTGACTTGCACTGGTCTAGTAATTATTAGTTTGGATTAACTTATTTGAATAAAAAAAAGTGTTGTTAATAAAAATTAATTTTATTAAATTTTAAATTTATTTGAATATATTTTTAAGAAAAATTATTTTTATAAAAAAAATAAAGGATTAAGTGCTATTTTGATCCTCAATATTTTAGATTGATTCTAGTCAATTTTTCGGTACGACTTTCCATCAATCGAGCGATGAAGTTCAAAGAGAAGAGACCCAAAGGGTGCTGCTTGAACTACAAGTAGAGCTGGCAGCCGAAAAATTAAAAAGAAAGGCAGTGGAGGATGAAATAGCAACCGATAAAACAAAAGGACAGACAATGAAAAATGAAATAGCAGCCAAAAAGATAAAGATGCCGGCAATAAAGAGTGCTCTGAGATGACTAATTCAAGTGCAAAGTGGAGAGTCGTCACAAGACGTCGTTGCATGGATGAATTTCTTGAAGGGACAGAGTGAAAAGTAGATATAAGATTAGATTTTTTTTTAAATATACACTTTTTTAAAGTTGACTATACAACTCTTAGTAATTGATACACTTTATTGATATTTATATAAATATATGAATTTGCTTCGTAATTTTTTTAATGCCATTTCGCCATCAATTTATTTGTTAAGAGACAAAATAATTAAAATTTGTAATATTAAGAAAAATCCTAAAAATAAAAAAACACAAATTAAAAAACAATACCTAGTACATCCGAATTAAAAACAATGTTGATGTGCGGTGCAAAATATAATATTTTTACGGTCGTTTAGCCAGAAAAATAGCGGCGGTTACAAAACGGATAAAATTAAATTTAAAAATTCTACGTTGTTAGATAGTGATGGTTTCTAACCGCCGCCAAATAAATTTGAAAAAAATAACGGTCCTTAAATAGTGGCGGTTCATAACCGTCGGTAAATTTTGACGAATTCGAAGTTGGTGATATTGCCGCTATATATTGATTTTGCGGCAGTTGTGCCAGTAGTTCATGAAAACCCCCGCAAAATCAAATAGCCACATCCTAAACTGCGACGTTTATGGAACCGCTGGCATGTCGTTTTGCGGTGGTTTTAGAAAAAAAAAATAAACGCCGCTATTTCCCGATTCTCTTGTAGTAGTGTTATTTCTGTCTTAAAAAATTTTAAACAGGTTCAATGTAGTCTTGTCGTTAAATTTGACACTAATAGTTAATGGAATGATGAGTGATGTGGATGTTAATAACGTTACTAGTTAAGTCATATCTTTTTTCATGCATGTGTTAAAAAAAATATAAACAAAACCTTCTTGTAGCACTTATTCTCTTCAATTTCCTTTTTATACAAAACTCCAAATCCTAACAATCAATCATCAATGCTCCAAAATCAAAGAAAAAAATGTTTATATTAGTAATTGTTGGTAAATCGGTTTTACTTACATATTGAAATCGAATACTATTAACTCTTCAATATGCAAAATTTTTGTATCAAATTTAATGGTGAGATAATATTGAACCCATTTAAAAATTTCTTAGAATTGAAATAAGATGTTTAAAAGTTTTTGGGACTAAAATAAGACGTTTGAAATATTAGAGACTAAATTAGAATTCAGCCCAAACGACGTTAGGAACCAAAATAATATTTTATTCAAAAATAAATTATTTATCTTTTTCTAAAAATTAATAATATCTTATTTTTTAAAAAAAACAAAAAAATATTTTTAATATTTTAGTTTTTTAAAGTTTATTTAAATATAAATTTTTTTATTTTTTAAAAATAATAAAATAAATAAATACTTTTTAAATATTAATCTAAACTAACCATAAATAACATATTAATCCATTTAAATAGATATAAAAAATTTGAATTTCATTTTATGTATACAATAATTCACTGATATAATGCAAAATTAAAAATGTACGCTACCTTATGAAAATTAGAAAGTTACCTTCTATATCATACATTACATGGTAGAATTAACTAATTGTATACATATTTAACCCGTGAAATAAATTTATTACATATTTTATTTGAATCCGAAATATTGTATTTTGAATTAGTATATGTATTCAGTTCTCATTATTTCAGTTTAAATAAGAAACCAAAAGAAGAAGAAGAAGAAGTTCAAACGTGCAGAAATTAAAATATCTAGTAATTTAAAGTAGAAAAAAAATGTTGTGAAAGAAGACAAGCCTAAAATAATGATATATATTCCTAATTAAATTGAAAAACCAGTCCGATCCTACTCACTCAAATAATTCTAAAAACCAACCAAAAAATAGATATATATTTCAAGATATTGGTGAGCCGACAAAAGAATCTCCTCCTTAATTAGAAGAAAAGAGATATGGATGGATGCATGTTATAAGCAATTGTCCTACTCCATTTTAATTATTATTATAATATAACTACCATATACTAAAACCACAAAAGCAATAATATCATATTGAATATATTTATATGTATGGAGGGATTTTGATACCAAGGTTGACTATTGCAACATGTTGAAATATAATGGCCGTAGTGTGCATATATATGAATGTAGTTTGGTGTTAGTAGTAGTACAAGAAATGATAGTGAAGCCCTAATGCCCTATAGTGTAGTGTGGTTATTAGTAGTTCTTGTGTCCTCACTAACCTTTCTTCTTCAAAATCCCCATCATGGGTGACTCATCTATCAATAACCCTATCTTTAATGGCCATCTACTTTTGTACATATGTCAAATAAATAATAATACATATACGTACGTATGTATGTACACGTATATACTACATATATACGCTCTAACATGACGAATCATACACACCATCATTTTACGTGAGAAAAAATATTAGGAACTAACACTTTTATTAATATTAACTAATATTTTGTATTAATATTTTATTTTTACACTTTTTTTTTTTGTTTATGGTATTTTTCAACCTAACAGGTCAAAGGCTAACCCGTCGCAGATCTGAACTCTATTTAAAGATCTGTCGCTACTAGCAGGGACGGACATACGGGGGCGAGTGGAGGCCTCGGCCCCAATTTTTTTAAAAAAAATTAATAGTAATAAGTTATTAAGTATGATTTAAATTTTTAAAAAATTTATTTAGTATTTAGTTTAATATAAATAAAATTTCAGTCTAACTTAAATATTAATGATTTCTAATATTTAAAAAGTAAGTAATAATATTAAAAAAATTTGAAAAGATATTATTACTAATATTTTTTAATTAAATAAAATTCTTCAAATCCTATAAAGTGGATTTTTTTTTCTTGTGAGCGTCTTTCTTGATTCGTTTGGTATTAATTCTCTTTGTTTTAACTACTACAATTGAGAGATCTTTTTTAGCTATAAATATTGTGAAAAATAACTCAGAAACAAAATGAAAGATGAATTTCTTGCTATTTGTATTTTAATTATATTGAAAAGAAAATTGCTGAAAAATTTGACACAGATTCTATTACGGATGAATTTTATGATACGAAGAATCGACCATTTCGTTAATAAAAAAATACATACATATTTTTTGTACTTTAAAATATATTCTCTATCGGTATATTTTTGTAATACATTTTACATTATATAATATTTGTATAATTTTTTAATATTATATATGTTATTAGCCCCATGATAATATTTCTGGATCCGTCCCTGACTACTAGCCAATGAATTTCTGTATATACAAAATGATATTCGAATTCTCAATACTTATTTAAATAAACGAGTGAGTTGATCACTCTACCAACTCAAATTGATTTATTTTTACACTATTAAATTTAAAATTTAATTCAAAAATATTTTGTTGACCAAAAATATTGCCTGTTGGACATATATAGGATTGCTCTTATGTGAGAGCACAATATATTATCTTTCCTTATTACTAATATTTTGTTTAAGCGCTTAATTGCTTAAAGTACAATATATTATCTTTATAAATAATATCACATTCCGTATTACTAATATTTTTATAAAAGTTGATGTTGAAGTAATATATAAAAAGCAAAATCAATATCATATAAATGCTAATAGAATAGCATATGTAAAGTGCACAGACCCGGCCCGGCCCGAAGGCTCGGCCCGGTCCCGAATATTTTATGGGCTAATTTGGTGTGATTTTATCGGGGTTTAGGATCGGGTAAGGGTCTCAAAAATAGACCCAGTTATTATTTTGGGTCGGGTCCGGGCCATAGCTCGGGTCACCCGGTGTCCCAGTCATCATACACAATTAATATTTTGTGTTATTAGTGATGGATAATGACTATTCTTATGTAAAATTTAAGTATTGTAAATCTTAATATTTTGTGTTATTAGTCATTATAAAACTATAAGTTAATGTTTTATATTTAGAATGCATAAGACTTTAGACTAATGCATAATATTATGTTATTTGTATTGATTTAAATATTTAGTATTATTAGACAATATTAGTATTGATTGTGATTATACTTTAATTTTAAAGAATGGTTGGTTCTTATTATATTTTTCTAAGTGAAATTTACCATGTTAAATAATGGTTGGAGTCTTAGAAATTTGAATATTTTTACATGCTAGCTTACAAGAAGGTATCAACGTAATGTAATGTTAACGGCCCGATTTTCACCCGGTATAATTGTGACCCGAAAGTGTATTGATTTCATCGGATCTAGGATCGGATTCGGGTCTAATAAATAGATCTGGTGTATATTCCGGGTCGGGTCTGTGTCACATCAAACCCAGCTTCACCCGATCCATGTGCACCCCATTATGTATGTACACCTTATTCAAGAGAAATGAATAATGCAATGTATTATTGTACTCTTCAAATCATCACTTAGGTCCTTTATTAGTTTCTCTCTACTAACTTGAAAATGACAACATTTAACGTCAAAGTAATCCCCACAAACTTTTTGCGCTATACCATGACATTTCGTTTTCCTGCAAGCAATACCATCTTAGCTCTATTATGTTGCATCACTGCCACAAATCACAATCAACTCATAACTAATTAAGTATTGCTTAGGGATGCCAATATTTTCCACTACACTCGGGTTTTCTTACGGGAAAACACTTTGAATAAGACTCCTGTTTAGAGATATAATTATTTATTTTATATTTTTTTATTAACTTAAATTTTTTTTTAAATTAATATCGTGACATAGTATCAAAGTTTTATATTTAAAAAGTTTATAGTTTGAATTTTAGTAAAATTTAAAAAAATAAATAACATAAGACAAATAAAAAAAATAAAAAAAGTTTATGAAAAAAAAGATCAAATAAATTTAAAAAAGTTTTTGTTTAAAAAAAATATCAAAGATATAACTATTTATGTTACTTTCTTCTATTAACTTAAATTTTTGAGATAAGTAACTAGTATCATAACAACTCCAAAAACAAAAATTAATATCTGCTGGAACAAAATATTTATGAAATATGTTCGAAAATTCGAAGAGAGATTTCTATCTTATTTTTTCTGTGTATGATCTACGAAATATATAAAATGTCTAAATTGTCTTTTATCTATAATATCTATTTAGATTTTGTAATATTAATTACACACACACACACACATATATATATATATATATATAAAATGTTGTATCATTGTTTTTTTTTTTTTTTTTGAATTTTTTATTCTTTTTCAAAAGGTTTCTTAACTAAAAATCTCTATAGGAGTGATCACTAGGATATGATACAATATTCTCCTAGATAGGGATAATTAGGACAGAGATGGAGAGCAAAAAGACACTCTCACCCCATCTTCGTCCAACTCTATTGATATCTTTGCAGTACAAAAAAAAAATCACCTTTTAATGGCAATTTTATATTTTCAACAAAATAAAAATAGTCGGTACAACATTCATTAACAATATATTTGTCTTTTTATGCATTATTTATAAAAAAAAAATTAGTAGTAATTATAATAATCACAAGTAATTTTTTTTAATAGTCACAAAATTTCTATAACTTGTCAATATATTATATAATAATAATAATAATAATAATAAAACATATATAATTGTTACAAAAAAAAAAACCTAATAAAAAATAATAATCATAAGATTATTATCACAAAATATTTGTCACTAGAACTAGTATCTCTTATGGTTGTAGATACACTCCACTCTATATATGATTCACTTTATTAATGGTAGGTGTGTAACAATACTCAATCATAATTAATTGAGGTGTAGCAATATACTTTATTATTTATCACTTTTAATTTCTTCTCCTACACATAATCTCATACACAATCACTATTTTTCTATTAATTAACATTATTTTTTAATAAAATAAAGTAATATATATAATTCACTTGTGTATGATGATATGAAAACAAAAAAGACATCGAATGGATGGAAGAAAGGGAGGGGGGCATAGTGATGATAATGATGAAGAAGAAGATGAAGCCAAAATGGGTTTCATTTTCCAAATAAATGAGTATGGCTTTGGTACTCAATTACATGAAAGAAAAGGGACAAATAAGGGACCTAACTATATTGACTATACTGCCCCCTTAGTTTTATCCTCATCATACTTACTTGTACCCTTCCAATACTCCACTCCTACTCTCCCCACGTGATTTTCACGTGCAAATCCCATGTGACCTACTTTTGAGTTTTCAATTTCAGATTGCTTTGCCCCTCAAGTTGATCATGTGTTTTAACAAAATTGTTTGGAAGTCATAGTTTGAGAACTATAAATATTTAGATAGTTAAAACTTATTTTTTTTATTTTGGTTGTATTCATTAATTATTGTTAAATAAATATATAATATTAGATATAATAAGTATAATTATGGATGTTATATATACACATAAAATTATAAATATTAAATTAAATAAAATAATTTAAAATTATTATCTCTCTAGCATTACTCATATTTTAATTACTTTCCAAAAACTTAAGTTATATGTTCTTTAATCTATGAACCTTAAAAATATGAAAAATGTCTTTGTTTTATCTTCAAAGTGTTAATGTTGCAAGTGTGAGGAGTGTTGAAGTTAGTCTCACATCAAAGAAAATAAGGAAGAGTGAGAAGTTTATAAGATGAGAGACCCATTAACTTATTACTTTAAGGTTTAAGGTTTTGAGTTGAATGTGGTGTCTTTTCATCTAATGTTCTTTCACTTAATTTCTCCCAATGGTGGAGAGCTCTCTACGGTTTTTTTTTTTTACTTGATGAATTTTAGATCTTTTTATTATTTTTAATTTTAAATAATTTTTATTCATTTCTTTTTAATTATTGGCTGATTTAAATTAATTGACTTAATTAATGTTGCCTTTCTAGGCTTTTTTTCATATATAAATTGTTAACAAACATTGGGGTGTCCACGTAACATCATATATTTAGAGAAATTAAATTATTTGCATGTAATCCAAAATTTGAATAAGTATATAATAAACTTATTTTTTGTATGTATAAAATGCATATTAGTACATACATAGTATAAAGTTCATATATAGGGATGAAGTGAAATGAATTACCCTTTTATTAATTAATACGGATTACTAATGCTAATATATATAGAGAGTAAAATATGTGCTTATCATGTCAGGTTGACTATTTATCTATAAACACAATGTTTTGTGGTTATATTTTCAAATCAAGCAAATGATGATTAGTTATAATGACAATGTTTTGGCTTTTCATTTGTTGAATTTAGAGATCAGAATTCCCAACAATTAATTAAAGACAATTTCGCAATGCGAAAATAAAACAACATACACCACCATAGAAAAGTTGCATCTTCTTTTTAACCAAGAGTCTCGTTAGGGAGACAATGACTTATTTGTACAATGACTATATGAGTTACAAAATGAACATCTCTTATACTATCTAATGATTATATCTTTAATACTCCCTAAACCTCTATTGTATACATTGTACAAATATTTCATTGGCTCCTCATACTTTCCCTTTAACCAAACAATATATATATATATATATATATATATATATATATATATATATATATATATATATATATATATTAAAACAAGAATTTAATTTTAAAGCATTATAAGTATAAGACCATTTTATATTTGCATCAAATGACATAATGATACATTAGTAAAAGTAACTATTTTTTACATTGATTACATAAGTAATTATTTTTTACATTAATTACGTAAATGATCATTCAAAAAACCAATATATATTAATTGAGCGATTGTGTAAATATTTTATGCTGTGGGTATATTAAAATTAAACTCTTAAAATAAACCTTTATAACTTATTATATATATGAAACAAATGGTTACTTTTCGATCATCTAATGTTAATTATAATTAATTTATATATATATAGTTGAATGTTATGTCTTGGCCATTTAGGTTAAGGTTGTTAAATTTACGAGTCTAAGTAAACTCGTGGAACTAATCTAAATTCGACTCGTAGACTCGTACGAGTTTACTTGTTATGAATTTTAAAAAAAAAAAATATATATATATATATATATACACTCAAATTTAGGCATTCAAAATTAATAAGTTCAACTTCAAAACATATAATAAATTAAAATAGTACCACAATCATAACAGGTACTTTAGAACATACATTCAAATTCTTCACAAGTATGCATCTAGTTTAACATTGAACCCACACACAATCAAAGCTTCAAATAACACAACCGGAAAAAAGAAAACAACAAAATAATAAGTAAATGGCCTAATAAACTAAAAGTCGAACTGAAATCCTTCAATATCTTCATACCTGAATGAAGGCAGTGAAGCAGCGTGGTCATGCAGGAAGAGAAGCGGCAAGGTTGTGCAGCATTGGAGGTAGAGAGAAACGGTGAACGATGACAGCAAAGCATAGCAGATCAACAGAGGCAGCAGAGGCTCGACGAACGTATACAACTCTACACGACGGTAGAGGCTCAACGACAGCGTGGCAGACACAGCAGAGGCTCGACGTGCATAAAAGAGAACAGAGAGTAAGATAAGGAGAAGGCGAGAAGCAGAGCAGAGAGTGAGACGCGGGGTTGTGCGCGAAACTGAGCAGACAAAGGAGCAACAGTGTCAGCCGGCGGAGAACGGCGATGAAGGCAAACGAGTGAAGTCAGAACAATGAGTGAGGGAGAGAGAACATCAGCGAGTGAGGTAAGAGGGAGTTACTGAGCCAATGCAATTAGGGATTTACGATAACTGGGTAGCATTTTTTCATTTTTGTTTGGGCCAAAATGCCAAAACAACGTTTTTGGCTAAAATGGGCACCTAACGCAAACTCGCTAACTCGCTCTCAAACTCGCGAGTTTGACCGAGTTTATGCGAGTCTAGCCGAATCTACCCGAATTTACTTAAAAACGAATTTGTGTTCGAATTAACTCGATTTCACTACCTAAACTCGTAAACTCGAGTTAACTCGAGAGTTTGACAACGATTATTTAGGTTATTAGGTTAAGATGGAAATGGAATGCTAGATTGTAGCGTAATAATTTCGGTGTAATGATTTTGTGTCGATGCTAATGTGAAAAGATTTCATGATTTTTTTTCTTTTTGGTGTTATTATTTGTCTATTTAAGACAATACACAACAAAGGCATGTGCCATTCATGATTTGAATCAATTGAGATGCTTAGATACAATTTAGCAGAAACACGTGCACCAAATCAAATGGCATTATTTGAAACTCAAATAATTGAAACTTAATTATATATGAATCTTTGTGAAAATATATATGAAAAGAAGTTTCTACTTTAATAATAAAAAGAGTATATACTAAGAAAATTATGCATTGTTTTTTGAATATTTCTATGAAGATATCCTTGTCTATAAGTAATTCTATCTCTTTCATTTCCATATTTTCCAAATTAGTTGCAATAGCTCTTCTAAATTAAACTATATAAGGAACCATACAATAAAATGTCATTTTTAAATAAAAAAAAATTAAGAACCAAAATAATTCAGTCATAACTAGCCAAAAATTTTTTAGTTTCACTTCATTTATATAACTTTTTTACATTTTAATTTTTTATCTCACTTTTTTATTACTCAACTTATCATATTATATCCTTAATATAACTATTAGGATGTAACATATCATATATTAATAAAATTTTTTATAATTTGATTTTCATATATACTATTGCATTAAGAACTAACTATAATAATATACTTTGAATGTCATTAACATTAATTAATTTTTTTTGTAACCATTAATTTATTTATTTTTTTATCGTTTCACTGCACCTACATAATATTATAGAGGTTGGAGCAATCTAAATTTTAATTATCATTAATTTTTTTGTAATTACTAATTTATTGTCTTATTTACTAATATTTGTTTCATATTTTTCAAAGTGGAATAATAATTTATTCTGATTTTTTAACACAAATATTTTTAAATTTTATCATAATTAGATTTTAAAAAATCAAATACTTAAATTAATTTATTCAATTGATAAATTTATTCATAATATCCATAAGTTCATACACATAACATTTATAATTTTATATTAATAATATCCATAATTTCATACTCATAACATTCATAATTTCATATATATGATGTTCATAATTAATAAACTTTTATAATTAATATTACCAAATTTTTAACTATGAGTCTTATTGTATTTTTTAAATTATTATCTTATATGTGCACTAATATATCATAATTTTAATAATTTAATATTTTTATTTAATATTTATATGTATATTTATTTATTAATTTTAATATAATGAGTTAATAATTATTTTTAAAATTTTATTTCTTAATTTTTGTTTATATTTTATTTTTTATTTTTTATTTTTTAATAGTCTATATATAAAATATGAGTTATATAGCAGAAGTTGTTAAATTTTTTAATTTAATATCTATAGTTTTTTATATGTATAACATCTATAATTTTAAACACATAATATCTATAATTAATGACTTGGTGTTAATTTATTATTTATTATTTTATTTTGTAGGTTAAAAACTAATAATTTTAAACGTTTTTAATAAATAAAGACTAATCAAATATAAGATGCTTTTATTTTTTATAAAATTTATTGAGGTGATTTGAGATTTTTTTAGGATTAAAAATATTAAAATTTAAAATTTTTATTTGAAAAAAAATTATGGAATTATGAATGTAATAATAATAATAATGAAAGAGTATTTTTTGAAATTTAATTCACATTAAATTTAGAATTAATTTTTAGCGTAATTAAATGAAAAAAATAATTATAAAAAGAAATTAATTGTATCAATTAAGTCCGAAAAATAATTCACACTTTTTTATAAATACAAATATTATTGATTATATATTTTTATTTATTATTTATAATGTTTTGGTTACTTAGTATTACTCTTTAAATAATAGACTTGTAACATAATTAAGCATTAATGTGTATGTAATATGCATTAATAATAACATTTAATCCACTATGTATTAGTACCTAGTTTTGCTAGCTCTTACTTCCAAATTATTATAATTATTCTTAAGGTTCAAATTTGAAGAACCAGCAGTAAAATAGTGGTGAGGGCTTAAACGGCACTGATGAGAACTAAAGTGGGGAAGGTTCTAAACTTTCAAAAGGTTGTAACAACTAACAACACAATCTTAAATAGAGTACTTTGAATGTTTTTGATGGTGGATGATGCATACTGTTACATCATTATATGTTGGAGTCTAGCTCAAAAGATAGACTATTCTAATACATTTAAATAAGCTTCTCTTTTCCTAATAAAATAATGTTTTCGCTTTATATTTTTATTATAAAAAGTATTTAATTTTTATCCTTGTAAAGTTTATATTTTTCTTTTTAAAAATTGTTTGTTTACAGAGATAGGAATTAAAATTGAAGACTGAAACTCAGTATTATATTTTATGGTTACACATTAAAACTAAAATTTTGGTTTTGCGATACAAAATTTCAATACATTATTCAATACTTCTAGAAAGTGAGGATACAAGAGAATAAAATTTTTAAAAATTAAAATTAAAATTTTAATAATATTTTTTTTTAAAAATATTCTTATTTAACTTTTTAAATTCTAATTTTACTCCTCTTTAAAATTTAATAGAATATCGATCTCTCAATCTATATCTCTTAATTTTAATCTCTTTTTCAAACACAGCCTAAAAAATACTAATTATAACGTGTGACAAATTGAGATGTGTTACATCATTGTTTAACGATAAAAACAACAACAAAATATTATAATAACCCGATAAAATATTAAAACAGCATATTTTACCAAGGCAAAAGGCTATATAAGTCAATAAAATAATAATGGTAATAATAACTAGTTAGAAAAAATTAATAATTAAAAAAGGACCAAGCTAAAAAATCAAAGGATTAAGAGCTAGCAATGCAAGGTATAGGAACATTATTTTTTTTTTTTCCCTTGAATCCTTCTTTCTTCTGCCGTTGCTCCTCATCTAATTGCTGCCCAATGTAATGATGATTCCTTTGTGTCATCATTGCTATGAAAAGTCTCTCTCTTATGGCAGATACAAACACATCTTACAGCTATATCACTTTTCTTGTGTTTTCTTATCAAGATTCTCACCATTATATATGTTATATATTATATATGGCTATATAAACCAACCCTTCAATTCCATTTCTTAAACCCTCTTCACTCATATAAGTTATATTTCATCAACTATACATATACAAATTCACCCATGTAGTATTACTACTATAGTTATTAACTACCTTTTCTTTCACATTGAAGCTTTTTAATTTGTGATATCTTCTTTGATAGAATAACACAACAATAGTAGTGTGTTATAGAAGAAAAAGATATGTGCTATTCCTCTTCAAAACATACCCTAAATGTTCCTCTTGTTTCTTCATGTTCATCAAAGACACAACATCTTCAGTTGAGCTTCCTTAGAAGGTATTAATTAACTACTCTTCAATATATATATAGTTTCATATGCTTTTTGTGTTGTATATGTGTATGTATGTCTTACTAGCTATATATGCTTGTGTGTTCATGTGTTAATGTTACCATGTTTTGATTTATTGAGCTTAATTAACTTGCTACTAGTTATTAGATAGGTGATTTCTTTTTTGTCTTTAGTTCTACTAGTATTAGGTTCAACCAGTTAATTATGCATAATTTGAATTGTTTTCCTTTAGGTTTTCATTTAAGTATTAATTGACATATCATTAAGTTATTAATAGTTAGACATAATTAATATATGTTGTTGTAATATATATAGTTATTCATTTATACTCCTTCCCTCTACCCATATATATGTTCATCATTTATAGTTTCATTTTTCAAACTAAAATGGCCATATATATATAACGTCACTATTATTTTTTTCCTTTTTTTTTAATTCTATCATATATTGTTAAATATATTTATTAATAGAGCTACTAATATAGTATTAAAGATGAAAAAAAAAGCGTTTTTAGTTTCAATATAATATAACAATTTTGTAAGTTAGTTTTATTTTTACTATTTTCATGGTCATTTAATTATTATTTTTTATATATTGATGGTAATGATTTCTCTAATGAATTCCATACTATATATCTCATGAATTCGTTAATATATATATATATATATATATATATATATATATATATATATATATATAGACTATATTACAGTGGCTCCGATAACTATAGTATTTTAAAAAATTATTAAAATTAAGATAATGCTTTTCACTGTTAAACAACCTTTTTTAAATAATATTGTTTAAAAAAAATATTACCAAAATATTAAAAAAGTGTGATTCTAATTTTTATAAAATTTGTGTAATCATGGTAACTATCGTAGTATAGTCATATTAGAATTCACCATATATATATATATATATATATATATATATATATATATATATATATATCAACATGGATAAAGCAGTTTGATGAGTATACAACTAAAGAAATATTTGCAAACATAATCATAATAATCACTAAATAATTTTTTTTATGTATATAATTGTGTGTGATATTGATCCCCTTTCTTTTATTGATACAGAAGGAGAGCACAATTGAAAGAAGCAAGAGAGAGGAGAAAGATAACTGTGGTGAAGACACAGATTAAGATGAGAAACTTGAAACTTTACAAAGAGAACCAAAACTTATTAAATGAGAATGAGAGGTTGAGAAACCAAGCCATGCTTCTTTACAAAGAGAATCAAGACCTCTTATCTAAGCTCCAAAAGAAGCCTTCACAACAAAATAACAAGAATAATTGATTAATTATTAGGTTTTGCCTAATACAAGTTCATGTTTAAAGGGTATTTGTTGTTATTGCTCTATTTCTTCTATTTGAAGCCCAAAATCTGATCTCTCATATTTTCCCTTTATTTGTTTCTTTATTTTATTTGAGGTTAAATTAATTTTTCTTGCAATAAGTTTTGAGAGTATAATTGTAAACCATTACTTGGTAATGAGCAATGCTACAATTAGTTTTAATCTGTCAATTCCTTTTATTGCAATATAGTTAATTAATCATTGTTGAAAGAAAGCTAGTAAAATTATGGGACTTCTACTACCACAAAAGAACAATATGGGACAATTGGTTTATACACACAGGAGATTGTAATATTATAACTTTTCCAATAAAATAAAAAATAAATAAATAGTACTTACTGCTAGTTTCTTCAAGTACTAATTAATAAAAGGTTCTTAATTTTATTTTATTTTATTTTAATTTAATATATTTTATTTATGAGTCGATTCTGTGTATGTCAAGTAAACCTGAAAAACATGATCCCTTTCTCTGAATTCTAGCATTGAAAATCACCCCTCAGTGTTGGGCCAAGATTCAGTCTGTTAATCTGTTTGTTCTATTCATTTCAGTGCTTCATTATTTTGATGGCCCAACTACTCCTATCTTTCTATCTTTGTTTGATGCTCTGAATATGTAATTACATCATTTTGCTTTTGTCTGCTTAAGTGTATAAGGAAAGTTCATGACCCAAAAAAAAAGAGCAAGGTTCATTTTATCATGCAAAAGTAGCATGAACCAGTTAACACTCAACAGCTACAAATAGATACTTAAAAGAAACACCAACTTGTATTATTATTGGTTTATTTTAACCGACTCTATTGTACATTAATTGGTTTAAAACTTAGGCAAAATCTGGAAAAGGATACAAAACTCAACTAAGAACATCTGAAAATGCAAACTACAACAAAGTAAGGTAACACAATAAACTAATATCGACCAACTAAGATAAAATCATCATCATCAAGAACCTGAACATCTTTGTCTCCAACAAAATGCTCTCGGCCAATTTGCTTCACCAAGTTCACAAACTCAATCCTTTTCTCCGCAGGGAGCGGCACGTACGGCAGCCTGAAAACCGGTCTGACAACCCCAAGTTGGGCAAGAGCTGTGTTTAAACCAATCGGGTTTGGCTCCTGGAAAAGCCAGTCCATCAGAGGAAGGAGCTTTGAATTCAATGTTGGATTCTTCCCTGCAAACATGATGTCTCGCATCAAACCAGGAACAAGGTTGCTGGTGACAGATATCACTCCGGTGGCACCATAGCCCCATCTAGCATCATGGCATTGATCATCGTTGCCACTCCACACAACAATGCCATCATCCGTGTACTGTTTGATCCGATCGTTTCCAACACACTCCTTGACACCGGCCAAGGTAGCACTTTGAGCCAAGGTTTGAATCACGTGAGGAGGAATATCTTGACCAGTCCTCGAAGGAACATTATATATGATTGTAGGGCCCATGGAAATCACGCTTTCGAAGTGAGAAATCATACCGTCCAGGGAGGTTTTGCCGTAGTAAGGGTTTATATGAAGGGCAGCATGCATTCCAACTGCAAAACCCTGCTCACTGGCATGGATTGCTTCCCTCGTGGAGTTACTTCCGGTGTTACCAACAACCTTGATTTTACTGCCAAAACAATTGACCGTGTGCCCGATAAGCATGATGTGTTCATCCCAGCTCATTAATTGGCCTTCACCAGTTGTGCCACCAACAATAATACCTTCTACACCGTTTTCAATTTGCTTGTTCACCAAATCATCATACGCTTCTAGATCAAATCGGCCATCAGGTAGGTATGGAGTTTTGAGCGCAGTTATCAATCTCAGACACTTTATGTCCTCAGTTGATGTCCTGTACATAAAGTACATGTAAAATACTTATTGTGAAGATCAGACACAGAATATTGTTTAATGATACTTATGTCAGTTAGATTAAAAATATCAAGTCCAGCTGCCTTTTAAAATTCTACCAAGGCAAGATTCAAAATAAAAAAATTTCTACTTAATCTACAAATTGTACACATAATACATAAATAAAATAACCTGCAAATGAAAACCCAATGTTAAGTATAGAATTTAACAAGAGAATGATTCTATTTGGAACAGCACATTGACAATTCATTAGTCAAACACACCTATTTTTCACCTCAAAGCTGCGCATTGGGAGATGCAAATTGGGTATGATAGCTGCCTGTGGAGGCTTCCAGTTTGAGCTCCTGGTTCATACAAATAAACATTAAAATTTAAAATGATCAATGAATCGACATTTAGATCAATAGCATTATGGCAAGAAAACTTGGTATCTGTCTCATTGCAATTGGCACCAACCACCAGTCTAATAATTCTGAAGTGGAAAACATACATACAGGGGTGCTGACCAAGGTTCACAAAATCCTTATTTCTATTTATGACATTAGCCCTTTTAAAACTCTATCTGCACACCCCATTTTTTTGTTAGTTGAAAATCACCTTTTGCAAATAAATAATTGCACAAAGGACTGTGACAGAACAATATTGCAAACAAGAAACAAAGACATCATTTTACATAAACATGCATTCATCTTAACAACAAATTAAGGAGTTTCACCTAGGAAAACAGAGGTAGCTGGATGAATGCACATGATTCACCGAATAAATCATTTTTACTTGTTTTATGGCAAGTAAAAGGCATTCTTGATCATAAAACTGGGAAATGGCAACCAAGTAATGACAAAATTCTAAATCCAAACAATAAGACAAAGGCAAAAAGACTCGGAACATAAGATAATCACAAATCTTCTAAACTCATTTAGCTCCATACACTGTTTAATTTCTCATTTGACTACAATGTCAGGATTGGCTTTAGCTAAATGCTGAAAAGAAACAAGTATAAAAAAAAATGGTGTTTCTAAAAGTGAATAAGTTGAAGGAGATAAAATGTTCAACACAGAAATTCCCCAAGGAGTTAACTTGATTTGAAAAACAAAAAATTACAAATTAGTAATCATGTAAATAAATATAAATACAACCCCAGCAACCAGAATCATATTATTTACTTATTTAGCAAACCCCCATTTTTAAAGTAAGTTACAAACTAGGTAGCATTGCAAGTATACACCTAATAGAGCAAAATAAAACCCAAATCAAAACAAGGAAATACTCAACAACATAATCCATCGACCATCACAAACCCCACTATAGTAAGAGCATCTATTAATCAATTGACATGAGCACTAAGTAAAAAACAAATACTCAAATTGCTCCAATGTGAGATATTTAAATTTATTTTTTTTCCCTATCAACTTAGTCCCTTACGTCATACATATAAAATCACCAATTAACCAAAAATCAAGTCAACATCTAAATACACATTGAAATGAGAACTAGAATAAGTAACACATATATGAGTGACAAACACAAGAAGATACCAAAAAAACGATATTTTTATAAAAGAAATGACATATTAAGCAAATAAAAAATCGATATTTTTTATTATAACCTCTTGTTACTGGCGTTGGTGGCATTGTTGGAGCGAAAAACAGCGAAACCAGAAGCAGGGAAGCACGCATTGCTACTATAGCTCTTCAGCATCGCCGCCATCACTATTCAACTAAAAAAGTGACGAATATTACGACCGGTCAATGAGAAAATCCGATAATGAGAGTGAGATCCGAGTCGAAATAGAGAGAGAGAAAGAGGGATAGGGAGGGTTGAGCTTCTTAAATGATAATAATGGTAGTAATTAGGGTCATAATGGTGGTGGTGGTGGTGGTAGAAGCGGAAGAATGGATTACGAGAAGAGGAGAGAGGCGGTGGGCAACGGAGGTACGGCACGGCAGAACATGATGTCAGATTCCGGCAGAGAAGGGGAAGTGAAGAGGAGAGTGGTAGGGTTTTATTGAACCGCGTGATGATCGTTTCCCTCTTTCAGTCAATAAAACTGATAACAAAGCTAAGGTACTGTGTGCACTATCCGCTACTCCGTTTTTTTTTTTTTTTTTGCGTCTCTGAAATCTCACTGAATTTATAAGTAGATTGTTATACATTTTTTTTTATTAAATTTTTATATTATATTATATTTTGTAATTACATTTTTTTCGTGATAAAAATATTGGAATTAACAAAATATTATATTAAACAAAACGAATATACATAATATTTGACTGAATATTTTATATAATTTAATAAAATATTCTATTAATTTTAACATTTTTGTCACGATAAAAATTTAATTACAAAATCTAATATGGTATAAAAATTTAATTTAAAAAATTATAAAAATTTAATTATAAATTCGATAAAATTATAATAACTAATAGAATAATTAAATCTTTTTATTTTAGCATATTATTTTTAAAAACTCCCTTAAACATAGTATATAGGTGAATTTTAGTATAATTATGTTAGAATAATTTGTAAATATTATCAAACTTAAAGTTATATTTTTTATATTTTAAGTAATATTTTTTAAAAATATTGTTTAACAATAAAAGAATGATATTTTAATTTTAATAATATTTTTTAAAATATCATAATAATCACTAGAGCGATTTTATTTAAAATGTGAATATATGTTATATTAAATAGCTTAATTAAATATATTAAATTATTTTTTAAGACAATTATTTTTATAAAAATACAATTTTATCAAAATGTTACGTAGTTAATTTTTTTTGAATATTTTCAAGTAAAATTGTAATTAAATCCAACTACTATTGTTAATTTGATGTTTCATTAGTTTAAATTTGAGTTTGTGAGAGATGAAAAACTTTTAATATGGGAGGAATTAAGTTATATTACAGGATTTAAGATTGTGTCAAGTTCCATTTTATTACATGTGAAATTTCAATGAAATTATGCACATAAAAGAAAGAAAAAGGGCGACCATGCCAGCTTTTGTTGAAGAATTTAGAGTATGGATCAATGATATGGAGTTGGTGGACTTGACACTCAATGATCGCAAGCATACATGGTTTAGAGGTCAGTCCTGTAGTCATATTGATAGAAGTCTGGTCAGTTTGGAATGACTAGATGCATACTTGGACACTCGCCTAAGAGGAGGATCGAGAGGCTTATCAGATCATTGCCCTTTGATAGTAGAAGATAGAAGAATAGTTCAGGGTTCAAGACCATTCCACAGTTTAGACTCGTGGTTCACACATGAAGACTTCTTAAGGATGATGAAGGAAGAATGGAGGGGATTGGGAGATGTACAACTTTTGGATAAATTGAAGGCACTGTCGAAATCACTGGGTAGATGGCACAAGCAGTTCTTTGGGAATATACCTGAAAAGATACAAAAGTTTGAAGACGAGATCAAGAAGGTGGATGACATGATTAGCAATAGAGTATATGATGGTACAGTAGAAGCAAGGATAAAAGCATTGATAAGGTGTTGTGAAGTACGGTATACGAGACAAGATATACACTGGAAGTAAATGTCTAGATCTCAACAGGCCAAGGAGATAGACAAGAATACTAGATACTTCCACAATATTGCATCAGCAAGAAGAAGGAACAACCGGATTAAGTCCTTAGTGATAAATGGAAGGCTGGTAAGAAATTATGTAAAAATTAAGGTCGTCATTGGAGATTTTTACAGGAAATTATACCACCAGGAAGTGTCGCCAAATATTAGCTTTCGAAATGGGTTAGTCAATCGGTTGGAGATGGAGGAAGCTCAAGCACTAGAGATATTACCGTCAGAGGAGGAAGTAAATGATGCAGTTTGAGAATGCGAATCATCTAAGGCTCCGAATAGTGATGAATATAAGATGAACTTTATAAAAAGGTGCTGGGAGGAGATTGGAGTGGAATTTACTAAAGCTGTGATGAGTTTTTTTGTGACGGCGAGGTTACCAGTAGAGTCCAATGTTACTTGGGTAGCGCTGGCTCCGAAGTTTGTGGCCGCGAAGGAGATAAAGAATCTTAAACCGATCAGTAAGGTTGGGTGCGTGTATAAGGTCATATCAAAAGTGTTGACAAGAAGAATAAGGAGTGTAATACCAGGGTTAGTGGGGGAATCACATAGTGCATTTGTAAAGGGCAGGAGGATACATGATGGAGCGTTAATAGCATGTGAAACTGTACAATGGCTAAAACTGAAGAAGAATGCATCAACAATCCTCAAATTGGACTTATAGAAAGCCTATGACAGAGTCAAACAAAATTGTGTTGATATTGTGCTAGAAAAGATGGAATTTGGTAGTAGATTGAGGGAATGGATTGCAGAGAACGTTAGATCAGCATCTATTTCCATAATGGTTAATGGGACACCATTGAAACCATTCAAGATGGAAAGGAGACTTCGACAAGGCGACCCGTTATCACCATTTATATTCGTACTTGTTGTAGATGTGTTGAATAGGATGATCGGAGAGGCGGTAAGAAATAGGAGAATAACCTCTCTTTTAGTTGGTAGGGATAATATAGAGTTATCACACCTTCAATTTGCTGATGACACTATATTGTTCTGTCCACTGGAAGAGGAGTCAATGAGAAATTTCAAGAGACTTTTGAAGTGTTTTGAAGTGATGTATGGATTGAGTATTAGCTTCGAGAAGTCTAGTTTGATACCGGTGAATTGTAGTCAGGAGTGAGTTGGTCGGATGTGTCGATTATTAGGGTGTCAGGTGGCGAGTCTACCAGTGAAGTACCTGGTATTAATCTAGGAGCAAACTCGAGGTTATTTAAAATATGGAAGCCAGTAATTGATAAGGTAGAGGAGAAACTTAGCTTGTGGAAAGCAAATGTGCTCAGTAAAACAAGAAGGTTGGTTCTCATCAATTCAGTGATTAATAGTTTGCCTACTTAATATTTGAGTTTGTATAAAATTCCGGTTACAGTGGCAAAAAAAATAATCTCATGGCAAAGAAAGTTCTTTTGGGGGAAGGACGATGGACGACCTGGGCTGGCCCTTGTGAAGTGGGAGTTGATACAAACACCGAAGAAGCTAGGAGGGTTAGGTGTGAGAGATACGATGATTCGTAATACCGCATTATTGTTTAAGTGGTGATGGCAATTTTCTAAAAAAAATTGTCCTTTATGGAAGAAGGTTGTGTGCTCCTGCAATAATCTGAACCCTGAACAGTTATTGTCTACTCAAGCTTTAACAGTAAAAGGAGGTCCGTGGAGAGACATATGCCACTTGCAAATAAAAGGGTAACATATCGGCCAAAAGATTATTGACGGTCTGGCTAAGGAGGTAAGTGATGGTAGATAAACCAGATTTTGGGAAGATACATGGTTACAGTCGAAGAAGATGAAAGACTCATTTCGGAGGCTCTACTTGATTTCAAATAATAAAGGATCCGTCGTTGGAGACTGTGGATTTTAGAATGGGATAGAGTGGGTATGAAACTTTTAGTGGAGGAGGGAACTTCACCAATATGGGATGTTGACAGTTTGAACCAATTGCTTGATATCTTGCAACCTGTGAAATTGATAGAAGGTGCACAAGATAGAGTGGTCTAAAAATTTGATAAAGAATGTGCTTATACGACTAACTTGTTTGTGTAGATGTTGCAGGTACAGACTTTGACTAGGGCTGCACACGGATCGGATCGAATATAGCCTAAAATTTTATCCGATTCACACTGTATTCATCGAATCAGATCGGATACGATATCCGCATTTTTTCAGGCCGGATCCGATCTGCATATTTGCGGATCGAATCGGATATCAGGTGTATCAGCATATAGTAAGAGTATCTATCGACCTAATAGAGCAAAACAAAACCCAAATCAAAACAAGGAAATACTCAACAACATAATCCATCGACCATCACAAACTCCACTTGTTATTTTTTATTATAACCTCTTGTTACTGGCATTGGTGGCATTGTTGGAGCGAAATACAGTGAAACCAGAAGCAGGGAAGCACACAGTGCTACTATAGCTCTTCAGCATCGCCGCCATCACTATTCAATGAAAAAAGTGACGAATATTACGACCGGTCAATGAAAAAATCCGTTAGAGAGAGAGAGAGAGAAAAGGAGGGTTGAGATTCTTAGAAGATAATAATGGTAGTATTTGAGGTCATAATGGTGGTGGTGGTGGAAGCGGAGGAGGGGGTTACAAGAAGAGGAGAGAGGCGGTGGGCGGCAGAGGTACGACAGAACATGACGTCAGATTCCGGCAGAGAAGGGGAAGTGAAGAGCAACCAAAATCATATTATTTACTTATTTAGCAAACCCCCATTTTTAAAGTAAGTTACAAACTAGGTAGCAATGCAAATATACACCTAATAGAGCAAAACAAAACCCAAATCAAAACAAGGAAATACTCAACAACATAATCCATCGACCATCATAAACCCCACTATAATAAAAGTATCTATTAATCAATGGACATGAGCACTAAGTAAAAAATAAATACTCAAATTGCTCCAATGTGAGATATTTAAATTTATCTTTTTTCCCTATCAACTTAGTCCCTTACCTAATATATATAAAACCACCAATTAACTAAAGATCAAGTCAATATCTAAATATACATTGAAATGAGAACTAGAATAAGTAACACATATATGAGTGACAAACACAAGAAGATACAAAAAAATAAAAACAATATTTTTATAAAAGAAATGACATATTAAGCAAATAAAAAATCGATATTTTTTATTATAATCTCTTGTTATTGGCGTTGGTGGCATTGTTGGAGCAAAAAACAGTGAAACTAAAAGCAGGGAAGCATGCAGTGCTACTATAACTCATCAACATCGCCGCCATCACTATTCAATGAAAAAAGTGACGAATATTACGACCGTTCAATGAGAAAATTCGATAATGAAAGTGAGATCCGAGTCCAAATAGAGAGAGAAAGAGGGATAAAGAGGGTTGAACTTCTTAGATAATAATAATGGTAGTAATTGGGATCATAATGGTGGTGGTAGAAGCGGAGGAGTGGGTTACGAGAAGAGGAGAGAGGCGGTGGGCAACGGAGGTACGGCAGAACATGACGTTAGATTCCGACGGAGAAGGAGAAGTGAAAAGGAGAGTGGTAGGGTTTTATTGAACTGCGCGACGATCGTTTCCCTCTTTCAGTCAATAAAATTGATAACGAAGCTAAGGTATTCTGTGTACTGTGCGCTACTCTTTTTTTTTTTCCTGTTTAATTACTTTCTCAGTTTTTATGGTTTAATGAAATTTTCATATATTTTTATTTTTAATGTTATATCAAATTTTGTAATTAAATTTTTATCATAATAAAAATATTAAAATTAACGAAATATTCTGTTAAATAAAATAAATATATTTAATATTTGATTGAATATTTTATATAGATTAATAGAATATTTTATTAATTTTAATATTTTTATCACGATAAAAATTTAATTACAAAATCTATGGTATAAAAATTTAATTAAAAAATATATAAAAATTTAATTAAAATTTAGATAAAATAATTATTTTTTTAACACAAAATTTCTAAAACTCCCTTAAACATAGTATTTAAGGAATAAATTTTAGTATGACTATGTTAGAATATATAGTTTATAAATATTATTAAAATTAAAGTTATTTTTTTATATTTTAATAATATTTTGTAAGTAATTTTTTAAAAATATTATTTAATAATAAAGAATATTTTAATTTTAGTAATATTTTTTAAAATATAATAATCACTACTAGAATGATTTTATTTAAAATGTAAATATATGTTATATTAAATAGTTTAATTGAATATATTAAATTATTTTTATAAAAATACAATTTTATCAGAATGTGACGTAGTTAAATTTTTTCGAATGTTTTCAAGTAAAATTGTAATTAACTCCAACTGCTATTGTTAATTTGATGTTTCATTAGTTCAAATTTGAGTTTGTGTGGAAACTGAAAAAGAACTTTATATGAATAACCTACAAATTGTGTATTCACCTTTGCTTCATGTTATTAATAAACACTGTCTATGATGTACGGACATTGATATGGATACGGAGTACGACACGATACGAGATATGTCGACACACAAATTTTAAAATTTTATAAGACACGGGGACACGCATATATATATAAAATATAAAATATTTTTTAGATAAATCATAATGATATTTTGATATTTTATTGATATTAAAATATAAATTAATTTTTTTAATTATTTTTAATGTCTTATTTTAATTATATCAAGTATTTAAAATATTTTTTATTTTAATAAATAATAATATATACTATATCTAAATTTATTTCAAAAATATATGTTAAGAATAAAATTGGACACGCTGACACGTGATGGTATTTACATATGTCTAAGCGTGTCCAGTAAAATTTTTTTTATTTTTTATTAAAACACAGTTTGAACATAATAAACACGCATATCGAACGAATATAGATAAGTATTGTGTTTGACACACAGACACAACAACTCAACAAAATATTCAAACTTTATAGAGTACCACATAAGATCAGAACATCAATGGCAAACAAAAGAAAATCAATGGCAAACAAAAAATACAAAATTAATCACTTAATCAATCCAAATTATATAAGTAAGCAGAGCCTCGCAACTATAAGACCACATAAGATCAGAACATCAATAGCAAACAAAAGAAAATCAATGACAAACAAAAAATACAAAATTAATCACTTAATCAATCCAAATTATATAAGTAAGCAGAGCCTCGCAACTATAAGAAAACAAAGCCCAATGGCAATGATGTAAACTGCAAACAGCAAAGTTATCATTGTGTACTCTTTCACTTTCATTTCGACAAATTTATATTCCATGCTAAAATAATTAATAAAGAAAAATTTCATTTAAAATTCCATTAAGATAAAAAGAAGGTTGAATTATAATTTTTAAGAGTAGTGTGATATAAAAATAATTAAACATACAAAAAACCTGAAATCGTCCTACTTTGATAAAATCATCCTACAATATTGTTTTCCCCGAAAAGATGGTAAAAATTTGGACACTATTATCCCATGCTGTAATTTAATTTATAATCAAAATAATCATATTTATGTAATCCATTAATCCAACATTAAATCATCATAGTCATATAAAGCAGGTTACTGTATGAACTATGAATAGCTAATAATATCTTCCAATACAATTAAGGACCATTCACATTTGTTTTTTCTCATCAGATGGTGGAGGATGGTCCCCACGATGTTAAAGACTTATCATTTCAAATTTGAATACACTTGGATTCCAAATTTCCAATAGGAAAATAAAAATAGAATAATTACCCAACTTAGTCTCCAAGAATTTTAAAAGTAGATACTTTAGTTCTCAAGAAAAAATAATACACAGATCAATCTTCAAGGTTTTATTTTGACCGACAAATCAGTCTCAGTTCATTTTTCGGACAAAGTAATTATCCAAATCAGTCCCTAAAGATTTTAAAAACGGACATTTTAATCCCTAAAAAAAATAAATTGGGGACTGATCTGTCCGCCAAAGTAAAACTTTGAGAATTAATCTGTGTATTAATTTTTCTTGAGATTAAAGTGTCCGCTTTTAAAATCTTTGGGACTGATTTGAGTAATTACTCATAAAAGTCTTTTTTTGAGAAAAAAAAAAAAGAAAAAGAAATTATTGCTTCAACTCAATTATTGAAGTAAGCAACACATCGTGTACTTGGCTAAGCTACACTGCAAAGTAGAAACTTTGTGTTCTTCAGAATTCTGAGTGTTGAGTGTATACCACAACCCACTTCCCTTACCCTTTCATATACTTTCTTGATCTTGTGAACATGGCTGCTGAACTTGTTGGAGGAGCTTTTCTCTCTTCTTTTCTCAATGTTCTTTTTGACCGGCTGTCCGACCCTGCAATCATCAACATGATGAAAGGAAAGAAGGTTGATCAGAAGCTGCTTCAAAAGCTGGAGACCATTTTGAGTGTGGTTGAAGCTGTGCTGAATGATGCTGAGAAGAAACAGATTTCTAACCCTGCTGTCAAGAGGTGGCTTGAAAATCTCCAAGATGCTGTCTATGATGCTGATGACTTGCTGGACGAAATCGCCTCCAAAGCTGCCACTCGGAAGGATCCACCACCAGGTAACTTCCTGTCCCGCTTTCTCAATTCGCAAGATAGGGAGATGGTTACTAGGATTGAAGAAATCATTGCTAGACTACAAGATATTGCAAGTCATAAAGATATCCTTGGTCTAGAAAAGATTTCAGTGAAGAACATGTCAGGGAGAATTGAATCAACATCTCTTGTTCAAAAGTCTGATGTATTTGTTGGTAGGGACCAAGAGAGGGAGGATATAGTCAATTTGTTGTTGGATGATAGTAATGATGGTAAACTATCTGTGATCCCCATTTGGGGCATGGGTGGGATTGGAAAAACTACTTTGGTTCAATGGGTTTTTAATGATGACAGAGTGCAGCAAAAATTTGATGTTAAAACGTTGTTTTGTTTATTGTTCTTTGTATCCCAAGGACTATGAGTTTGATAGAGATGAATTGACGTTATTGTGGATGGCAGAAGGTCTTTTACAACAACCAAGGAGCGGAAGCACTTTAGAAGAAGTTGGTTATGAATATTTTAATGATTTAGCTTCAAGATCATTTTTTCAGCCTTCTAATATTGCTTACAAAAATTCATTTGTGATGCACGACCTCATGCATGATTTGGCGACATTCTATGGTGGAAAGTTCTATTTTAGAACCTTTGAACTCAAAAATTTACTCAAGCATGATACTAAAACTCGTCATTTGTCATATGGTCTTCGCAATGATTCAGTCTCAAAGATCATGGATGTATGTGATAGTTTAAAGCATGCAAGGACATTGATGCAAATTGATTTGTATATAGATGATGATTTCTCAGAGGGAATAATCGATCCTTGTCACCTGTTAGAAGATCTGAAGTGCTTACGAGTTTTGTCATTTAATAAAGCTCTTTTCCGTGAGGAAGACTTGTTGCACGATTCGATTGGTGAATTGATTCATTTGCGTTATTTAGATCTTTCTTATACATCAGTTGTAACATTGCCCGAGTCATTGTGTGATTTGTACAATTTACAAACTTTGAAGTTGAGAGAGTGTATGAGACTTAAAGAGCTTCCCTCCAACATGCAAAATCTTGTGAAATTGCGTCATCTTAATATTAGAGGCACTAGACTGAAAGAGATGCCAAAAGGTATGGGAAAATTAAAAGACTTGCAGATTCTGACTTACTATATTGTTGGCAAGCATGAAGAGAATGGGGTTGGGGAATTAGGAGAACTTGTAAATCTTGGAGGGTCATTTTGGATTGAGAAATTAGAGAATGTGGTTAACAGCAGGGAAGCTTGGAAGGCAAGGATGGTTAATAAGAAATACATCCGTCATTTATGTTTGGAGTGGTCATCAGGTAAAGATAGTGAGCTGGTTGATTCCCAAATGGAGAAAGATGTACTTGCCAAATTAGAACCTCACAAAGACCTGAAAGAATTAAGAATCAGGGGTTACAGGGGTACCATGTTTCCAGATTGGGTAGGGCAGTCTTTGTACCACAACATGACTGAGTTGGAGCTGATTGGATGCGGGAATTGTTGGGTGCTTCCTTCACTTGGACAATTACCCTCTCTAGAGAGGCTGTTCATTTCGAGCTTGGAGAAGGTGAAGAGGATTGGTGGTGAATTCTACAAGGATGATGGAACTGATCATCATCGGGAAATACCCTTCCGATCCCTTAAAACTCTGCATATTGGAATAATGCCTTGGTGGGAGGAATGGGAGTCGGTTGAATGTGATGACGATGATGCACCATTTCCTCAACTTGAGGAGCTCACGATATGGGAGTGTCCTCAGTTAAGAGGAGATTTGCCCACTTTCCTTCCATCTTTGAAGGCACTCGGGATTGTAGGATGCGAGCAGCTTGGTTGTTATCTGCCAAGAGCTCCCATCATACGCAAATTAAGAATATTTGGCAAACAAGAAGCAAGAATGCGGGACCTACCACTTTCCACGTTGGAACAACTATCAATTAGTGGAGAGCAACAGGTGGAGTATGTGTTTGATGCCATGACCCACACCCAATCAACCTCTCTCACGCGTCTAGAAATCTCAAACTGTTCATCAGCCATATCATTTCCAGGGGATTCTTTGCCTCCTTCATTGGGATCTCTGTACATCATAGATTGCAAGAATGTAGAATTCCCAATGCAACACCAACAACATCACTCACTAATGAGGTTACATATAAACAACAGCTGCGATTCACTTACATCCTTCGCATTGTCAGCATTCCCAAATCTCAAATATCTGACAATCCAAAGACCTGAAAATTTGACATCTCTGGAGGTGTCACACTCACAGTCCCTCCAAAATTTATCAATATCAGACTGTTCCAAGCTGGAGAACATAAGGCTGCCTGCCTCTTTAAGTCAACTCATCATCAATAAATGTCCGTTGTTGGAGGAACGCATACAGAAGAAGGACCCCCACATTTGGCCATCCATTTCCCGCATCCCCTACATTCAATTTAATGGAATACTGATTCATAATGACTCAACATCTTAAAACAGGTACTGTTTTTCTCTCTCTATTCCAAACCTACATCTTCTCCAACATCATATTCATTCTCTCCTACATAATCTTTATTTTATTTCCAATTTCGTAGTCCATCGAAAAACTGTTAGCTTTTTAAGGATACACTATCAATTTTGGTTTTTTTTATCTCCCGATTTAACTGTGTTTACCCATTTATTTTTCTTTTTTCATAGGGACATCCAATGATTCTTCTGGGACTCGTGAATTTGTTGCATTGGGGTGCTGCACCTCCATTCTTGTAAGGATGCTTCTATTCTCTAAACTCTCTATTTAAATTTAATGATTAAATTTGTCGTGTACTTTGCTTTTTTCTGTTGAAACTTAAAAGGGTTCCTGGAGATTTAATTGTCATTGCAGTACAAGTTTGACATTAAAAATGCTCTTATTATTCTATACTTTTCAAAGTCTCATGTGTGAAATCTGCAATAAACAATATAGCAAATCTTTGGGCATGCTTAACGAAAGATCTTGTAGAGTAATTGAGTTATTTGTTTCAAATTTCTAATGTAGAGGATCTTAAGAGTATATTTGGATTGACAAGAATTAAAATTCACTCAAGAATAGAATTCATTTGACAAATCGGAATTCTCATGTTTACTCCAGTTATATAATGGAATGGAATTCTTGTATGTAGAAATTATTTGCTGGTAAGTGCATGGACAAGGAGCTATGCATATAGTTGAACTTTCTTGTCAAAACTTCAAGCAGGACTACTCTTAAGAGGTATAATCCTATGATTCATAACATTTCTTATACAATATACCTTCTCATACATCTGTTTCATAACCATTGTGAATAAGGATTCTGCTTTTGCTACATCCAAGTATGTACACCCATCACATGCTCATGGTGTGGCCTCTTTTAGTGGCATCATAAACAAGTAAGCACAAGCATTGAATTTTCGTGTGTCTTTTTCCAATTTTCCACAGAATTCTTAGATTGTTGCTTTTTTTTTTACCCCCTGATAGCATGGACAAACTTGGTAATTTGGAGCATGTAATGTTGAAAGCTACGCTGAGTGGCTGATATGATGATCTCAAAACAATGTTGCTCAACTCAAGGAAGAAATGAATTCTGAGGCATGTCTTTGAGTAAGTTTTAAGTTTTGAGTAGTATTACTGTTATTTTATTGTAAGAAGTTGTTTTAGCCCATAATTATGCATGATGCAGTCCTGAACAAGTGGCATGGCTTATAAGCAAAAACACATGGCCATCTGTTTTTTTTTTTTTTTTGGTCAGAGTGAGAGATTAGAGATTTTGGCCATAATATTATATATACACTACATACAGCATAGACATGCTTTGTTCTAATTCTAAGTGCAAATGCAATGTTTCTTACAAGGTTATAATTTTGTTCATTCAAAGATCATCCCTCATTGGTTTTGGTATTCCGTTTATTATCTTAGTATTACTTTCTGTTGAATTAAGAAACTAACTATGATGGCGAAAACATTTATGGTTTAGTTTCTAATGTGTTCTTTTTTGTGGCAGCAAGAAAACATATTGGATCAAGTTGTAGTAAGCACCATTTGGAGAGCAAAGGAACCTGGCCAAGAAAGATTTCACGAGGTGCGGTCTCTGCATCAATGCCAAAGCAGAATTCATGGAAGACATCATTCTCGTACAAAATCAAAGGAAGAAATGGATGATGTGGAACAGAATTTCACAAAGACAGATAGACCAATCAATATGCAACAAGAACACCTTCAATTATCTTCTTTTCTCTTAAGAGTTTTCATGCTTCATCATTTCATTATATTTAAGGATAGTTGATATATGGAATAATGAAAGACTAAACTACATTGTGGAGCCAAGTTAATTCATTTGATGAACTTATTGGTTAGCTCATTAGTTCGTTTAAGTAATTGTCAGAGTTCAGACCCGACCTTATGTATGCAACAATCCTTCAATATAACTCAATTCTATGATGGATTAGTCATTTGCTTGTTGGGTTAGAAAATATTGTGAGAAAGCAAATAAAAAAAATCTAAATTCAATTTAAGAAATAAAATAAAAGTATCATTACAAATATATTACATAAAAACTAATAAAAATAAATTGAGAAAGAAGTTAGAAATGTTACTTAATTATTGAACCAAAAGAGAATTGTTTTTTGAAAATAGTAAAATTAGAAGATGAGTGAATACTTTCACTAAATTAGAAAAAAAGAGTGAATTGCATATGATACAATTTTTTTTATTGAAAAAATATTTTTCATTTTTCACTATAGTATTATCTAACAAAAATTATCTTGGAGAAATGACTAAAACATGTCAGATTCTATGTAAGAATAACATAAGAAGTGTCTTAGGAACATATCAATATAATTTTGTTATGAATAGAATATATTTTTTGTCCTTAATATCAAAAAAATAAAATAAAAAAATTCATAATATTTAATTTATTTAATTTTATCCTTAATATTTTCGATAAGTTTCAATTCTACTTTTATCGTCAAATTTTTAATAGTCAATACATAAGCAACCTTTTTTTCTTCTAATTTTATCATTTTTTTTTCTATATTTATTTTCGTTAGACAATATAGTTCTTCTCTAATAAAGAAAAATATTAATAATTATTTTATGTATTTTAAAATAGAGACTAAAGTGTCAAATATTAAAAATATGAGAAATTAATTTTGATAATTACTTTAGATTTTTTTTGGTTAAACTATATAAAATTATAAATGCTTATCAATTGTATTTAAACCAAAATATGTTTTATCGTGACATCATTATTAAAAAATACTTATAGATACTCTCTATAATTAAAAAATTCTTAATCGGCTCCAAATTATTTAAGTAATTAGTCTCCAATAAAACATAAAATGCAAGTTATTGCTAGATTAGAAAAAAACATATTTACAAGATAAAAAGATGGTTACTAGAATTGAAGAAATCATTGCTAGACTAGAAGATATTGCAAGTCATAAAGTTATTCTTGGTCTAGAAAAGATTTCAATGAAGAACATGTCAAGGAGAATTGAATCAATATAATTCAGTATTCATTTTGCATCTTACCTTGGCTCTACTTTTCTCTCTACCCTCCTCACTCACTGCATGCACTTCCCGTCCCTGAATTGAGGTTTCTACAAATCACAAATTTAATAAAATATATAGAATACACATATTAACACCAATTAGTACACTAATATGATATAAAGTAATTCGCTAAGAAATCCACAATTTATAAAAGCTCAACCTACTTAACTCAAGAAGTATATTATATACCTAATAAAAATAATTAATTGATGTAAAAGAAATACGTTTTTTTTTTCTTTCAGACATTTAAATTTGCATAATTAACCTGCTTTTGATACGATAATCAGAATTAAATTGAAAATTATTAATTACAGTTTACCATATGCTTATCTATAAATTTTTAGTTATCAATTATTAATTACTTTTTAACTACTTTTTGCTGTGAAATAGTTTTTTAATACTTTTAAATTAAAATATATGATTGAAGATTTTTTAAGAGTTATTTAGTATATGCATTGCACTGAATAATTATTCAAATAAATTCTTAAAAACTTTTAAAATTAGACAATTTAATCATTAAATTTTAGAATATACAAATAGTCTCTGATATCTATTTTCATTAGACAATACAATTTTGTCTAGAAAAGATACATATTAGAGACTAATTTATGTATTTTAAGATTTAAACGTTAAAGTGTCAGATATTATAAATTTCAGTAATTAATTTAAATAATTACTTTAGAAATTTTTGTTAAACTATGAAAATGCTTATCAACTGTATTTAAACCAAAATATGCTTATCGTGATTTTATTATTAAAAAAATACTTATAATAATTTTCTATAATTCGAAAATTTTTAAGAAATCTTAAATAATTTAAATAATTGGTCCCAACAAAAAATATAAAAAACAATTTTATGTTAAAATTATTTTATAAAAAGGTAGCAGATGCGTGCATTGTAGTATGTGACAAAATAAAGAGAGGTTAACAATTTTTTTATGGTATAAGAACTAAGAAGCACTATGTCACGGTCTTGGACACACTCCAACGCTATCGTGCTTGCACTCAGACTTACTCAATCTCTTGAACTAAGACCAAGTAGCCTAACCTTCAATACTTAGCAAGAAAGCTAAGAATACAAGAGAACACAAGAGAAATGAAGCTTTGGTGGAAGAACACTTTATTGCTCAAGTGTGGTTACAAATGATTCACACACACCTAAACTCTAACTCTCACTCCTATTTATAGCCATCCACCTCCTCAATGGATGGTTAGGATTAAATCTAATCAACGGTCCAAATTAATCATCCAGAACCTTCTTTACAAATATCTATCCTACCACAACTCTCTAAATGTTTCTAGATTATTCTATACCACTCTTTATACTTCTATATACATCTACACTCTTCTAGAATACTCTATGACTTTCCAGAGTCTTCTAGAACCTTCTAGGGTATTCTGGGACCTTCTAGGACATTCTAGAACGTTCTGAAACCATCTAGAGTATTCTCAAACACTCCAGAAAACTATACAAACACTGTTAAATCTAACATTCTAAAATTTACCGTGACATTCTCCCCCACCTAATGCGCAGACGTCCTCGTCGCGTTCTGTTCATGATAGCGCTCTAGGTGTTCTTGAAATTGCCACAGATCTTCGCGAGTTTTCCAGCTAGCTTCGGTTATCAGGAGCCCTTTCCACTTGATCAAGTATTGGATACTTGGTGGCACCCCTCTTCGTCGCACGATGCGATTAGCTAAGATCTCTTCTATTTCTTTATCAAAGGATCTAATTACCACAGGCGGAGCGCGACTTGAGTCACCTCTACTCGGTTCGTCTTGGTCTCCATGATATGGTTTAAGCATACTCACATGGAAGACCGGGTGGATCTTCATAGAGGGAGGGAGTTGTACTTTGTAAGCAACCTCCCCAACACGTCCAATGATCTCAAATGGCCCTTCGTATTTGCGGATTAAGCCCTTATGAACCTTGCGAAAGGCTTTGAATTGTTGTGGAAGAAGTTTGATCATTACCTTGTCTCCCACTTGATAGCTTACATGCCTCCTCTTCTTATCTGCCAATTTCTTCATCCTCTTGACAGCTTTATCGAGGTAAGAACGAGTGACATCTGCTTGTTCTTCCCATGACTTAATCATATGATAAGCTCCAGGGCTCTTTCCTGAGTAAGAGAAAGAAAGAGAGTGAGGTGTAAGCGGCTGTTGTCCAGTCACAATCTCGAATGGACTCTTTCCTGTAGACTCACTCCTTTGCAGGTTGTATGAGAATTGAGCAATGTCTAGGAGTTTTGTCCAATCCTTCTGATTAGCGCTTACAAAATGCCTCAAGTAACACTCAAGTAAGGTATTCACTCTGTCAGTCTGCCCATCGGTTTGAGGATGGAAGCTTGTTGAGAAGTGAAGCTCCGACCCAAGGAGTTTGAACAGCTCTGTCCATAGTCGTCCTGTGAAGCGTGGATCTCGATCACTAATGATACTCTTAGGCAATCTCCAGTACTTCACCACATTCTTGAAGAATAGTCGTGCTGCTTCCTCTGCAGTGCAGTCAGTAGGAGCGGGTATAAAGGTAGCATACTTTGAAAATTGATCCACTACCACAAGAATAGATCCAAACCCCTCGGACTTCGGTAAGGCAGAGATGAAATCTAGAGAGACACTTTTTCACGGTCGCTCTGATGGAGGCAGAGGTTCCAACAACCCACTTGGTGTCTTGTTTTCAATCTTATCTTGTTGGCACACAAGACAAGTCTTCACATAGCTCTCCACTTCATCTCTCATTTGAGGCCAATAATAAGAAGATTCAATGAGTGCTAAGGTCCTTCGCTGACCTTGGTGACCAGCCCACTTGGTGTCGTGGCATTCTCTTACCAACTTCCTTCTCAGATTTTTCCATTTAGGAACGTATAGTCTTCTCCCTTTTGTGTAGAGAAGGTCGTTTTCTAACCAAAATCTTTTGGTCTTACCTTCTCTAGCCAACTCCACCAACTTCTTGGCTAATGGGTCGTGATGCAACCCTTCCTTGATGGTATGCACAATATCTCCTTCCACCATAGGCCGCCAACTCAGCCTTGCGACTCAGCGCATCTGCTACCAAATTAGTCTTGCCTGACTTGTATTCGAATTCGAAATCAAACTCAGCCAAGAAGTCTTGCCACCTAGCTTGTTTGGGGCTTAACTTCTTTTGAGTTTGGACGTAGCTTGTAGTCACATTGTCTGTCTTGACGATGAAGTGTGAACCAAGCAAGTAGTGACGCCAAGTTCTCAGACAATGCACCACCGCGGTCATCTCCTTCTCTTGGACAGTGTATCGCCTTTCTGTATCATTCAACTTGTGACTCTCAAAGGCAATAGGATGTCCTTCTTGCATCAGAACTCCTCCAATAGTGTAGTCAGAAGCATCAGTGTGGACTTCAAATACCTTTGAGTAGTCGGGTAGTACTAGTACTGGTCCTTCTGTGATAGCAGCCTTCAACTCATCAAAGGCCTTTTGACATTCCTTTGACCATTCCCAAGAGTGATTCTTCTTGAGAAGATCAGTTAATGGTGCAACCTTAGCGGAGTATCCCTTGATAAACCTCCGATAGTAATTAGCCAACCCAAGGAATGACCTCAATTCAGATACCTTGTTTGGCGGCTCTCACTCTTTGATAGCCTTCACCTTTCCTTGATCCATGCAGAGAGTTCCACCTTTAATGATGTGTCCCAAGAAGTGGACTTCGTCCCTTGCAAAGGAACATTTTTTCTTCTTCACATATAGGTTATTCTCTCGCAAGATCTTGAACACGGTTCGTAAGTGTTCTACATGTTCCTCTAAAGTATTACTATAGACAACAATGTCATCCAAGACCACTACAAACCGATCAAGGTAAGGTCGAAAGATCTCATTCATCAAGGTACAGAAGGTCGCAGGAGCGTTGGTCAAGGCAAAAGACATCACCAACCACTCATACGATCCATACATCGTGACACACGTGGTCTTAGGCTCATCACCATCGGCAATCCTCACTTGGTGATATCCTAACCTCAAATCTAGCTTTAAGAACCACTTGGCTCTACCAAGTTGATCAAACAAATCGGCTATCAAAGGAATGGAGTATTTGTTCTTGATGGTTACCTTGTTCAGTTCTCGATAGTCGATGCATAGTCTCAATGAACTATCATACTTCTTTTGGAACAAGACTGGTGCGCCATAAGGTGCCTTCGATGGACGGATGAACCCAGCACCTAGCAAATCCTTGAGTTGCTTCTTCAACTCCTCGAGTTCTGGCGGTGCCATCCTATAAGGTGTTGAGGCGGGCGGCTTTGCTCCTAACTCCAATTCAATCTTATGGTCCACCTTCCTCCTAGGTGGTAGTTGTTTTGGCAACTCGGGAGGCATCACATCCTTATTTTCTTCAAGGACTTCCTTGATTTTGAGAGGAACGTCTTCTCTTTCGGATGTTGACTCCTCTTGTAATAGAGCCAAATATGTAATCTCTCCTTTCTTGATCCCTTTCTTGAGTTGCATAGCGGAGAGTATCGGTGGTCCTCCAACTTTAGAGACTGTAGGGACCATGCACGGAGACCCTTTCTCCATGACGCATACTACGTCGTAGTATGGCATAGGTATTATATTTGCCTTCCTTTGCAAATCGAGTCCGATGACTATTTTAAAATCGTCCATGGTGCTACTGAGAAATCCACAAGGCCCTTCCAAGAACCAAGAGTCATCTCAACCCCTTTTGCTACTCCCTTAAGGGTTCCCCCTTGGTATTCACGGGTTTGAACCAGCCATTCTTTTCGGTGATCTTCAACCCAAGCCTCTTTGCTTCATCAGGCGTGATGAAGTTGTGTGTAGCACCAGTGTCGATCATAGCCATGACGGGTTTTTCATTGATAAAGGCTTTGACATACATCAAGCCTTTCTTTTCTGTAGTGCTTGCCTCTTTGCCCTTCATAGCATTCATGTGTTGGATAGATCCAACACACTCAGTTACTTGAGTTTGAGCTTCTCGTTCCTCGGCGATAGATGCCAAAGTCCCTAACTTGGGACAATCCTTCATTTGGTGTGGTCCCTTGCACACGAAGCATCCTCCTTTGGGCACGAAAGCTTTTTTCTTTTCTTCGTACTCTTTCTTTGAAGAGTATTTTCCTTCCTTCTTGGTTGAGAAACTCTTTCTCTTGTCTCCCCCACCTTTAGTAGAACTAGGCTTGGTGGATGATTTGGGTTTAGAGTCTCCCCTATGATACTCAATGAGTGATTCGGCTACCACGATGGCCTCATCGACATCCTTAACGTTCCTTCTTTGTAGTTCTTGCTTTGCCCAAGGTTGGAGTCCATCAATGAAGAAGAATAATGCATCCTCTGATGCTAAGTTGGGGATTTGAAGCGTGAGAGTAGTGAACTCCTTTACGTAGTCGCTAATCGTACTCTTGTGCTTCAACTCCCTCAACTTCTTCCTTGCTTCATAAACCACATTCTCAGGGAAGAATTGTCTTTTCAATTCCCTTTTGAAATCTTCTCATGTGGCTATGTTGCAAGTACCATTTTCCATATCTACGCACTTTCTCCTCCACCACAAAGTAGCATTATCAGAAAGGTAGAGAGCTGCAGTGCGTACCTTTATTGCTTCTTCGACCACCCCTTGGCCTTCGAAGTACCTCTCTATTTGCCATAAGAAGTTCTCCACCTCGCGAGCGTCCCTTACGCCCTTAAACTCCTTTGGCTTGGAGAGATCAATCTTTGTCGTCTCCCTTATAATGGTTGGTCGAGATTTTGCCTCCTCGAACCAAACTCGAACTTCCTCAAATAGCTTTAAGGAATTCTCAAGCTTCTCTTCGATTTGGAGCATGCTTTCTTTGAAAGCATCTAGTTCTCCTAACACGTGAGCCTCGATGGTCTCCTTATCATGTTCTATCCTTTGGAAACGCTCATCCATAGAGGATAGAACATTCTCCAACACGAAAACTCTCTCTTCTAAGAAGTTAGAATCCTTACCTCTAGGCTCACTTGAAGAACGGATCTTCTTGCCTCCCCATTGAGAAGGAATAGCATTTCTTCCCCTTTGAGACTCAACATACTCCATGGTGATACTAGAAGCCATACCCACAAATCACTTGTGCTCCCTCTCGAACCTTACTCGGATACTAAATTGTCACGGCCTTGGACACACTCCAACGCTACCGTGCCGGCACTCGGACTTACTCAACCTCTTGAGCTAAGACCAAGTCAGCCTAACCCTCAATACTTAGCAAGAAAGCTAAGAATACAAGAGAACACAAGAGAAAGGAAGCTTTGGTGGAAGAACACTTTATTGCTCAAGTGTGGTTACAAATGATTCACACACACCCAAACTCTAACTCTCACCTTTATTTATAGCCATCCACCTCCTCAATGGATGGTTAGGATTAAATCTAATCAACGGTCCAGATTAATCATCCAGAACCTTCTTTACAAATATCTATCCTACCACAACTCTCTAAATGTTTCTAAATTATTCCATACCACTCTTTATACTTCTATATACATCTACACTCTTCTAGAATACTCTATGACCTTTCAGAGTCTTCTAGAACCTTCTAGGGTATTCCGGGACCTTCTAGGACATTCTAGAACGTTCCGGAACCATCTAGAGTATTCTCAAACACTCCAGAAAACTATACAAACACTGTTAAATCTAACATTCTAAAATTTACCGTGACAACTAGTAATGGTAGGTGGGTTAATAAATAAATGTACAAGTGGATATTGTTAAATATTTTGCAGCTAAAGATCCGTTGTAGGGAGCATTTAAAAAATGGAAAAATGAAGACCAAAGGCACCAAAAGCATCTCACAGCTTCGGAGCAAGACAATAAGAATATAATAATATCAGCATGCACCACATTTACAATAATATTTCACTGAACTGCTACCCCTTTCATACTGTGTGTTTGTGAGAGAATTCTGAGTTTTGAGTGCATACACAAACCGCTTCCTTTTACTTCTTGCTCTTGTGAAGATGGCTGCTGTACTTGTTGGAGGAGCTTTTCTGTCTTCTTTTATCAATGTTCTTTTTGACCGGCTGTCCGACCCTGCAATCATCAACATGATGAAAGGAAAGAAGGTTGACCAGAAGCTGCTTCAAAAGCTGGAGACCATTTTGAATGTGGTTGAAGCTGTGCTGAATGATGCTGAGAAGAAACAGATTTCTAACCCTGCTGTCAAGAGATGGCTTGAAAATCTCCAAGATGCTGTCTATGATGCTGATGACTTGTTGGATGAAATCGCCACCAAAGCTGCCACTCGGAAGGATCCACCACCAGGTAACTTCCTGTCTCGCTTTCTCAATTTGCAAGATAGGGAGATGGTTACTAGAATTGAAGAAATCATTGCTAGACTACAAGATATTGCAAGTCATAAAGATATCCTTGGTCTAGAAAAGATTTCAGTGAAGAACATGTCAGGGAGAATTGAATCAACATCTCTTGTTCAAAAGTCTGATGTTTTTGTTGGTAGGGACCAAGAGAGGGAAGATATAGTCAAATTGTTGTTGGATGATAGTAATGATGGTAAACTATCTGTGATCCCCATTTGGGGGATGGGTGGGATTGGAAAAACTACTTTGGCTCAATGGGTTTTCAATGATGACAGAGTGCAGCAAAAGTTTGATGTTAAAACATGGGTTTGTGTTGGAGAAGAATTTGATGTTCTTAAGGTGACTAAAACTGTGGTAGAGAAAGCAACTTCTGGTCCTTGTAACTTGAATGATTTAGATTCAGTTCAGCTTCGTTTGAAGAATGAGCTAGCAGGGAAGAATTTCTTGGTTGTTTTGGATGACATGTGGATTAACAATTATATGGCTTGGAAAAAATTGCTTACTCCTTTTCAATGTGGAACTGAGGCAGGGAGGCATGGAGGTAGGATTCTTGTGACAACCCGTAACGAAAAGATTGCAAATATGGTCAAAAGTCATGACCATCAAGCCCACAATTTGAGTGTGTTGAATGATGAAGATTGTTGGTCGTTGTTTGCAAATCTTGCCTTGCTTTCTAAAGACCGTTTAGGTTTTGAAAAGGTAGGGAGAGAAATCGTTAAAAAGTGTAAGGGATTACCTCTGGCTGTTCAAACACTTGGGAGCTTACTAAGTACCAAAGATGATGAAAGGGATTGGAATGATATTTTGAACAATGAAATTTGGGATTTTTCTGAAGAGGAAAGTGAGATTCTTCCTGCGCTGAGGATCAGTTATTACCACCTTCCTTCATACTTAAAACGTTGTTTTGTTTATTGTTCTTTGTATCCCAAGGACTATGAGTTTGATAGAGATGAATTGACGTTATTGTGGATGGCAGAAGGTCTTTTACAACAACCAAGGAGCGGAAGCACTTTAGAAGAAGTTGGTTATGAATATTTTAATGATTTAGCTTCAAGATCATTTTTTCAGCCTTCTAATAATGCTTACAAAAAATCATTTGTGATGCACGACCTCATACATGATTTGGCGACATTCTATGGTCGGATGTTCTATTTTAGAACCTTTGAACTAAAAAATGTACTCAAGCATGATACTAAAACTCGTCATTTGTCATATGTTCTTTGCAATGATTCAGTCTCAAAGATCGTGGAAGTATGTGATAGTTTAAAGCATGCAAGGACATTGATGCAAATCAATTTGGATACATGTGATGATTTCTCAGAGGGAATAATCGATCCTTGTCACCTGCTAGAAGAACTGAAGTGCTTACGAGTTTTGTCATTTAAATCCTTTTCGCATGAGGAAGACTTGTTGCATGATACGATTGGTGAATTGATTCATTTGCGTTATTTAGATCTTTCTAACACATCAGTTGTAACATTGCCTGAGTCATTGTGTGATTTGTACAATTTACAAACTTTGAAGTTGAGAGAGTGTGAAAACCTTGAAAAGCTTCCCTCCAACATGCAAAATCTTGTGAATTTGCGTCATCTTGATATCGAAAACACTGACCTGGAAGAGATGCCAAAAGGTATGGGCAAATTAAAAGACTTGCAGACTCTGACTTACTCTATTGTTGGCAAGCATGAAAAGAATGGGATCGGGGAACTGGGAGAACTTGTAAATCTTGGAGGGTCATTTCGTATTGAGATATTAGAGAATGTGGTTAACAGCAGTGAAGCTTGGAAGGCAAGGATGGTTGATAAGAAATACATGAGTGAATTATGTTTGGAGTGGTCATCAGGTGAAGATAGTGATATGGTTGATTCCCAAATGGAAAAAGATATACTTGCCAAATTAGAACCTCACAAAGACCTGAAAGAATTAAGAATCAAGGGTTAGAGGGGTACCATGTTTCCAGATTGGGTAGGGCAGTCTTTGTACCACAACATGACTGAGTTGGTGCTGAGTGGATGCGGGAATTGTTGGGTGCTTCCTTCACTTGGACAATTACCCTCTCTAAAGACGCTGGAAATTTCATGTTTCGACAAGGTGAAGATGATTGGTGGTGAATTCTACAAGGATGATGGAACTGATCATCAAGGCGAGATACCCTTCCGATCCCTTAAAACTCTTTATATTTCAGGAATGCCTTGCTGGGAGAAATGGGAGTCATTTGAATGTGATGACGATGATGCACCATTTCCTCAACTTGAGGTGCTCAGTATATGGGATTGTCCTAAGTTAAGAGGAGATTTTCCCACTTTCCTTCCATCTTTGAAGGATCTCGGCATTGCACGATGCGAGCAGCTTGGTTGTTATCTGCCAAGAGCTCCCATCATTCAACAATTAATGATGTTTGACATACAAGAAGCAAGAATGCGGGACGTACCACTTTCCACCTTGGAATCACTATCGATTAGTGGAGAGCAACAGGTGGAGTACGTGTTCAATGCCATGACCCGCACCCAACCAACCTCTCTCACATGGCTAGAAATCTCAAACTGCTCATCAGCCATATCATTTCCAGGGGATTCTTTGCCCCCTTCATTGCGATCTCTGTCCATCATAGATTGCAAGAATGTTGAATTCCCAATGCAACACCAACAACATCACTCACTACAGAAGTTACATATAGACAACAGCTGCGATTCACTTACATCCTTTGCATTGCCAGCATTCCCAAATCTCAAATATATGAGAGTCCAAAGATGTGAAAATTTGACATCTCTGGAGGTGTCACAGTCACAGTCCCTTCAAAACTTATCAATTTCAGGCTGCTCCAAGCTGGAGAACATAAGGCTGCCTGCCTCTTTAAGTGAACTCAGCATCAATAGATGTCCGTTGTTGGAGGAACGCATACAGAAGAAGGACCCCCACATTTGGCCATCCATTTCCCACATCTCCTACATTTCTGTTTATGGAAAACAGATTCGTAATCACTCAACATCTTAAAACAGGTACTCTTTTTCTCTCTCTATTCCAAACCCACTTCATCTTCTCCAACATCATATTCATTCTCTCTTATATAATCTTAATTTCGTTTCCAAATTTGTAGTCCATTGAAAAACTGTTAGCTTTTATAGGATACAATATCAATTTTGGATTTTGGAATGACAAGAATTAGAATTCACAATATTGAAATTATTTTTCATATTTTGGAACAAATAAAAAAATTGATTCTGATTCATTCAAGAGTTCGGAATTCTCATATTTACTGCATTTATATAATAGAATTCTTGTATGTAGTAATTATTTGCTGGTTGAGTACATGGACAAGGAGCTAGGCATATAGTTGAACTTTCTTGTTGCAGACAGAAACTTCAAGCTGGACCATTCTTAGAGGTATAATCCTACACTGCATTACCTTCTCATACACCTTTCATAACGATTTTGCTTTTGCTACATCCAAGTATCAAGTATGTACAACCATCACATGGTGTGACCTATTTTAATGGGATCATAAGCAAATAAGTACAAGCATTGAATTTTCTTGTGTCTTTTTCCAATTTTCCACAAAATTCTTAGATTGTTGATGTTTGATAGCATGGAAAAACTTGTTAATTTGGAGCAAGTAATGTTGAAAGCTAGGCTCAGTGGCTGATATGATGTTCTCAAAAAAATGTTGCTCAACTCAAGGAAGATTTATTTTTTTTTTTGTCAGTGAGAGATTAGGCATTTTGGGCCATAATGTTATACATAAACTACATGCAGCATAGACATACTTTGTTCTAATTCTAAGTGCAATTATGCAATGTTTATTACAAGGTTATAATTTTGTTAATTCAAAGATCATCCCTCATCGGTTTTGGTATGCATTTTATTATCTTAGTATTAGTTTCTGTTGAATGAAGAAACTTACTTTGTGATAGCAAACATTTATGGTTTAGTTTCTAATGTGTTTGTTTTGGGACAGCAAGATTGCAAGAAACAAATTGGATCAAGTTGGAGTAAGCAGAATTCATGGAAGACATCATCCTCGTACAAAATCAAAAGAAGAAATGGATGATCTAGAACAGAATTTTGCAAGGACAGATAGACTAATCAAAATGCAACAAGAACACCTTCAATTATTCTTTTCTTTTTTTTTTTTCCTTCAAGAGTTTTCATTTCTTCATCATTTCTTCAATTATTCTATTTAAGGATAATTGATATATGAAAGACTAAACTATATTATGGAGCCATGTTATTGAAATCTAACTCATTTCATGAACTTTATGTGTGTAAGTTAAGCTAATTGATTATTGCAAGTGAAATAATGAAATATCTCCCAAATTCTAGTAGGCAGCAGGGACAGAGGGAAGTATAGTGCAAGGGCTCTAAAATGTTAATTTTACTTTATGAGTATCTTTAATTTGTTTTTGAATATGCGTTCCTTCTAAATTATTTTTATTATAGTAAATATATATTTTATATTATTAGAGGTGCCATTTTTATTCTTATTTTACCATATTTATTTTTTTAATTAGGAATAATAAGTGTGCTTATAGTAATTTTTGGTATATATATAATATTAGCTATTATTTTATGTAATTAGTTTAAAAAGATTTATATTTAGAAGAAATATAGATTTCTTATAGCAAATAATATGATGTACATAATCCATATATTTTAAAATTTGTAATCAGAAAGTATTTGTTTACTGTTATATATTATATCTAATAATTTAATTTGGCCATTAAACAATCAAAATATTGACGAGTTATTAGTTCAAATATAAAATTTAATAGGCTATATAAAGTACTTTAATATTCAACTTGGTTATTGTTAATAGGTATTACTTAAAAATAATAACAGTATACTAACTAATTTATTAGTAAAATATTTTTTTAATTGAGTTATCAATACATTCATTATTAAAACACTATAATATCTTTTTACTACTAAATTATCAATTCCCTAATATTTTAAATAATTTTCTTAAACTTAATTTGTAAATGTCAGTCCCTAAATATTTTGTCTAACTCCACCTCTGCAAGCAACAGGGACTACTAAATTTGTGTCACTTGTTTCTAGGTCATAGTAAAAGAATTTCATGAATTTTAAGTTGCGTTTTGAACTTTGATACAAATAATAAATACACCAAACATCTCTTTTACATATTATAAAAAAAAATGAATGCATGAATTACCACCATTGTCATGTATTTAAGGCATCACCTAGAAATACCACCAGAAACTAAATGAGGTAGTTGAATGGTGACTTATTATGAGGTAGTGAAATTTCTCTTTCTCTTACCGTGATCTACAAAAAAGTAGACTTTGGAGTTCTTTTTAACTGAAAGAAAGGAAAATAGAACAAAAACGACACTAAAAGAAAAAATCTTGAAATAAGATTCAAATAGAAAAGTAATAAAAAATAGAAAGTAATTCGAAAAAATGGGCAAAAAGTGAATCTTTTTCTCACCCCCCTCTTTTTTTTATACAATTTATACAATGCGAAATCGATGACCTACGTATAAAATAATAAGAATTCTTTGGATTTGAAGAAAAAAAACAACTTTGCTGACAAATATTTGTTTGATCGGAAGAGTGCAAGAATTGGGAATGTTCATGAGTCGGGTGAAAATTGAGTTTGTCTTGATTTAGATCCAATCTTAAATATATATTAAGTCTATTTTTTAGACCCTAATATGGCCTTAAATCCGATAAAATCTAAATATTTTCGAGTCACAATTATATTGAATTTAAACCGGATGAAAACCAAGTCTTTAAAACTTTAACAATAATTTATAAAGAAATTTATTTATGATGCGCTTATTTATAAAGAAAAAATTTGTTATCGAAAAGTTGATATCCATATTTAAACTTGAATTTGTCCATAAATTCTAATTTGATGCTTTTTTATCTATTTTTTAATTCAACAAGTGTGATTAAAAATAAAACAATAAGCTTATAATCAATATAATATAATATTAAAATTAATTTAAAATATATATATCTTTTTTAGTTTTCTTAGGATACATATGTGTCGGGTAAAGCTGCGTTCGCCTTGACCCAAACCCAATCCGAAATAATGATCGGATCTATTTTTAAGACCCTTATCTAATCCCAAATCCAATAAAATTATACTAAATTAGCCCCTAAAATATTTGAAATCAGGCCAGATCTTCAGACCAAAACGGCCATGTGCACCCGTTGCAAGAATTGTGATTTTCTTGCCTTTCAGGGCACTTCTATGATTCTCATTCACTTCTAATTTCTAAATTCTAATTTAACATTCCAAATTTGTAGATAGTTATTTATCTGATTTGGGTTATTATTAATTAAACCTTTCCTTTATTTTCAAAATATGTATATAATATATAATTATTCTAAAAATTTAATTTTGATGCATTATAGATATAAAGTAGTATTATATAGATATTTAAATACATAATGATTCGTAAATAAAAATAATTATTTTTTATATTAATTACATAAAAAATTATTTAAAAAAATAAATATAATTAAATATTAATGTAAAATATCTTTTAAAAAATTAATAAATTCAGAGATTGAAAAAAATGATTTTTTTAAGAAAATAAAAATTTTGCATGGAACTTTAATCTTTTGTTCGGTTGGCAATAGAATCATTTACATATATCAATATGTGTCTTTTTGGGCCAATTTTCTGCAATGTGGGCCCACTTGGTTTTCCAATCATCTTTCAATTTTCGTCAGTTGCATTCACTCTTTTTCTGTCTCCTCCCTTTTTAACTTTTTTACTTTCACTTTCTATTTCTTTTTACACCAAAAAAAAAAAAAAAAAGAAATTGCTTCCCATAATTCCATTTTTTCTCCTCATTTTATTATCTGCTGGATTTAGAGAAGCAAAAATTTTCAGCAATACAGATATTTGCAAAAATCCCTGTTATGGAGATGAAAATAGAGATTTTCCAAATTCACAAAAATGGGATCATCTTTGTAAATAAATTGGTAGAATGGTTTAAATTACTTTTTTTAAGTGATAATATTTCTAAATCATGATTTTGTGAGAAAATTTAGTATACCTTTTATTTGTATTTTTATTTTTTGTTTTTATTTATAATATTTTTTGTTTTCTAAATTTTGTTAAAAATAAAAACAAAATAATAAAAAAGTTAAAAAATTTTATTTTAAAATAAAAAATATTAAAAAAATAAAAAATAAAAACACAAAACAACCGCATTTTTAGTTTCATAAAAATAAATTGAGGTGTCTCTAAGGTGTTTATCAAACACGACAATTTTTTTACTCATTAAGAAAATATTTGCAAGGAAAATTTTGAATTCGACTGAAAAGGTAAAAATAACCTAATGAAAAAAGTAAAATTAATTTGATTTTAAAAGTTTCGTTTTCTTTCAATAATACACTTTTAAAATAATAAAATGAAATTACACGTATGATCTTATGCAAATTACGTACTTAAATTCTCCATGTTAACCCATTGTGGTAATTCAAAACATTTTAGTTAAAAAATTAAGACAAATATGACAAGAAGATACTACATAAATCCATTGGGAGCGAGAAACGATGAATCTGTGCATGTAATAAATCATTGTGACGATAACTTATGCATATATAATATATTTAATTATTAAAAATATTATTTATTTATTAAAATTAATTATTAATATATTTATTATAAATATATATAATTTAATTTATTTTTAATATATATTTATATTTAATTATTTATTTTTTATAAATATTTTTTTTTAAATTAAAAATAAAATTTAAACTCAAAAATTTTAAATAAAAATTAAAAAATTATGTAATTTAATCTATAATTCGTGAGCGGTTCCTACAGATAATTGATGATTAATTTTTTATATTTATGAGATAGATTTAGACGGAATCTTAGCCCTTAATAATAAATTATGACATTAATTAAAATTAATTTCATTTTCAAAAAATGAACCGGTAAACCAAACTCGAGCTTTATTAAGATTTAAGAGTTAAGACTTGAGACACAAAACAAAAACAGTTACTACTTAACAACACGAACACACACACTGCATTTGAATTTGTAGAAAAGTAACTTCTCTCTTCACCTATTCTTCTTTGAAGCTTTTACAAGCTTGAAGCTATGGCGTCGACTATTCACCGAAACGTCGTCGCTCAACGCGGAAGCGCCAAGTTAGATCGCCAAGGCGCCAACAACAACAGCATCGTCAGAACGAAGCCTCGCCACTCTCACCCGCCGGGATCCGCCGCTCCCCGCCGCAGCTCGCCATCTCACGGTGGCGACGCAGGTTTCCTAACACCTCTCTCATTCTTCCGATTTCAGCTTTTGAATTCTCGTTCTGATTCCACAATAGAAATGTACGAGTAGTAATTCGATTCCCTTCGGCTTAGTTACTCTCTTCATTCGCAACACTGATAATGGAATAGAGTGAGAAAGAGGAAGTGTTTGTGTGTTTGAATAGTGAAACAGTAAGCAGTAGTAGAAACGTAAGAGTATGAAGGTGAATGCAAATGTAGCTCTAAATCAGCACTTTGTTAACCGATTTTTCAGTAGCTTCTTTCTTTATTGTTACGATTTCAAGTAACCTAATAAATTTATAGATACTAGTTCGATTTTGTTGTAGAAGCCTTTTTAGTGTTTGTCGCGTGTTCTGTTATAGGGCTTATAGCGGTCAAATTTATTGTATGTGTTCAAATTTTCAAGTAATATTAGTTTTTTAACGTGTGGATGATGAACTGGAAAATAAACATGTGTGATATTGGTTAAATCATCATGTCTTAATCATGCTGCCTAAACTCGAGATGAATAGTTGACGATGAGGTTTTTAGTTGAGAAAAAGTGCTAGATTTGTTCTCTAGCTTTAGCTGATTTTGAAGAAACGAGGTTCTTAATTTATATTCAAACAGTATTGTTTGGAAGTTTTATGATGTGTTCTGTAATCCTAGATTATACATCGGAATAGAGTATATTCTGGAACTGATGATGAAAAAGATATAGAACAGTTCATCGTGACAAGATACTGTAGACTTGGCACTTGTTTGTAATCTCAGCAGCATTTTTTATGCTTATGTTGTGTGTGTGTGTGTGTGTGTATATATATATATATATAATTGTTAGATGCAAATCCTCAAATATTGGTAATCGTTAACTATGGTTTTTGCTATGATGATATTGTAACACTTCTTTTCTATTTCATACTTGTGTACAGTTCCTGGAAGAGTTCGAGTGGCTGTAAGATTGAGACCTCGAAATGCAGAAGAAATGATGGCAGATGCTGATTTTGCAGATTGTGTAGAATTGCAACCAGAGGTGGGTATTGGTCTATAGATTCTTCAATTTACATTGGTTATAGGTGAACCTTTGGCTTTTTTATGCATAAGCCTTGCTTGAGGTTTAAATAGCCTTCCTTTTTTCCTCCTTTTAAATGTTTCAGCTTAAAAGATTGAAGCTTCGACGTAACAATTGGGATTCCGACACTTATGAATTTGATGAAGTGCTCACTGAATTTGCGTCACAGAAGCGTGTTTATGAAGTTGTAGCTAAGCCCGTTGTAGAGGTCTGTTGTAGTAATGCATTTTCTATTTGTGAAGAATATCCTTTACTCTGCCATCTGCTTTTAAGTAGTGCTATTTAAGACTTTATTAGATAACCATAACTCTTAGTGGTAATAGAAATCAAAGGATTGCGGTGCTTTTAGATGTTGTATGTAACTTGACTTGACATTCCATTTGATATGTGGTTTTTAGAGTGTTCTTGATGGGTATAATGGAACTGTAATGGCTTACGGTCAAACTGGCACCGGCAAAACTTTTACCCTTGGACAATTGGGGGAGGAAGACACTTCTAGTCGGGGTATCATGGTTCGTGCCATGGAGGATATTTTATCGGACTTATCCCCAGAAACTGATTCTGTCACAGTCTCATACCTGCAGGTTGAATACTTTTGTCTTTTACTGCAATTGCATCATATGCTATTTTTTATACTTCTTCCACCATATTGTCCTTATATAACCATTAAGCTTTTGGCCTGTTGACTATGATATTTCTATTGGCATCTTTTTATCTCATTTTTGGTCAGTGGCCATCATAACTTTTATTAAAATGTTCATATCATCTCTGTCTTCCAAAATGTGTAGCTTTACATGGAGACTGTCCAGGACTTACTAAATCCAGCCAATGATAATATTCCCATAGTGGAGGATCCAAGAAGTGGTGATGTGTCTTTGCCTGGTGCAACTCACGTAGACATAAGGGACCAGCAGATTTTTTTGGAGTTGCTTAGATTAGGGGAAGCTCATCGAATTGCTGCTAACACCAGGATGAATACTGAATCTTCTCGTAGTCATGCTCTTCTGACGGTAAAATGATGAACTGTGTTTTATGTCATTTCTATTACATGTCATGAATCAGGATATCCAGTTGGCCACTGGTTTTCATTTCAGAACAATTGCATGTAATCTTGATGTAGTTATCTCTTCTTTATCAGGTACATGTCAGGAGGTCTGTTGTGGAAAGTGCAGATAATGTTTTGACTGAAAATTATGATGCCTCTCACTTGACTAAACCTTCAAAACCACTTATTCGAAAGAGCAAGCTTGTTGTCATTGATTTGGCAGGATCAGAGCGTATCCATAAGTCAGGTGTATACTGAAATGTGTTTAAGATATGTTTATCTTTTTTGTTGTTTGAAAATGTGTATTTTTGTGAATGCTAAACTTTTTCACTTTTTCTCCACTAGGAAGTGAAGGGTACATGCTTGAGGAAGCAAAATCTATCAATCTTTCTCTTAGCGCATTGGGGAAATGTATTAATGCTCTAGCCGAAAACAGTGCTCATGTACCATTTCGTGATTCAAAGCTTACTAGGCTGCTTAGGGATTCTTTTGGAGGTAAGATGCTTTAATTTGCTTTATGATGTAAGAATGCTGCTTAAGTTTTTCTTTACCATGTGTACGGTTTAAAAAGCTGGTTTCTACATACTATATGCTGAACAAAATTGTACTAGATGTCTCTTATCAATCTTATGGGGATGAGTCCTATTTGTTGAAAATTACATTGATTATAGTATTTTATATTCCATGTGTTCTGTCTTACAATCATTTGCAGGAACAGCTAGGACCTCATTGATTGTGACCATTGGTCCATCTCCACGGCATCGAGGAGAGACATCTAGTACAATTTTGTTCGGCCAAAGGGTGAGCTTTTATCTCTGTGATCATGTCTAACCATACAATGTTAGATATAAAACCATTACTAGACCTCCATCTAATAGCTTAAGCTTTGAGTAAAGTTGGTTGTTGACGTGGTTTTAGCACCTTGTGAACAAATGACTAGGAGTTTGATCCTTGCCACTTCTGTTTATAGTTAATTTAAAAGGCAATTCAACTGCAAAACAAAAATAAAATAAAATAAAAGACACTCCATGCTTCAAACCCAACGTGTTTGGCTTGAGAGGGGGTATCATATGCGAGAAAACAGAAATTGAAAACCATTAAGACCAAATATCTTAAGCTTTATTAAGAGTTGGTTGTCAAGACAATACACATTAAATACCGTTATCAATATTTATGCAATTTTTAATTCCTATTCATGGTGTGTTTTTCATTGGCAAAAAAAAGATATACAAAAAAAAGTAGTTGTTGGCGATATAATTTGCCATTTATTTATTAGATATTTATATGCTTTGATTTTCCTGTCTCTTTTTATCATGCATTCATATACTTTTGCTAGCATCTAATTTACCCCCTTTTTTAGCTGGATTTCCCCAAACAATTTGTAGTAAATTCATTATTCTTCACAGTTTTTGTCTGGCTCATGGAAGTTATTTTCCAATGATGTATTTTATTATTATTAGTTATTACTAACTTAACCCAAGTGCATTAGCTGGCTTTACATGAAAGATGTATTGATGTGTCAGGCTATGAAGGTTGAAAACATGCTGAAAATTAAGGAGGAGTTTGATTATAAAAGTTTGTCTCGGAAACTTGAGGTACAGTTAGATAAGCTTATTACAGAAAATGAAAGGCAGCAGAAAGCTTTTGAAGATGAAGTTGAAAGAATAAATTTGGAGGCACAATGTCGTATTGTTGAAGTTGAGAAGAACTTTGCTGAAGCATTGGAGGTTTGTTGTGTTTTTATTTATTTATTTATTTTATTTTAAAAACTACATCTCCTGCTTTTGAAATGATCTATGAAGTTTATATATCATCCTGGATAGTTAAGGGTGGTTGTTTTTTATTAAGGTATCTGATTATGGATTTCATATATAATTTAGGTTTGGTGATTGATTGAAGTTAGACCCTAGCCTTCTAGTCTGTAAACAGCATCTACAGACAATAACTGAGGTTATAAAGAAAGTATTACAAGTTGTAAGATAGATTATGTCCTCTGGCTGACCTAAAAGATCTGAATAAGCAATAAATTTATTTGGAAGAAATTAATATAGAAAGATGCAGGTAGAGAAGGCGTAGGCTTCACAGATAGGATTGCGAGGCATTGAGACCTTTGGGTCATATTATCCAAACCACTAGTCTGCAATGTCAATGTGGTTGCACCAGTGCCTAATTACCAAAATATTGCAGCTTTCATGAATCCTCCTAACCATGTTGTACTTCTAAACATGTTACACATATTTACTTTATTTTCTCTTGAACGCCTAAGAGGATATTTTTTAAAACATAATGCGAACAATATATTTACTTAATTTATTAAACTAAAATGTTTCCTGTAGAGAGAAAGATTGAAATGTCAGATGGAGTACATGGAATCAGTTAAGCAGCTGGAGCAGAAGTTGATGACAAGTCAGGAAAGACATGGTTGCAATGGTTTTGTCAATGGCTGTGGAGAGGTATTTTATTTCAAAGGTTATCTAACTATATGAAAATCTTAAAACTAGATTGTCTTTGTTCTTGATAAATGGCAGATGTTTTGTGATGATATCTTATATTAAGGGTATATCAATGTCTCAATTACACATTGCATGTGGCATGCATTTTATATCTTAGCCTCCAACTCTTGGAAAATCATTTACTTTCCATTAATAATATTTCTTCTTATATATATATCACACCCATCTTTTATTTTAGGATTCTTCTAGTTGCCTTTGCTTGTCTTTGCTCTAGGTTTTAATGCTTGATTTGATTTCAGTGTCATTATTTATAAGTGTTCAGTGGTATGTTTTGAAATTGGCTTGTTGAAATAGCGTGGCTAATTGTGTAGTGATATCCAATATACATTTTTTATTGTCTTCTGCTTTTTTATTCATGTGTGTATTCTTTACTTGTATAGGGGGTTGCAACATCTTCTGCTGATGAAGTTGCTGAGGTCAAAAAGCTTCTTGAAATTGAAAAAAGTAAGAGAAAGGCAATTGAAGAAGAGCTAGAAAGTCTAAAAATCCAACTGGGTAAATATGGACAAGTACAGGTTAGTTTCAATTAAATGATCTCTCACTAACTGAGTTCTTTTCCAAGCATGATTTTTCTAATATATGGGGAACATTTTGGTGTACTAGGCAGGAGGTGATGCTGACACGATAAAGCTTCGCAAAATCCTGGAGGATGATGCTAGTCAGAAAAAGAAACTTGAAGAAGAAATAATAATATTAAGAAGCCAATTATTGCAATTAAACTTTGAAGCTGACCAGGTATGTGTTACTTTGAATCTCTGATTCAGTATGCAGCATACGCTTGAGTAATAAATGCTAGTTTGGAATCTGGATCCATATGTAGACTAGTTTAATATTTTAGTCCTTGATAATTCAATAATGTATATTTAGGTGTGACTAGAGTTTCTAATACTCCAAATGTATCCCGAGGTTGAGCACCGTTATAAATTACTAACATGGTTTTAATAGTAAGGACAACATGAAAATCTTGAAACGCAGACAACCAAATCAAAAATTTTCAACATATAGATCGAGACCTAACTGAAAATCCATGACTAGTGACCTTGTCATGACTTCAGTTTTGTCTTCTTTCTCCATGCCTCTTGTTGCCATTATACTCCAGTTTCTTGCATAATTTCAATAATATCTTATTTAATTTCTTTCATGTGAATATACATTAATGCTATGGCTATAGATGAGAAGGTGCTTAGAAAGTGGAAGTTCTGGAAATGCATTTCCTGCCATGGATACTTCGTTGTCTCAAAGTAGACATTCCCAACCCAAAGACACCAGGAATGATCAGAAGGCATCTGTTGCCACCCTTTTTGAACAAGGTACAAGTTGGCTGAGTTATAGGTGAAACTTTACATCCTTGTGTATACGACTAACATTATTTTAATTTTTAAACAGTTGGATTGCATAAGATTTTATCATTGCTCGAGTCAGATGACGCCAATGTACGAGTACATGCTGTGAAAGTGGTGGCGAACCTAGCAGCAGAAGGTAGATGCTTTCCTCTTGTTAGTGTTGTTAATTGATACCGACCTTTTCAGTTTTGTTTTCAATGCATTTGTTTTTACAATATATCAGACAAACTCTGGAAAGAGAGTGAGTTCTTTCAAGATCAGAAGGGCCATCCTTTTGAGAATTTTGTTCAGAACAATATGAGCTTCAAGATCTCATGTTTTGTCCATTGAAAAAATTCACCCCATTTCATTTCCATTCTTACGGCCTTTCAAAACGATATCAGACTATGCCTTCATGGTAATATATAAAGATTCTTAACACTTCATCTCAATATATAACATGCAGAGGCAAATCAGAAAAGTATTGTTGAAGCTGGTGGTCTTACTTCCTTGTTGATGCTGCTTAGAAGATATGAGGATGAAACTGTTCGCAGGGTAGCAGCAGGAGCAATTGCTAATCTTGCCATGAATGGTGATAATTTATTTGCAGATATTTACAATATGCTGAGTTAACAGGATTATTTATTCCTAATATGTTAATCTTACCAGTTATTAGGGATTTGGTGCTTCTGGTTCCTGTTTGTTTTGATATTCGTTTGGTTTCTTTCATGGCAATTCAGAGGCCAATCAAGAACTCATAATGTCTGAAGGAGGAATTACTCTGTTATCAATGGCTGCATCCGATGCTGAAGAACCACAAACTCTTCGAATGGTTGCTGGGGCCATTGCTAACCTATGTGGGAATGGTATGTTCCCTTGTTTTTCATGGTAGATTTTTGAATTTCACCTTCCAAATTAAAACAATGCAATAACTTGACATGTAAAATTTTCGTGATATTTTTAATTCTTTCTCGTTCACGTTCCTTCTAGCAGAGTCAAACTTGAATGATGCATCACGGAATATTGAGTAAATGATTAAATTGGTCCCGAAAAGATTATTCATTCCCCAAATTAGTCCCTGAAAGATTATTCGTTTTTCAAATTGGTTTCTGAAAGATTTTTTTAGTCAAATGTATCCTTCAAAGATTTTAAATTAATCACATTGGTCCTTTCGCCACTTCCTTTGTTAACGGCATCAAAGTTTGTTAATTAAGGGGGACCTTGAGGCATTAGAATCCCTTTGGGATTGATTTGATCTGATTTCATAAACGTATCATGTTATACGCCGATTAAGATTATTAGGTGTGTGTTGCGGTGTCACTTAACGTGTCACATCGGCAAACTCTAACGCCGTTAGCAGCGGGAATGATAGAAGAACTAACATGACTAACTTAAAATTTTTGAAGGATAAATTTGATTAAAAATCTCTCGAAGACCAGTTTGAAGAATAGGGGATCTTTCAAGGAACTAATTTGACCATTTAATCATGAAATATTGTCCAGAAATTCAGTTTACATAATATATAACCATGTCCTTGTTTCATTCTGGAGTGAACAGAATGAGGAAATGATTTAAGAGTGAGAACATTTATTTAGGTGAATTTACAGTAAGTACCAACAAATAAAAATAGCTGGCTACTATCTCAACAAGGTGTAATAAAAGGTTTTGTTTTCCTTTGTGGATTTTGAATTAGGGCTCAATATTGTCCCTCGGGTTATCAATACCAGAGATATTCAAAGTTTAACTTTCTTGTTCTTCCTTCAGATAAAATACTGATGAAGCTGAGATCTCAAGGAGGTATAAAGGCTTTACTGGGAATTGTAAGATGTGGACATCCTGATGTTCATTCGCAAATTGCTCGAGGAATTGCCAACTTCGCTAAATGCGAGTCTCGAGCTTCTAATCAAGGTCTGCTTTCTTCCTTGTCAGTATTTGATTATCAGTGTCAAAAAATTCTAATTCACTGCTATTAGCACTCCCTACTCTGTCTTGTCTGACTTATGGCACTGCCAAATTTGTGGACGCTAGCATGGAAGAGAAGATAATAGATGTCGTTTTTATTTCAGCTTGATAATTATGTCTGGCATTTACAGGGATAAAAAGTGGCAAATCCTTTTTGATAGATGATGGTGCACTTCCATGGATAGTACAAAATGCTAATAACGAATCCGCACCAATTAGACGCCACATTGAGCTTGCACTTTGCCACTTGGCACAGCATGGTATGTTTTATCCACTTTGCCACATTTAACAATGTTGAGAAAGTTCTAACAGTTGATTTTATGAACATTGCAGAAGTCAATGCAAAAGACATGATCAGTGGAGGAGCCCTTTGGGAGCTTGTGAGGATTTCAAGAGATTGCAACCGAGAAGATATTAGGAGCCTTGCTCGCCGGACTCTGAGCTCTATCCCACAATTCAAATCTGAATTGCGGCGACTACGGATAGAATATTGATCAAAGATCTTCTGGGTACGATATCCTGTGCTAGTTATTCATTCTTCCATAGCTCCAATGAGATTGATCTATTCAAACTACAATGTTTTACACCTTGCAATTTTTCCGTAGTAGAAGCTAAGCAAGGGTGTAGTAAGTACTTAGTGTTAGTGGTTTCTAGTCCAATGACCTTGAATGTTGTATATGTAAATAGAAGAGGAAAATAGATTAAGAGAATTGAAATATAATTTGGTCATGAAGAGAAGGAGAGGATATACGTTCTGTATTAATTTGATTTGTGTAAATAGTGAAAATCGTGATCATTTTTTCGGAGTGTGGCCGAATATTATCGTATCAAAATTAGGCTCATTTATTCATGATTGAATAATGAGCCTGTTCGATTTTAAAATTTACCTGATAAATGTAAATCTTTTAAGTCTCATGCTTTAAGATTAGATGAAAATAGAGGGAGACTCACGCAATTCGTAGAGACATAGATTATTTATATTATATAGTATATTTTAATAAATGTTATATTAAAAATATTTTAGAAAATATATATTATAAATAGATTTTGAATTTATTTATTTTTAAAAAAGATATAGATTATTTATATTAGAGTTATAGAAAATTGTATTTTTTTTTCATTTGCATTAATGGCCACACTTTGTCTTTTTTTTTTTTTGTGATTTTTTTGTTTGTAAATAATTAAAAAAATAAATAAACGAGAATAAAAAACATATAAAAATGTTATATTAAATTTAAGGAATTTTTGACAATTAGTATGAGAAATTAAGAAATGAAGAGTAGTAAGAGTCTTAATATGTATAAGCTGTAGAATTTAAATATTTGTAACTAAAATTTTTTATAATTATTATTATTATTATTATGACACTTTTAATGTATGTTTATTCCATTTAATTAGTACTTGATGTTTTAATTGAATAATAATAGATAATAATTTTTTATTTTAATTTTTTTAAAACATTTTATTAAATAGTGATAGGTTGATTTTCATCTTTTACCAAGTTATTAGAATTACTAATATAGCATTATTAGCAAAGAAAAGATGATTTAAACTCATTGTGAAGAGAGTTAGTATTAGCTTTTATATATTATAAATAGATAGATAAATAGATAGATATTAGGACCTACTTGACATGGAATTACTAGTTGATGTTGTTGTTTTTTTCTATACTTTGCTTACATTGCTTTGTGACATAATCATATGGAACTCTCTTATCATTTTGTAAAGTTTACTTTGATAAATACAATTTGTCACATTCAATTCTTGCTATTGAATAAGTCATGAGATACAACGAACCTGCTAATAGACCAAAATGGGAAACGGATAAGCACAAGAGTTACATCTAGCTCCCCTTTCCTCCTCCCTTTCACGTGCCTATACCCTCTCTTTCATACGACATGTATTTTCTTCCATTCGAGAGATACATAAACATGCCTACATACGGTCATACATATATAAATATATATATTCTTTTATTATGGTATTAAAGGATATGTATGTCAAGTCTATATATGAAAGAGCTTGAAGATCTTATCTTGATTTTGATGGGATGATCCATGTCAAACTCATTTAAATTTTAGTTTAATATTATTATTATATGAAACTTGTAATACATGTTTATCGATAAGTAAAAATGTTTACATTAACTTATTCTATATTGAAAAGCAATTACATATTCTTTATTTGGGAGAGACATCTAAACATTAAAAAAGAAAACCTTTGAAAGGTAAAATTATTCAAAGGCTAGTACATATATACTGAACCCAACTATCATTATTTCTAGATTAACTTGTTGGAGTTAATTAAGTAGCAGTTTGAGGAATTGAGTATTATTCAGTTCATCAGTTGTTGCACTTTCTTTCCTCTAGTAGTACCATTTTTTCTATAATTTCAATAATGATGTAAATAGTTTTTTTTTTAATTTTTTTTTTTGGAAGCCGATAAGAGTGATGCAATACGAGATTTTAATTATTGGATGTTGTCCACCTCATATATATTATTTTCCTCCTCTATTATATTATCTGAGGACTTATTTGTCCCCCTTTATTTTTTGACATTAATAATTAATAATAATAATAATAATATGCAGTTTAAAAATATGGCAAATAATCCATCAAACACGTAGATGGCATATAATTCATAAAACACGTATATTAGTTTCTTTAAGTAAGTTGACTACTTGTATCGAAATCAAATCATAAACTATTACTAAAGACGTGCGTGGTCAGAAAAAGAAATTGCCAAGCATTTTACATGCTAGCTAACTTCTTCTCAATCGTATCAAATTCACAACGAATTAATTATTAGTCTGAAATAAAAAACATCGTAGAAAACTAAAAAAAAAAAATGTCAGTCATAATCTTAAAACTGTAATTACTCTTAAGAGTATTTCTAATGAAGTGACTAATATATACTATATGATAGAGGGTCACTCACTATATATTATTTCCTTTAGTTTTTAATTACTATAGCTTATAGTTGTCATATATGGTTAGATTTTTTTATCCCTTATAATGTTATAATCATTTCGCATTCCATATTATAAAAAAAAAAAAAAAATCTACATTATAGAGATCATACTAAAGTACTCTTATCACATCTTAACACATCTTTTCTTCAAGAAGGATATATATAGACAATTAAATTTTGTTGTTTCGGATAGAGATTGAGATGAAAAAACCATTTCAACTTACATTGTCCAAACTCCAAACAATGACACTTTTTTATGTACTTAATCACTACTTATAGCATAAGTTACCAAGTTTAATTTATAAAGTTTTATCAGAACTTAAAAAAAAAATATGAACTTAAAATATTGAATAATAATAATAATAATAAATGTATGTTTGCCGCCTATTATCTCCCATAAAATTGTTAAAAATATAATAATTTATGTGTCGTTTTTTATCAATTTAATTTTTAAAAAATTTATGACAAAAATCAACCCTTGAAGAATATAGAAAAGCTTTAGATTCACCAATTTCACATGATTAACATCATCAAATTTATCCTAGAAAAGAAAGAAGAACAAAATTATATATAATAATTCTAAAGGTATATATGTACTATGTAGCCAAGAAAATTGGGATAGATGAGAGGATTTATGCTGGATTTGACCTAAATATTAAATAATAGCCAAGGCTTATCATCAAAGATAATGAATTGCCAAGTAAAAAATTTCAGGAGATGATTCATTCCTGCATTATCATCATGGAATTCTATTATCTTTTGAGTTGTATATAACTATTATAATGTAGTTCCAAGTTAGAAGTGATGCTCACCATGATGAAGCAGAAAGTTATAATCATTAATTAAAAACAAACACACATCATTAGTATTGGTCCACCAATATTTATTTACACTACACTTCTAAAGATTCATTATGAAATTAAAGCTCCAACTAAAGTTATTCTTTGATTATTATCCTAAAAATAATTGTGTTCATGCTTAATTTGTATTTATTTGAATTGTTGACTGAAATTAAAATTAAAAGTTTATTTTCCAGTTAGGTAGATAAATTAATTAAGGAGAAAGAATGACATGAAACTAAAGAACTAAAGCAATGTGCCACTATTTATATTCCATACTATTTGGTTTGATTCTCTTATTATAGCTATACCATGAAGTGATAATTAAATTGGTCACACACACCCCCCAAATTGAGAAAAACGCAAAATAGAATTATCTCGAAAGACAATGAGGTTCTTGACAAAAAAAAAAAAATTCAATCCGTCACTTGACAATTACTACGAAAGGACAACGAGGCCCCTATGCTAAAAAAAATCAATGTTATTTTTTTTGACACATGAGCTAATCAATCCCTAAAAAAAATATCAGAGGCCGGATTTGATGTTTTTTTTTTTCTTGGAGCCTCGTTGCCCTTTCGAGTTAATTGTCAGAGGCCGGATGGGTATTCACTCAAAAAAATTATAAATTGTGTGCTTATCATTGTATTAATTAAGATAAAAGATATGATTGTTCATCATAAGAGTATATTTTAACCTTAAACCGTATTTATATAGCATGAGTAGGGGTTATAGAATTATAAGTGTCAAGATATAAATTAAAGTTCATGGGACAGTTCCCAATTCTGAATGAAAGGACTCCAAACAACGTTAATTAAATAGATGATCAATTCAAGATGCTTCGGTTTCCTTTATCATATGATCTGAATAATATATATAGAAATAATAAAATAAGAGGACATGAAATTCAGTGAAATTAATTGATATATATACACATATATAAGTTTGATTTGATATGTTATGACATACATATAATATAATAATATGTTACTCCTATATTATATATATGTGTATATATTAAAGAAATAACTCAAAAGTGCAAGAATATTATTGCATGCTGGGATGTGACAGTGTTAAAATATATATGACACACAATTAATTAACACATATATATACAATGCAAGTAGTGCTATATATAGACTTTTTCATGAGGCAGTACTAGTGTTTTTCATAATTATTGAGAATGATCTTTGGGAACCGATGATCTAATCTAATATATAAAAAAATAATAAGAAAAAAAAAAAACTTGTGATCAGTTATAGAGAGGGAAAATAATGGACAAGCTAAGAATAGAATCCAAGGAAAAGATGGATGTATAAATTAAAATAAAGAAAGTAGTAGATGTTGGCATTGGTGGAATAACAGTGTAAAGAAGCACCTCAGAGAGCTAGGGTTTCAAGGAGCATCTATTCCATAACCAAGACAAAACTCTGAGTTTAATTTATTTATATCTCTCTTTCTCCTCTCTCCATTTTAATATATACCACAAGATTCTTCTCTAAATATAAATTTCATATATATATATGAACCAAACATATACTATACTGTATACCAGTGAAACTAATAAATAAATATAAAAAAAAAATCTATGGGTAATAATCTAATATTCCCAAACCAAAATCAAATAACAATTCAATCTCTAGCTATGAAAAGGGAGATGATAGATTAAATTTTTTACATAAGATATAAGAAACACTGATAGGTGCCTCGCTTTCTTATAGTAAAAAATATGGTTATAATTTATTCTAAATAAAGACCAAAGTCTCGGTTATAAAAAATTATTCAAAATATAATTGTTTATATATTTTTTTATTAGTTTAAAATTTTGAGAAAAAATATTTTATGGCTCAGTATTAGAATTTTATGACTAAAGATCTACAACAAATTTAATATATCAAAAATATAATTATTTATGTATTTTTTGTTCTCAACTTATTAAGTTTTAAAAATAAATTTCATGACAAAAATTGTTATAAACAATGAAATGTTTACTTTATATTGTTATTTAGGTCTAAAATTAGGTCAAAGAGTGATAAATGTCTTCTATTTATAAGTAGGATTATTCTAGTATAATTATGTTACGGCAATGATTATACTCTAGTGTTTTATAAAGTATTATTAAAATTAAAATAATATTTTTTATTATTAAATAATGCTTTCTAAAAAATATTTTTTTTAAATTTATTATTAAAACATAGAAAATACAACTTTAATTTTAATAATACTTATATAATTATCATAATCACCAAAACATAATCATATTAAAATTCACCTTATAAGTATTCTATATATCATATTTTTGTCAGACAAAAAAATTATAAATAATAGCTTGATAACATACCTCAATTTTGATTTTACTTGAAAATCCATTGTTTTTTACCTATCAATAATCTAGTGGCAATGAGAGAGAGAGAGAGAAGAGCTTTAAGGCTTTAACAGTTTGTCCCTAAGGTTGTATGGTGGTGGTGGTGTTGTGGTTGCAATGTTGCCTCGAAAAGGAGCTTTTTTTTTTCCACAGAGGGGCGCACGTGTGACCCAACACCCAATGCTCTTCTCTGCCTCCAAACCCTAATCATATACAGACAAACTCACTAGTGAAGCCCATAACCCCCCACTACTCCTTCTTCTATTACTCATCATTTTTTCTTTCATTAATGCCAAAATGCCTATATATAATTTACTCTATTCAAAACTAATGTATCTAGTCATATATAATTTTAATACATTTAATAACATATGTCCTAAGGATACATGATTAAACTACTATTAATAAAATAATTTAAATATTTTATTTAATAAATAAAAAATTTAATTTTTTTGTGTTCTTAAAACTTTTTTTTTTTCTAATTTATCATCTTAAGGATACACGTTAGATAAACCCAATTTTAATTAAAGATAGAATGGGATAATGATAGTAATGATAGTGCTACTAATTTTTAAGAATATGTGGGAGTTTGGGTGTAATGATGAGAATTAGTAGCATAGAAAGTGAGAAATGTATACTAATCATGTCTCAGTTTAGTGTTCTTCTAACTACAAAGAGGCCTAATTATTGTGTTCCCAACACTTTTTTTTTTTTATCTTGAAGTAGATATTAAAAATAATTAAAAAAACAAGCCCATAATTTTTTTTTTGGTGGGGTTATATTGTAAGATATATATATATATATATATATATAATTTTCTAGAATCTGAATCTTGGTTCGGAGTACTAGAAACCACAAACCTGGAACAAGAAAAAAAAAGGCACACATAGAAAAAGGAAAATATAATTAAAAATATATAAAAATAAGTGTTTCGCTCTCTGTTTATCTTTTTTTTTTTCCATTCCTCTGCAAAGATTGACTGATAAATTATGAGACAAGGTACTAGAATAGCAGTAATGGAGAAATCAGAGGGAGAGAAAAATGAAAGAGACAAAGACAGAGAGAAAGAAAAGAGAGCACATGCTAGTAGCTGCTGTAACTGCTTCATCTTGAAGCAACGCCAACTATGAACACATTAGCTCAACTAGAAAGAAAAAATATATAAAATTAAATAAAAAGTTAAAAACAAAACATAGATAGAAAAATTAAACCGGTTAATTACGATGTAATTAATAATAATAATCAAACTCCACCAAAATTTCATGATTTATACATCCTTCTTCAAATTCAACACTGACCAAATATATATCAATAATAATCATAACAACAAATTAAACATCCAAGCTAATAATTAAGGCCTCTTCAATTAAATTAAAGCATGATAATAAACTAGGTTATATGGAAGAAGAAGGAGAATGAACATTGATTAAAGAGATAATAAAGTCAAAAAGAAGATAACAAAATCAAATTAAAAAAAAAACATGGTAATAATAATTAACCAGAAAATGATGTTTTTTTTCTTTTGGATTATAATTAAAAGGGAGGACGTGCACCGGAACCACCCCAGAAACCTTCAGCTGGCAATTGGCATGAATTAAGAAGATTTTGAGGCACTCCACCATGAAACATTGATGAACTATTGGGATCTCCTCCCACTAGTTGTTGCGGTTGCGGTTGTGGCTGTGGCTGTTGTCCTACAATTCCAGGGGATCCTAGTCCTCCGCCTCCGCTTCCAGAGACGGGGACGGACCCCTCCTCCTCTTCTAGTGGCAGTCTCTCGTACGCTGCATTGCCGAACGAGGCTGCCATGATCACCACCGGGCCGGCCGCCAAAAGTGGGCCCACCACACTCCCACCTACTACCTGTCCCTGTCCACCAGCCAGATATATGGCTAGTCCTGACGCTGCAGGCGGGGCCGGCGGCGGCAGGAATGATCCGGACAGGGACAGAATCTCAAACCTACCATGTAGGGTTACTACGGCACCCGGCGAAGCCGGCTGCCGGAGAGTGACGTTGGTAACCGTTCCACTGCCGCTGAGGATACAGACACCGCGTTGGCGCCGCCGCGCGAAGACGGTGACACTCTCCATGATGTCACAACCGTTTGCAACTTCCATGACATGAGATCTTAAAGCATTTGCACTGTCCCTTGTGATGATGATGGGTGGCTTAGGCTTGTTCTTGGAGCCTGCTGGTCTCCCCCTGGGTCTCCTGGAGATCTCGCCGGATTCTCCTCCGCCGGAGTGCGGATCCTTGCCGTCTCCAGTAGAAGGAGGGGTGGCGGGGTTCTGGTCATCGGCACGGTCACGCTTTTGGCCACGGCTTTGGTCATTCAAATCGGTGGTTTGGTTGGTGTTGGTGTTGTTGAGATTATGGTGTGGTTGAAATTGATGGTGAGGGTGTAGATGAAGGTCTCTGGTAAGAAAAGGAGGCGGTAGAGGTCTTCCTTGTGCTGCAACTGGGTCCATAGATGATTCTTGTTTCTTTGTTCTTCAATAATAATGATATTATGTAACGGTTTTCTTGTTTCTTTTCTTTCTGTGTATCACAATTAACCCTAGCTAGCTAACTAGGTAGCAAGATTCTTGAAAATTAAAGAAAGAGAAGGTGAAGGGTGTTTTTTGAATTTGTGTTTGGTGTTTTTTGGGGTTTGAGGAATGTGTGGGAGAAGAGCTAATAGGCGTGGCTAATTAGGTGTGGTGGTAGCATGCTACTTGGTGAGAGTAAACTAAACTTACCTTTGAGTTATGGAGAAAAAGTAGAGCAATGAATTCAAGCCTTTTTTTTATTTGTTTTGTTCTATCTACAGAAGCCACCAAATTGTGAGCTGAATTGTTTCCACCATTTGTTGTTCATGCGTGATGAGGGAGTTGGAGGTGGTGGTGATGATGATGATGCTTTGTTGATTTGCTGTTTAGCATCGAATAAGAGAGAGAAAGAAATGGTAGCTTGGAGTTTGGAGGAAATAAGGTAAGAGAGAGAGAGAGAGAGAGAGAGAGAGAAGAGAGAGTTATCTCAAAGTTGAGAGAGAGAGAAGAGAGAGGAGAAAGAGAAATGAGTTAGAGAGGGTTTTGTGTTGGGTTATGAAGGGAACTGTGGATGGTGATGGTGGTATTTGTTTTATCTTTATAATTTTTTTTAAAAGGAAAATTGCATGTATCTTTTAAAATATTAATATTACTTCTATATATATATTAAAAATAGAAAATAAAACCGGCTTTTAAAATGATCGATGTACTAGTTTTATAGGTTAAGATATATACAAAGTTGAAATATGTAACAATAAAATAAAATTAATATTATTCTTAAGTTTTTCCTTCTAGTATTCAATTTTTAATAAAATTACTATATTTCATAAAAAATTAAAATTATAATGCTAATAACGTTATAATTATCAACAATTTTAGTATTAATTATCAGAAAATGCTAAAAATCAATAATTTTCGTATAAAAGGAAAAAAATTAACTCATTTTTATTCAAACAAAAAAAGAACTAAAATAAAAAAATATTAATTACGTAAAATTTCTCTTAATTATGTATTTAAATAGATTCTTAAAAAATTTTGAATCAGACATGTTGTTCTTAAAAAAAATTTATTATGTTAAAATCTAAAAAATAAGACATACAAATTTTTTTTATCACACTCTTAAAAATATGTTTATCCAAATAAAAATAAGGAGTCTGAACAAGATAAGAATTTATGTTTGATTTGATAGTTTTTATTTTTAATATTTTTTGTTTTTTTTATTTTGTGAAAAAAAAGTAAAAATAGTAAAAATAATAAAAAAATTATTTTCACCTCTTATTTTCATTTTTTTACAAAATTTAAAAAATAAAAAATGCTAAAAATAAAAATTCAAACTAAACACACTCTATATATTTTGTTTTTGTAAAATTTGAGAACCTTGATGTAATAAAACTTTTTGAGAGATAAAAATATCTTACAAAAATTTCTTAAAATTTTATTTGAATATATATTCATATTTTCTAAATTTTAAATTTTAAGAATAAATTGATATTCCTGTTTTATTTCGAAATTGAATATCTGTAAATCTGAAAGGTCAAGAGTTCGATTCTTGGTGAACCCCAAAATCAGCTTAAACTTTATGCCAATAAGTTATAACTCAAATGGCATAGTCTTTTCATACTCAATTAAGAGGTTGCGGGTTCGAGTCTCCTATATTTGATAAAAAAAAATTGAATATGTCAAATTTAAAAATATAGAGAAGCTAGTTGGTAATACATATTAATTTATTTAAAATATTATTTTTATATTTAAATTAGTTATTAAGATTAGCTATTATATATCGGTATATAAATAGATGTACAATTTAATTTATTTTTAATATATATTTTATTTTAATAACTAAAATTTTTAGTAGTTAATTTTAGTGTATATATAATATAATTGATGAATTTATATATCTATTTTTAATTTATATTTTAGTAGGGTTGATGTGGAATCCTTTTGGGGGTTGTTACTTGTTACTGCGCTGTTGGGTTAGGGTTAGGTCCAAGGAATGAGATAGATGATGGAATGAATGAATGAATTTGATTCATTCTTATATCAACACAGCGTGCCCATGGGCGGTGACGTGGCCCCCACATGTTCATACTTCCATAGTTCCATTCTCTGCACCAATTTCATGTACTTTTTTTTTTTACTATGAGTTCATCATTTTATGATTATACTATATTAATATATGTGATGAATTTCTTTTGATAATCTTAATTACTTTTATGCAAATGAGAGAAAATTAAGAAAATAAAAAAATTACTTAAATTTTAAATAAATATTTAAATATTCTTATAAAAAATTAAATTAAATATATAAATTATTTATCACTTATAAAAATCAATAGTACATTTTTTATTTTTTTTATTTTTTTGTTTGTTAATATTTATTAGAGTTTAATTTTAATATATCTTTACTGATGTAATATTATATATAATATTTTAACATCAATAGTACCTTTTAATTTTAATTAACTATTTATACCGTCAATTTTAAAAATAATTATTTTTACTGATGTAATATTATATATAATTAAATTCATATATAAATTTATTTTATCTATAATATATTTAATTAAATTTTATTCATTAATATCTTAATAAGGTGTAGTTTTTACAGTTTAATAGTGAGAATAAAACTTTTCCATCCTTAGAAGCCTGCAAATTTAGGAACACATTCTGTCCTTCACTTAATTATTGGCCAAAAACCTTAGCTTACTCCAATTCCATAAATAAAATCCTTAATCCTTGTACCTCTTTTTTGCTTTCTATTTTTTTTTTACCCCAACTCTCTCTGCCTGCACCTTCTCTTCCAATGATCACATTCATATCTCTCTCTCTCTCTCTCATGATTGCTTTCCTCTGATGGTTCCTAGAATTGGAATACTTCAAAGTTCAGCCATGTCCCGTGCGTTACAACTTTCCACTTTGCGGTAATTTTTTTTTTTTGTTGCCCACGGTATCTCTCAACCCGACAGGCTAAGGACTAATTCGTCGCGGATTGAAACTCTATTTAAAGATCTGCCGCTGGCCAATGGGTTGCTACATGCACAAGGCAGGATTCAAACCCTTGACACTTGTTTAAGCAGACGAATGAGTTGACCATTCGACCAATCCAAGTTTGTTACTTTGCGGTAAATTTTAATTTAAAGGGAAACACAAATTGGGATGAATACAAGTTTATCGTGTCATTTAAATTCCATTCACTCTAAATGTATACATCACATTTTACAGGTTTTTATCAATTTTTTTTATGAGCAAACGTTTGTATAAATATTATATAATAAATTTGGATTTAATAAGAATAATTTGTTTTAAGAAAAAATTTCTCATTAGACATATTGTTATCTTTAGTTTTTCATTGGAGTATGTATATAATTCTCTTTTTTCAAGAATTTTCATAGCTTTATTAGTTTTTTATTTTTATATTTTATTAGGTGTTAGAATTGAAAGTGAGTTAAGTGGAACTCAATTTTAGTAAATTTCAAACTCAAGTCATTAGAATTAAACTCGATCGGCTCAAGGATTTTGGTTTATTAATTATCAAACTTAAATTTAATAAGGATCAAACTAAATTTATTATCCAAAATTTCATGAGCTAAAGAAATTTTATCTTGATTACTAAAATATACATTAATATAGTTTCATAATCGATAATATTGAGGAAAAAAATTGAAAACATAAGTTATTATTGTTAGAGATATAATATTAATATTACTTTTTTTTATCAGTTTAAATTTTTGGGATGAGTAATTTCATGATATAGTATTAAAATTTTATGTCTAAAAAATCTAAAGTTCAATCTTTAGTAAATTTAAAAAAGGTCTAAAATTCGATCTTTAATGAACCTAAAAAATATAAAAAATAGTATAAGACAAAAAAAAGTCTATAAAAGATATATAGAAGAGTGATTTTATGACGGGTATACTATAATTTTAAGATATTTCAATAGAAGAGTTATATTGAAAACATTTTAAAATATCAGATACAAAATTATAAAAAAAAAGTAAATTTATTATTAAAAGAAATATCGATAAGCATTAAATTAGGTTTTAAAAAATGTTAGATTAGGGATATTTTAATGTACAATTTTTTAAAAAAAATCTTAAAATTATTCCTATCAAAGAGATTATCTTTTCATTAGTTGGATTTGTTAATAATTGACAAAGAAATTTAATATAGTCATTAAGTAGCTGACATAAAAAAATAGAAAAGTCTAGGGGCCAGCAACTTTTGTATTTTTCGACCAGCACTTAACCATTAAAACAAAAGTGAGTGATCTTCTATCATTAGATGTAATCTCACACTATTAAAAACACTATTAATAACCAATTGATAATTACAAAACACCAAAATTACTGACCCATAGCATTCCTCTAAAAAAATATATGATATCGTGATGAATTGGATATATCAATTCTTTAATAGTTATGTCATATTCTTCTATTAATCATTATCAGATCAAAACAGTAAACGACCTATTTTTTAATAGATGTAATTTTTTAAATAATAAAATATCAGATACAAAATTGTAAAAAAATATATTTATGATTAAAGAAATATCGATAAGCATTTAAATTAATTTTTAAAAAATTTTATAATAAAAATATTTTAGTGTAATAATTTTTTTTAAAAAATCTCTTAAAATTATCTCTATCAAAGCGATTATTTTTCCATTTGTTGGATTTGTTAATAACTGACGGATAAATTCAATATGATCATTAAGTAGATGACATAAAAAAAAGTATGGTATTGTAATGGATTGGACACGTCAATCACTTAATAGTCATGTTAGATTTTTTTATTAATCGTTACCAGCTCAAAACAGTGAATGACCTATTTTTAAATAGATATAATTTTTTAAATAATAAAATATCAGATAGAAAATTGTAAAAAAAATAAATTTATGATTAAAAGAAATATCATTAAGCATTTAAATTAATTTTTAGAAAATTTTTTATTAAAGATATTTTAGTGTAACAATTTTTTTCAAAGTCTCTTACAATTATTTCTATCAAAGAGATTATCTATCCACTAATTGAGTTTGTTAAAATTATTCTCTTTGTACTCAAATTATCTCTATCCTTTTTATTTTTATTTTAATTTTAATATATTTTTTTATTCAATTTAAATTCTTATCTTCTTGTTTATCTTTTATCTCTTTATCATTTGATATCCGAGCTTAAATATTAGATTAATTCTTATTAATTTATATCTGTTCTTTTCTTATCAATTAAAAAAAAAAGTCCAATATCTATCGTGTCTTTCTTTATGTTATTGTATTCTTATTTTTTGTGTGCGTTTCATTATTATTTAAAAACAAATAAAAAAAGTATAAAGTGAAAAAAAAAAAAGAAAAAAAATTATCTTCTTTGTAATTATTGTCCTTTTTATATATTATTTTTTTTCCACTTACAAGATTTGAAGACGAATCGTTTTTGAAGAGGAGGAGGATGAGACGTGCTTCAAATGTTCATTATATGAAGAGTTCAAGTGTTATTACTATTTAGTTTATATTTTTAGAATGTTTTAATTTGATGTATTTTGATTCTATTTATTTAATTACTAGATTGGGTCTTACGTTTGTGGACTTAGGTTTTCTATATTTTAATCTAATAAGAGATTATAAATACCTTATAAACTAGGGTAGTAGTAGTATAGAATGATTTAGAGGTTTGAAAACTTTTTTTGATTTCGTGATGAAATCATGGTATGGACAATTGAAGTTGAAGAGTCACTCTCATGTTGCATCGAGAAATTGGATAGAAGGTTGAGGAATTCCTTCGATTCAATTTCCAAACTATGGCGTTGACAAGTTAGGTTGAGAAGTCCCAAATTGAGTAGAAAGTACAGTGATTCTCTTTGTACTCAATTTCAATCTATTTTTTTGTTTCTATTCAATTTCAAGGTATCTTTTTTTATTAAGTTTAAATCCTTATTTTTTTATTTATCTTTTATTTCTTTATCATATCTATTTTTTAATAGATATAGTTTTGTATATAATAAAAATTTGAAAAATTAAATCAATCTATTTAAAAATTCATAAAATCACTTTGATCATGTGTATTCAAAAATATATAATTAACTGTTAATATTTAAACTTAATATAGATAGATCATGTCCTTTTTAAAAAGAAATGACTGCTAAAATAAATCAATCTAATCAAATAATAATAAGAAAAAGATGATAAAGCAAAAACTATATTCCGGGGGAATGGATGTGGATTGGGGGAGCCAGACAAGCGGTATCATGGGAAATTGTAGAAGGGACCCACCCCAACAATTAAAGCTAGGAGAAATTTAGGTGTAATTTTGATTATGTATTGAATAAATAAGTTTATATGTGGGATGATCATGATAGATATGAAATTAGCACTAGGTAACACTTTGAGCTACTTTTGAGTACTTATACGATGATATTTTAATATTTTAATTTTACTTATTTTAAAATATTCATATGTAATTATAAAATACTATTTAGAAAAAAAATTGCTATGCAGAGGCTAAAACTTAACTACTAAATCATTATATATTTATGTATATTTATACGTATTAATTTATAACTTTTTTTTAATTAAATTATTAGTGAATAAGTAAAATTTGTCATGATAGAATATTTAAATTTATAATAGATGATTATTTATTTACAGTATTATATAATTAAAAAAATTTAATTATTTTATTAGTTTTATAATTTTATTAAATTTATAATTAAATTTTTTCTGTATCTAAAAAAATAAAATTAATAAAATATTTTTTTAAAAAATATATAGTCAAAAATTTAATTAAATTCTTAATTATAAATATTTTTAATTTGTAAAAAATAATTTTGTTAGCCTAATTAAACCTTAAAAAAAATTATAAAACATCAAATACATAACTATATATATAGTTAATTGATGACTGAACTTTTTATATACTTATAATAATATAATTGTTTACTAAAATATATCTAACGAACCTAATGTTTGATTATCATACTACAAAGTTTCATCACCACTTGACATTTGTGTGTGTGTGTTTGATCATCATAAATTAAGAAGAATGGATATTATATTATCAATTCTAAATTAATAATCTCACTCGCGTTTAAAAAAGTTTACTCTCAAGTCTCAGTACAAAAGCATATTAAAATTATGCTAAATTAAAAATAATACTATTACTTTTAGAGTAACAACATATATCTACTTCTTAATAAATTAAGATGTGATATAAAATATCAAATTTAATATATATACTTTTAATAATTTTATGATGTGATATATACTTCTTAATAAATTAAGATGTGATATAAAATATAAGAAAAATTTTAACTGTATTTCAAATACCAATATTCTAGCAGTAATTTTAACTGATCATTATTATAAAAAATATATATAATATATGTTAATAAAAAATAATAATTAAAATTATTGGAACATCAATATTTTAGATATATATAAAAATTTTCCTAAAATACAATGTTCTGAAAACCGGACCGGACCGGCCGGTTCAACCGGTTTAACCGCGAACCGGCACTGCAAGCGGTCCGGTCCTTATCTGAAAACCGCAGAGGGAAGAACCGTTCAAGAACCGGCGAACCGGTCAAAAACCGGCCGGTTGGACCGAACCGGTGACCGGCCGGTTATGCATCTTTCACTAAACGACGCCGTTTTGCGTTTTAAAAAAAAATAAAAAAAAACAAACCCGACCCGACCCGCCCGTGAAGCACCCCCCCTTTCTTCCCCCGAGCCCCGACCCCATTCATTCATCAATCATCATCTCCAATGGAGAAGAAGAACCCTAGCGGCGCTGCCTGAAGCCCTGTCGCCATCCCTCGCCGCCGTGGTGTCGCCATCCTCAGCTCCAGCAACCCTCCAATCTCCGGCGTCTCCTGGTTCCTGCTCATCTTCATCTTCTCGTCGCCTGGTGCCCTCAATTTCGATCGTCCTCATCTTCTCAAGTCTCAACACCAGCACGCAGTAGCCTCTCATCGGCGGTCCTCAACGGTCAACACCGGTAGCCCTCCATCGACCCCAGGTGAGTGAACTTAGACCTCTGCTCATGTTCTCTTTCTCTCTGTCCTCAATGTGAACTGAACTTAGACCTCGGCTTAATTTTCTGATTTCAATTTCTGATTTCAATTCCTGTGAACTTGCTCTTTGTCAACTGTGCATTTTCTGTGAACTGAACTGAACTGAACTGCATTTTGCCATTTTCTGCACTATTTTGTGAACTGAACTGTGCATTTTCTGCTCTGTCTTGTAGCTTAATTCCTCTTTGTTGCACAATTTCTATTTGTTGGTCAATTTGTGTTTGGTCCTCTGCTCTATTTTCTGCTCTATTTTGTGAACTGAACTGTGCAGCTCAAGTTGTGTTCGGTGGACTTGCTCTTTCAATTTTCTGATTTCAATTTCTGATTTCAATTCCTGTGAACTTGCTCTTTGTCAACTGTGCATTTTCTGTGAACTGAACTGAACTGAACTGCATTGTGTTGTGTTGTTTAAATTTCATACATGTTTTATTAATTTCAGTTATGAACTGAACTGAACTGAATTGCATTGTGTTGTGTTATGGACTGAACTGAACTGCATTGTGTTGTGTTGTGGAATGAACTGAACTGCATTGTGTTGTGTTGTCAATTTCTGATTTCATTTTCTGTGAACTGAACTGAACTGAACTGCATTTTCTGTATTGTGTTGTGTTGTTTAATTTCATACATGTTTTATTAATTTCATACATGTTTTGCATCTCTTTCTTCTGCTGATCAGGGTGGGAATGAAGGTGAAGATCATCCCACCGAAGCAGATTTGCAACAAGTTCTTGCGGATTTTGATAATTGATAAACCATGATGTTGGGATTTAATATTTACATATGCTTTTATTACTATTTAACTTTTGAGTTTGGATTTTGATAAGATCATATGTATTTGGTTGATAATATTTTATGTAGTGTTTTTAATTTCGAAGATATTTTAAGATTTGTATCAGACTATAATTATATTTTAGGATGTGTATTTATAATTTATTTATTATTCTACTCTAAAACGGTTTTTTCGGTTGAACCATCGGTTGAACCGGTTAGACCAATAAACCAGTGAACCAGTGACTAGAGCGGTTTGATGACCGGTCCGGTTTTCTGAACCTTGCTAAAATATAATCCTTCTATTAATAAATATTAACTATGAAAATATGTAAAATATCAATACAAGAACATATTTTAAGATACATATTCCGTATTCCATGGAATGTAATACCTTTATTTGGCGTTTTTAGGTTTGTAGGGTCCCTTCATTATTACGTGTCTCTTCCCCACCTTCCTAACCCAAACTCAATGCTTCATTTTCACTTTTCAGTTCAAAAACCTTTGATATCATGTAAAGGAACCTATCATATTATTAATTGAAATATTCAATTTATATCCATACAATATAACAAATAAAATTATTGCTCTTTGCCGTTCAATATCTTTTTAAACTTCTCCCTTTTTAAACAACATATATATGATCAATAATAGATAGTAAGTAGTAGCAGTGTTCATAACACATGCATGGGCTAGCTAGCTAGACCGAAGCATTATGATAAGTTTATTTAACAAATGATTCCATGTATTTTTTGGACCGATTTTGGGTTATTATATGTTAGCTAGGTTGATCAGTGCCAACTCTACGTTATATTAAGAATATTTATAAAAAAAAAAAATTAGAATTCCGTCAAAATTTATTATTTTTGGTTATTATTTAATCATCAATGTTTAAACGTATAGAATAAAATATTGTTAAATTACTAGACTAAAGAAATTGAATTAATGACTAAGTGATGGCAAAAAATAATAAATTCTAATGGTCTCTTAATTAATATTTTTCATAAAAAAAAATTTAGCAATAAATCATTATATTATTTTAGGCGAACGCTAATATGCTACAAGTAAAACAAAGAGAGTGAAATATTCTTTAGAAAATTATTTATTTGTTAGTCGAAAAAAGTACTTTTGAAAGGTTAAGCTAATTCGAAATGATGGTGAAGTGTCAGGAAGGGAGTAGAGGCTGAAAAGACACACGTACAAGCGTTAAGTGAAAATTATTTGACACGGACTCAAATTCAATACCTTGACAAATCGAGCAGTTACTCGAATGGGGAAGTCGAAGGTTTTTTCTAAGTTAGGAATTTGTTGGTAACCCTCAAGGGCAAAAGAGAGGGAACAGTTACCTAAGAATCCGCATACAAGGCAGTATCGTGCAATTAATGGTCGGTTATGAAAGTGTGTTATAAATATTAGTAAGTTTTAGGAAATTAAGGTTGGAATTTTTTTAAAAAAATATGCTCAAGCACACTCATATCCCAGAGAATTTTCGAGTCTGCATTCGAGTTAATTTCTATAGGCTTCCTTCCATGTCTTTAATTTTCCATTTACAATTTCTGCAAACTTTAATTTTTCTGATCGATTTATTTTCAAAGCATATTTTAATTTCATTGTTAGATTTACATTCAAAGTCTTCTTTACCTATTTGCTAAGTTTACATTTCAGCACTTTTAATTGTCATTTTAAAAGTCCTTTGAGTCAAACGAAGGCATTTTTATCGCTTTATTTAAAATTCAATGCAAACCATTTCGATTTTAGTCAGTTTTACTTTTTGAATCCTTTATTTTACACTTCTTTTAGTCTTTTGCATTGTTTGGACTCATTTCCTATCTTAATAAATGTCTAATTCGAGGACTTTTGATGCACTTATAGAAAACTGGTACCCGCAAAAGAGGAATAAGTTTCGCTCCCAAACCATTAGAATCAAACCACCATCGATTTACTAAAAATCGACGAAACAAATTGGCACGTCCGGTGGGACAATTTTAAATTGAAGTGTGTCAAAAGATTTTTGGTGTCAATTGGTGTATGCAATTGAGAAGTGAAAGGATTATTCACATGGCTGATGAAGTGTCAAATGTGAATGGTGGTTCGTCCACCAATGACAGCATACCAGTAACTGTGCAGTCTTCGGACGTTATTTCACGTTCGGAAGGTTTGGTCGTAAGTAAAAGTACAGTGGTTACTAGTGTACAAACTGAAAATATTGGACGCAATATTCGTCCGCGTGGTAACTTACCACCAGTCCAGCCTCCAATAACCACTGGTTGGCCTCCCTATGGTCTCCCTCCCGTTTATACTCCACCGGTGAGTGGTTTTGTTCCTCCTGTTCGTTTTGGGAGTGTAAATGGAGTAAATAATCCTCAAAACCCACAACAGCTTTCCGAATTCTCTCGTGATTATAATGTGGGCTCTACATCGAATGCCTCTAACTCTATGGTGGTATTTCGACAACATGTAGAGGAAAGTCATCATGATTTGGTCAACTTATTGACTCAACAAATGACCACAATTCTAAATCCCATGATGGCTGATCACGAATCGAAATTCGAACGTCTTGCAAGGCAAGTCGAACGGATTGCTCGAATCGTTGATTATGATGAAGGTGAAAGGCATGATGTCAGGGAGAACAATGAAGGATTCGAAAATATATTTCAAAATGAAAACAATATTTTAAATAGAGAGAATCCTCAGATAATTTTCCGTGGTCAGAATACAGATGATGTTCTAGCCCGATTACGTGCTAATCATGGTGGTGAACGTTATCAAGTCACAAGAATTGTGGAAGAGGTACTCAATCGAGTTGGTTTGAACGTTGGGTTTATGAATCGACCCCATTTTGTGTCTGCTTTCTCTCAAGTCGTTCAAATGGCTGAAGTGCCAAGAGGGGTGAAAAATCCAAAAATAATTACAAAATTTGCAGGGGAAGTGGGAGAGTCAACTACTGAACATGTCGCTCGATATTTGGTTGAGATTAGGAATCTAGCCAATGATGATAATTTGAAAATGAAGTTTTTTCTTTCTTCGTTAACAAAGAATGCGTTTACTTGGTTTTCGAATCTCAGACCAAATTCGATAACGACATGGAATCAGTTGAAAACTACTTTTCATGCTCAATTTTACCGAGGGGAATTGAATGTAGCAGTTATTGATCTAGTTGCTTTGAAACGAGAAGATGGTGAAACCATTGATGATTATATGATACGTTTCAAAAATGCTAGAAGTAGATGTTACGTGTCATTACCTGAGAGTGAAATGGTGAAAATAGCAATTATAAGGTTAGGATTCTATATGCGTCGAAAACTGCTTAATGTGCATATACCTGACTTAGCCCATTTGGCTGAAAGGATTCGTCAAGTTGAACTTATGAAAAAGAAAAAGGAGAAATATAGAAATAAACAGAAGTTAAGGTGTAAACCTTTCATTCAAAAGGAGAAGGTTGCTTATGTGGCCATGGATTCTTTGGAAGAGGAGTTCAATTTCGAAGCGGATGTTGATTTGGCTGAACTTAAGAAAGGTCCTCCACATGTCTGTTCTCTACTTAAAAAGCTCCCTAGTAATGAAAAGTCGAATGATTTTAAACTGAAGAGTGGGAAGAAATATAGTTTTGATATCTCGAAATCTGGTCCGATGTGTTTCTTAAAGATAAATAATTAATTATGCCTGAGAATAGAACTTTACTTTCAGTGAAAGATTTAAAAGGGAAACCTTATTGTAAATTTCACCAAGCAACCATTCATTCGACTAATAGTTGTGTTCGTTTCAAGGACTTAAAAAAAATTTTAGTGCTCAAATCAAATTTAAAATAGACTTTTTCAATAGATGATATGTGCAAACCTAAGCCATTGCCAATAATAACTTGATTCTCCCTCCCCCATAGCTTTCTCCTTCTATCTGATTTTGTGGGTCTAGTGTCATGTGATGTGTTGTTCCTGAATCTGGATACCAATTTTTAGGGGTGTGCATGGGTCGGGTGAAACCAGGTTTGATGTGACCCAGATACGGCCCGAAATATATATCAGGCCTATTTGTTAGACCCGAACCCGACCCTAGACCCGATGAAACCTATACACTTTCGGGCCACGATTATACCGGATAAAAACCGGGTGAAAACCGGGCCGTTAACATTATATTACCTTGATACCTTCTTGTAAGTTAGCATGTAAAAATATCCAAATTTCCAAGACTCCAATCATTATTTGACATGGTAAAATTCACGTAGAAAAATATAATAAGAACCAACTCTTCTCTAAAATTAAAGCATAACCATAATCAATACTAATATTGCCTAATAACACCAAATATTTAAATCAACACAAATAACACAAGATTATGCATTAGTCTAAAGTCTTATGTATTTTAAACATAAAATATTAACTTATAGTCTTATATATAATGACTAATAACACAAAATATTAAGGTTTACAACACTTAAATTTCACATAATAATAGCCATCATCCATCACTAATAACACAAAATATTAATTATGTATGATGACCGGGCCACCGGGCCGATTTTGGGTGACCCGAGCTATGGCCCGGACCCAACCCGAAATAATGACCGGGTCTATTTTTAAGACCCATGCCCGACCCTAGACCCGATGAAATCACACCAAATTAGCCCCTAAAATGTTCGGGACCGGGCCGGATCTTCGGGTCGAGCCGGACCATGCACACCCCTACCAATTCTAATCATAAATCGTGGCTAGTGTAGTAATGCTATTTTAACATTTTTTTGATTTGCTTGAGGTGGTTGGTGCTGCTGTGACCTAAAATTAGAATTATCGTGAGCATTTTTTTCATCATATGAAAGTTTATATTTATACCATCTTATGGCAGTGTGTCCCATCTTTTCACACACCTGAAAAATTACTCTACTTCTATTGTTTGATCTATCTTCTCTATTGCTGAATTGAGTGTCAAATTCTTTATTACCACAAAAATCTTGATCTTCTTCTTCCATTGTGATACCTATTGTCAAATTTGCTACCTCTATTGAATCTTTAATCATAAGTAAACTGATCATTAAACCTTGACCCATAGTTAAGCTGATCTTGAATCTTGGACTAAAATTTTACTTATCATTGAATCTTGAACCATATATTTGTTGATCATCAAATTTATTTTTTGTACCAAACTTTTATCTTTTAAAACCTCCTTGGAATCCATCTCTAAAGCCACCTTGGAGTTATAATTCGAGCTAGATTAGTTTATATTCTTGAATCTGACCTCCTAAATCTCTCTAACATACTTTCATATGTGAGCAGTAACACTTATAACTCTCCTACTGAAATGTTTGTGAATCTTGCAACAACTAAAGTAATTAGTGGCGCATAGTCCTCAGTTAATCCATGAAAAATAGCATTGACATAGTCACTCTCTCTCATTAGTTCACCTACAAAACCAAGTGCTTCCATTGTTTCTTTTACTTCCAGTACATATTTATTTACAAACGTTTCAATCTTGATACAACTGAGCTTGTTCTTGGGTTGCATAAATTTTGCTCTAATTTATGACGTAAAATGATCCTCAGTCTCTTCCAGATCTGATGCATGTATACACATCCAGCTATTCTCGTTGTGAACGGCTTTGTCATAGAGGCTAACAACCATGATTTCGACAAGGCAAGACATTGAATAAATTTGTAATTCCTTTATCTGTTATGTAACTGAGTAGATCATGACCTTCAATCATCAATTCAGCTTGACCCTTCTACTGAAAAAAGTTACTTTTATCTAGTTTCATAGAAATTAATGATGACGTAAATTTTGCTGAGCTTCAGCATCTTAGACCTGTGTAGGTGTAGCCATAGAAGAAAAACTATAGCTCTAATACCAATTAAGGTATCAGGCACAGTGAAGGTGAGAAAGAAAAAGTGATAAATTAAGTGAGAGAGAAAAAAATATGAGATATTTTCATTATCAGAGAAAAATAATAAATTTGGTTACAACAATAAATAATGAGCTACTATTTATAACTAGTTGTAGTGCCAACTGTCAAAACTGTCTGGACTAATTATAGAGTAACAACACCTTAGGCTCTAACACTTTTGTCGGGCCAATACATTTACCCGTTTAAACCGATAAACTTTTGCTTCTAAAATTAGACCTGTTTAAATTTTGAGTTAAACAGATTGAGCCCGATAAACTCAAAAAAATAGCGGGTCAAATGGGGCCGACCCACAAGCTAAATAGGCGGCTCATTTAATTTTTTTTTTGTGTTTCTCAAAAAAATTAGCCTTTTTTGTTAATATTTTTTTACTATATCCAAAAATTAAACCCATCAACTAAAAAAAACTCTATTTGTTTAAGATTTTAAACCAAAAAATAAATTTTTTATTCAAAATTATTTTCAAAAAATAAATGGACCAGTCTTCTAATTTTTGTTATCTTTTTAGTTTTTATGTTTTTTTTTTGTTTTTCAACAATTCTCTCTATAATCCGTTGCAAAAAAAAATTTACTGATTATTTCATAGACCGCTTTCATAATTACCATAAAATGGCGGATAATGACGGTTTTGAGACAAATATTTTAAGAGATTAAATGTTTAATTTTAATATATTTTATATATATTTAATCATATTTATTCTTTTAAATAATTATTTCCGTGGTTATATTAAAAGAGTTAATTATTTTTGTTAATGTAATATTATATAATTTGATATAAATATAAAATTATTTGACATAATATTAAAATTAAATTTATATTTAAAAAACAAAAAAAATAAACTTTCTTGTAATCATAAAATCTACCTATTTACAATTAGTAATTTTACGAAAATAAATCCTCTCAATTTCACTAAATTGTTATTTGCCCATTTTCAAAGAGAGATTGACTTTTGTTGGAATGGTGGGAAGACAGCAAATAGTGTTTCAAGGTGGTTTTGGATTTTCTTAATTATTTTTAGGAAATCATAAACGAATTGTTTTGTAAGGTCCCATTGATGACATAACTCCAAATCAAGGCATCAATTGAGCCATGCAAAGTTTTTAGTTTTGTTGTTTTCTTGCTTTTTTTTTTCTCTTTTCGTTTGTCTATTTGAGTATTTTTCTCTAATTTTCTCTCAATGCAATTATGATTTATCTTTAATCATCAAATTTGGTGATTTATTATAAGCTTGTCCCCATTTTTGTCGTTATAGAAAATATAAAAATAGCACCATTGACCTAGCTATAGCTACTATCTAAGGTGTGAGAAAATTATGCAAATTAAACGTGCATTTTTGTCGACAAGATCTTCAAGACGCGTCCTCGGTTGAAAATTTCCATGATTATTATGAATTTTAATTAATAATAAATATAAACTTAAAAGATTATCACAAAATTAATTATCAGAAAAATTTATTTATTGTATTAACATTTTATTGTTTAGTATGTATGTACTTAGAATGATTTGGATGCTAAAGCAAAAGAATGAATGATAAATTATATGTGGAATTGTAAGAATAATATATCCAATTTTTTGTCTTTTCAAAATTGGCATATATATATATATATATATACTGTGAAATTCAATCTTTTTCCATTTTAGGAAAAAATTTAAAATTCAAGCCATTGCATAATAAGCAATAATCAAGCACATCGTGTCCTTCTTTAGTTTGTTCTTTAGGCGACAAACTATTACATCGCAGCTAAAATGATAAGATGTGCCATGATGGCCTAATATAACCAATCCTATATAGTTATATTTATTTATTATTTTTTATATTCTTATTTGTTTATTATTGTTATTACGAAATTTTGAAACCTCACAACATAAAAAAAAAAAAACATGGAGACTATAATATAACTTGATAGAACTATCTTACCATAACAATTAGTTAATTTTATTTGCAAATTATACATGTAATTAAGAGCTAGCTATATGCATCTCTATCTAAGTATATACTATAGTAACTTATTCTGCCAATGGGGTTGATTCATCATTTGGTGAGTTTCTACTCATGTATTGTCAAAACAAGTACCACTTCTTAAAGAATATCATAATATCCATGAAAGATATTTATCATTCTAAAACTTTTTTTTAAACGTTTTTTCAATTACTACATATTAATTAAATTATATTTTAGAATTTTAAAATGTAGTGTCACATGTCAATTGGAGAAGAGAACAAAACATGTTTTATAAGGATGTAGATGTATACCTTTTTTTGTAAATACATTTTGATGAGTAAGTATGAGATCTTGTCATCATTCTTACCATCAATAATAAAATCGTGAGGTCCAGAGTGTCAAAACGAAATCCACAAATAAATTAATTGAGATGCCGTCATCAAGAGACCATAATCCACTAATAACAGTGTCGCATACTGAGCACCGGATTAGACATGTGTGCCGTATGAAGTGCCAGACCCTGATGAAATATACGGGACTCAAACTAAGGTAGACATAGGAGCAGATGAATACTGTTGTACATGCCCTATGCTCTACTCCCTGCCGGTGCAGAACTGCTCTGCGATGCGCTGTATTGTGTGCTGATCGGTGGTTGAATCTGACAAGCTTCTTTGACCATCGATGTCTCTTGACAACTGCTTGATGCCTCGAGGTCATGCCATCTAGGGGATAGTATCCCAATTGTCCCGAACCGCCTGTGAACCTAACCCTGATGGTCGAGGTGGTAGTGAAGGAGGAGGAGGGGTGGTGGTGGTGGTGGAGGCGGTAAGTAATCCTGGTCGTCTAGCATATCACCGTGCTCCTTTTGTTGGTGATACTCAGCCTCCTCCTTGGATTCCACATCCAAACACTTCCTACGAGGTCTGGCTCTGTCCTTCCGTGCTCTTTCCCGCTCTCTAGGACCCCTCTCTCCTGGTAGGCCTCTGGGTGTCCTCTCAAACCTCCTTGGTACACTGACGACAATCAATCACGTCATTGGGAAGGTCAAGGAAGTCCCTCGACTGGCTGGCGATAGGCTGGACATCACCTGGTAAATCCAACAGCTTGGGGTCATCAAGGACATACTGTCCTAACAGGGGTCTAACGCGGCAGGCCCCCAGTACTAATCCCAATACTCCTGTGTAGGATGATAGTATATAAACGGCTGAATGGAGATTCAATGTCCCTCCTCAAACCGAGCCTTGAAATGATCATACCACTCTCGGAGCTTGGTAGGCCACTACACGTCCTCGCCCCATTCTGTGGTGATAAAAAATTTGTTGACATTGACCGGGGTCCCTAGCACTTCACCCGATTAACGTGGTGAAACTCAACTATGTTGAAACAGACGAGGGAGACAACAGACATCTATGTCTCCCACTCTACCTCATCCTTCAGCCATAGCGGATAGAGGTCCTGCAATGCAAGGTCGACGTACTATGTCCACCAGAACTACAATATAATTTGAAAAATAATCATCAGTAATACTGTAATAGGTACTAAAATGAGATAAGTAACTAAATACCAATGTATCTGAATAAAAGAATCTCGGTTACCTGATCTAATTGTAACTGATCCAACTCCCAATGCCATTGGAAGACTCTTTGCTCGTGCTTATCCATATTCTGCTGTGTCATACCTATCAACTTGTGGACATTTACAAGAATAACAACTGTTGAATTAAGAAATTAACTAAATTAATTAGTGATGACAAATATTATTTTTGGAAAAATAAATAATTAGAATTGTTTAATTAATAAGTATATGTTGCTAATTATTTATTATATGTTGCAGGCCAAAACTTAGTTCAGCAACCCAAATTGATATGAAAATAATATAGCAAGGCTGGTGGCTAAATAAATAAATGAAGCCCATAAGGAAACAAGGCTGAAAAATCAGAACGGGCAAAAAGAATGGATACCCGATCCAAGCCCGAATTGATTTCAATTTCCTCCATATTGCTCCAACCAAAGCAACGTTCCTCTCCTCTCTAATCAAATCACATCAAGACTTCAGAAAAGTAAGAAAGAGAAAGAGAGAAAAAGCTTCCTCCATAAGCTAGTAACCAAAGAAGCAAGAGAGAGAGAGATTTCAAGCTTAGAGCACAGAAGCTATAGCAGAAAATATAATCCAAATCAAGCTTAAGAAAGGTAATCCATCTCATCTTGCATGCATCAGATCTTCATCCCTTCTTCCCAACTCTCTGCTCTATCCGAAAATGGCATTCAAGGGAAAGTTGATATCTGTTCTTCACTGCTACAAATCCACGGTCACAAGAGATTCTTGGGGACCAAGTTGCATCTCTATGGTTCAGATTTAGTTGACCATTGGAGGAAAATTTCGGTTACTCTTATATGGCTTTCGGTCAAGTTGGAGAAGTCAGAAGCAAATGTCCTACTTTGATGTTTGAGAAGAAAAAGTGAGCTTGTGGGTTGGTGAAGCTCAAGGCTCAAGGTGTTGACCTTGGAAGATGAACCAAGCAACATGCAAGGAGATAAGAAGAAGCTTGCTGTTCATTCAGAAACAAGGAGAGAAAACCAGAGTGTGTGAACAGTGTTATGTTTAGAAGTTCCTCTACTTGGATAATGCTTTCTTTCAAAGAAGCATTCGGCCAATACTGAAGAACTGCATCTGAGGTTTGCGAATCTGGTTTTGCACATAGCAAAGAGGCTGCTGATGAAGTCAATCTCCTTCATATTTTACTGATTGTAATGTACTTTTCTAAGTTTATCTTTCTGTAATTTCTTGAGAGAAAAGACATTGTGAGAAAGCTTAAGAAAAATCCATGAGTGGAAAAAGGCTGAGAGATACACTTGAGAGAAAAGCCTAGAGTTATTTTTAGATTTCTTTAGGTGTATTTATGTCTTGTATCTTGTACCTGTGAGGTATCCCTTTCTTAGTTGGGTTAGCACTAAGAGTGAATAGTTAGGTATTAGCATAGCCAATGTCAAGTTAGGTTAGAACTTGAGTGTGAAAGGATTGGGTCAATCCTGTGTTATTGGTGTATGTAATACTATTAACTATAGTGAAATTCTTCCATAGTTGTGGAGGAGACTGGATGTAGGTTGCATAGCACAAGGCAACCGAACCAGGATACATGCTGGTGTTCGCTTTTCTCTTCTCTGCTGTGTTCTATTTTCTGATATTCATGAGACACAAATAAATTGTCTCATAAATTTCCGCTGCTAAGTTAAAACAGAATCAGAATTGCAAATCTGTTTTAATAGGGTAACAACAGCAACTAAAAGGAAGGCATAGATTCAACCCCCCCTTCTCTAAGCCTACCACAACCTTCAATTGGTATCAGGAGCTAAGGTCTCAAGAATCAAGCTTAACCGCTTGGAGCAAAGATCCAATGGCAAACAATCTGGGCACAACCACAGTTGCCTACACCCTCACTGAAGGCCAGTCAAACAACCGGCCACCTTTCTTTAATAGAAAGAACTATTCCTACTGGAAAGAAAGGATAAGGATCTTCATCCAATCCATTGACTACAACTTATGGAAGATCGTTGTGAGTGGTTCCAAGATCCCAACAAAAACAAGTGCTGATGGAGTGGTGACTCCGAAAGAAGAAACTGAATGGAATGAAGATGACAAGAAGAAGATAGAGCTAAACGCTAAAGCAATCAACTTTCTTCACTGTGCTATCAGCTTTGAAGAGTACCGGAAGGTGTCTAGATGCAAGACAGCCAAAGAAATCTGGGAAAAACTCCAGGTTACACACGAAGGCACTAAACAAGTCAAAGAAACGAGGATTGATATGCTGCGAAAAGAGTATGTTAGCATGAAGGATGGAGAAAGCATTGATGAAGCATTTGAGAGATTCTCAATCATAATCAACAACCTTGATGCTATGGGTACAAACTATGCAGAACAAACCTTGGTGAGAAAACTCCTTAGAAGCCTCACAAAAGAGTGGGAAAACACTGTCACTGTCCTAACCAAGAGTAACAACATAAGTCCCATAACCTATGATGAGCTGAGAGGAAAACTTCTTGCCTATGAAGCCACACACACAAACACAGACTCAAAGAAAAAGGGAATAGCCCTCAAGTCACAAATAGAACCAAAAGAGAGTGAGTCTAGTGATGGTATTTCAGATGACGAACTTTTGTTTTTTGCTAGGAGATTTAGAAGGATGATGAAAAGCAAGGGCAAATACAAGGGTTCAAGTTCAAAGGAGCAAAAGATGGACTTGAGCAAGGTGACATGCCATCATTGCAAGGAGGCTGGACACTTCAAGTCAAACTGTCCAAAGCTCGAAAAGGAGGACAAAGGCAAGAGGGAAAGGAAGAGAGTACTCATGGCAGCTTGGGAGGATCTTGAGAATGACTCAAATGAAGAAGAAGAATCTGAAGGAGATGACAAAGACTGCTTCATGGCTGGAAAAAATAATCTTGATGAGGTAAACTATTATGATTTGACCATTGAGGATTTGCATGTTATTATTGATGATCTCACTTTAAACACATCAAAACTGCTTGATAAATACAATAAATGCAGATCTGAAAGAGATGTATTAAGAGCTGAAAATGAATTTTTAAAAGAAAAAGTGAAGGAAACTGAATGTGCTTTGGACATCATTGAAGAAAATAGATTTCTAAAATCTGAACTTGAAAAATTAAAAGGAAAGCACATTGTGGATCCTTCACATGAGTTAATTGCTGAAAATAAAAGATTAAATGATATGATTAAAAGGCTGAATGGTGACTTAGCAAAATTTGCTTAAGGTTCTAGTAACTTGGACAAATTACTTGCAAGTCAAAGACCATTGTTTGAAAAATCTGGTTTAGGCTACATAGCCAAGGAAGATGCATTTTCTAATATTTCTTCTATAAAGTTTGTGGCTTCTTCATCAAATACCAAAACCATACCAAACAAATCTGGTATTGAAAATGCTCCAACACTTGAAGAAAAATTTGATGAAGTATACACAAGTGAAACTGAGCCTTCACCAAGAACTGAACCGAGTTCAAACCGGCCAGGTTTGGGTTATATTTCGAAAAATGAGGCTGTTTTCAAGAAACCACCATTTTACAACAAAATCTCATATTCGAAAGGTAAAAATGTTCAAAAAAATTCTGGTGAAAATACTTTTGCAAAGAGGAATAACTTTAATAAAAATCAGTTTGTTAAAAGAAATGTATCTCCTCCAAAAACCAGAAAATTTCAAAACTTTAATCATTTCAAGCAATATAACTCACATCAGTTTCAGCAACACACACGAGAAAATCATTGTGTTAATTGCAAGAAATTTGGTCACTCATATGCACAATACTTCATTGAAAAGAGAGTTGTAGGAAACAAAGTCTACAATGTTGTTTGTGATTTCAATGCATTTGGGCAACCAAGATGGATTAACTTCAAAGGATCCAAATTAATTTGGATACCTAAGGCTACTTGAAACTCATCATGCAGATTTGCCTAGCATCCAAGAACAATAAGGACATGTGGTACATGGATAGTGGATGTTCAAGGCACATGACTGGAAGGTCAACCTACTTCATCAAACTAAACAAGTATGATGGAGGTTTTGTGACCTTTGGAGATGATGGTAAAGGTAAAATCATTGCTGTTGGAAAAGTAGGTAATGAGCAATCTACTTTCATTGATGATGTGCTTTTGGTTTGTGGTTTAAAGCACAATCTTTTGAGTATAAGTCAGCTGTGCGATTTAGGATATTTAGTTGTTTTCAAAAAGCTTGAATGCTGTGTTGTTAATGAAAAAAAAAATGAAGTGATGTTTGTTGCCAAGCGTTTTAATAATATGTATGGACTTACTCTTGATGAACTAAAGAATCAAAATGTAGCTTGTCTTCACTCTAAAGAATCTGAAAAGTGGTTATGGCACAAGAGATTGGGCCATGCAAGTATGTTTCAAATAAACAAACTTGTAAAGAAAGAATTAGTAAGAGGTCTTCCTTTGATAAAGTTTGACAAAGACATCACCTGTGATGCTTGCCAAATGGGAAAACAAACAAAAAGTTCTTTTAAACCAAAGGAAGACATCTCTACTAAAAGACCACTTGAGTTGCTACACATTGATTTATTTGGTCCAACAAGAACTCAAAGCCTAGGTGGTAAACATTATGGTTTAGTAATTGTGGATGACTATACTAGGTTTGGTTGGGTTTTATTTCTTGCACACAAAAATGAAGCCTTTTCGGCCTTTGAACCTTTTTGCAAGAAAATTCAAAATGAAAAGGATTTGAAAATCTCTTCTATACGAAGCGATCATGGAACTGAATTTGAAAATAATTTGTTTGAATCCTTTTGTGAGGAACTTGGAATATCTCACAACTTCTCTTGTCCAAGAACACCACAACAAAATGGTGTTGTGGAAAGAAGAAATAGAAGCATACAAGAGATGACAAGAGCTATGCTTTGTGAGAGTAATGTTCCAAAATTTCTTTGGGCTGAAGCGGTTAACACAGCTTGCCACATTTTAAATAGAACAATCATAAGAAAATTTTTGAAGAAAACCCCTTATGAACTTTGGAAAGGCTACCCACCAAACTTAGATTACTTACACATCTTTGGATGCAAATGCTTTGTCTTAAATAACAAAGAAAATTTGGGTAAATTTGATCCAAAGGCTTATGAGTGTTTATTCGTAGGATATTTCACAACTAGTAAAGCATATAGAGTGTATCATCAAGATGCTAGGATTATTGAGGAGTCCATACATGTTACATTTTGTGATACTAACTTGGTACAAAGCATTTTGGAAGATTGTGATGCAGGAAATCAAGCTCAAAAGGAAGATGAAGCTGCTCAAAATCATGAAAAAGGAAATTCTGGACAAGCTGAACCAGAAACTACTAATGCTGAAAATTCAAGAGACAATTCCATTTTGTCTCATGAATCTGAAGGAAATTCTGCAGCCAGCAGCGCCCATAATCTCCTGGTGAATGAATCTGCCTCCAAGTCTACCAGACCTCGTGAATGGAGATTCTTGAAGAATTATCCTGAGGAATTTGTCATTGGGGACGTCTCTCATGGAGTGCAAACAAGGTCTTCCACTAGAAAGACAAATGAAGGATCAAACATTGCCCTTCTCTCACAAATAGAGCCTCAAAATGTCAAGGAAGCACTTAGTGACCCTTCTTGGGTTAAAGCTATGGAGGATGAGCTTCTTGAGTTTGAAAAGAACCAAGTATGGACTTTGGTTCCAAGGCCAAGTGGAAAGAAAGTGACCGGCACCAAGTGAATTTTTCAGAACAAGTTGGGAGAAGATGGTAGCATTGCAAGAAACAAGGCAAGGCTAGTGGCTCAAGGATATGACCAAGAAGAAGGAATAGACTTTGATGAATCCTTTGCCCCTGTTGCCCGAATAGAGGCCATAAGACTTCTCTTAGCTTATGCTGCATTTTGTGGTTTTAAATTATACCAAATGGATGTGAAATGTGCATTTTTGAATGGAGTGATAGATAGAGAAGTATATATGGAGCAGCCTCCTGGTTTTGAAAATAAAGAGCATTTTGATCATGTTTTCAAACTATCTAAAGCTCTCTATGGTTTAAGACAAGCTCCTAGAGCTTGGTATGAGAGACTTAGCTCTTTTCTTTTGAAAAATGGTTTTCAAAGAGGCACCACTGACACAACTCTATTTATCAAGAACTCTAATGATTCTTTTATTCTAGTCCAAATATATGTTGATGACATTATTTTTGGATCAGCAAATGAATCCCTTTGTTCTGAATTTGGAAAACTCATGACAAGTGAATTTGACATGAGTATGATGGGTGAACTTAATTTCTTCCTTGGGCTGCAAATTAAACAAACTGAAAAAGGTATTTTCATTCATCAAGAGAAATATGCCAAGGAATTAGTTAAAAAATTTGGTATGGAAAATGCCAAACCCATGGGAACTCCCATGCATCCTAATTCTAAATTAGATAAGGGAGAAGCTGAGAAAGATGTTGATGAGACTAGGTATAGAGGAATGATTGGCTCTCTTATGTACTTAACTTCCTCTAGACTCGATATTGTGCAAAGTGTTGGATTGTGTTCTAGGTTCCAATCCAAACCAAAAGAGTCACATCTTTCTGCAGTTAAAAGGATCATTAGATATGTTCATGGCACATCCAATTTTGGTCTTTGGTATCCTAAGATTGATGATTTTTCTGCAGTTGGTTATTGTGATGCAGATTTTGCTGGTGATAGAGTTGATAAGAGGAGTACCTCGGGTTTATGTTGCTTCCTTGGGAAGTCCTTAAATGTATGGTCAAGTAAGAAGCAACCAACAGTGGCCCTTTCCACTGCAGAGGCTGAGTATATAGCTGCTTCTTCTTGTTGTTCTCAGCTTTTATGGTTAAAAACGCAGCTTGCTGATTACAAATTAAATGCTGAAAATATTCCCCTGCTGTGTGATAATATGAGTGCCATTAATATTTCTAAAAATCCAGTTTTGCACTCTAGGACTAAACATATTGAAGTGAAATTTCACTCAATAAGAGAACATGTCCAAAAAGGGGATATTAGTATTCAATTTGTTAAATCAGAGGAGCAATTAGCAGATATTTTTACAAAACCATTAGCTGAGGATAGATTCTGCATGCTTAGGACTTGTCTAGGAATTTTGAGTTATCATTCTTTGTTTGAAAAATGCTGATGTATTTGCTGGAGCTTTTTTGTCTCATAAACAGGCATGAGACAATTCTGGGCAGGTGATGAACGTTTCCATCACGTCAACATGTTCTGGGCTTGTTTCAAATAAATCTCAATCTGGGCCAAACTCAATATTCAGATCAAGAGTGGTCCAAATGTGTTTCATTAATCTCATATCACCTCAAGGCCCAAATATGAATGTTACAATCTTGTTTGTTAGTTTTTTGATGAATTATGTGTTTCATAAAAGGCTTTCACTAAATGTTTTGTGGCCCAAAAAGTGTTTCAGGTTAATTTTGTTGTTTTTCAAAATTTTAAAATTAATTTTTTTTAAACTTTTTTTTAATCAAATAAAATCTTTCTTGAATGAGGTCATGTCTTTTCAAGTCTTTTCAAATGGTGATGCAGTTGTATGGTTTTGGAAATTTGCTTTTGGGTACGATTACCAACACTCCCTCTCTTCCCTCCATTACTCCTTCTTTATCCCTTCGGTTTTCACCACTACCCACATTACTCTCTTTCTTCTTAAATCAAAAACCACCAAATGAGGAAGAAAACCATAGCACACAAGCCTCCTCGAGAAAAGGTGTATAAACTTCCATCCAAACCCTCCACTCGCTCCCAAGACCACACCTTCACACCTTCACCATGTCCTCCTACCTCTCCTCCTCGCACTGCACCCATGGCGCGAACCAAGACTACACCAAGGTACCCTGCTCCTGCCAAGCCGACGCCACCACCTAAGACGACGCCCTCCAAACCGAGCTCTTCGAAACCTGGCTCATCCAAAGGGAAGCGTCCTGCTGTTGCAGAACCTGTTCCTGAGACAGCAAAACCTAAGTCAAGGTCTGTCCCTATTCGATCACAAAGAGGTAACCCTCATCGCCCTCTCACATCTGTTAGAGAACCAGACATTGATCCTTTTGCTCACAAATCACACTACATGACATCTCACTCAGACTTTAACCCCCATCGTTTCAAATCTGCCATGAACCATGATTTTTATGAGGGAGTCGTTCAGTATCGTACTCTATGTCCATCTTTTCTGGCTGATTTACCTGATTTGAAAAAGAAAGGTTTTTCTTTTGTTGAAAATTTGAAATTTTTAGACTGGAATCACCTTTTCAAAATAAAAAAACATGTATATCCTCAGTTGGTCAAAGAATTTTATGCAAACATGACTTACCATGAAGGAAGTGTGCATTCGTATGTTAAGGGCAGAGACATTATCTTAAATAATGAAACTATCAGTGACTCCTTGAAGTACACTGATGTTGGGCCGTGTGCTTATACCTCTGTGAAATGGGATGAAGGTGTTGGTATTTCTTACCAATGATGCTTTTGCTCACATTTGTGAACATGTTTCCCTAATTGATGGCATCACACCCACTCACAAAGCCCTGACACTGACACACTTGTTTTGTACCGAATTGTTAATCACGTCTTGATTCCTCAAAGTGGTTCATATCAAAGGGTCTCTTACACTGACACACTTGTTTTGTATGCCCTAATCACTAAAACAGAAATCTCTTTTGCCTACTTGATGGCTAGATACATGTTTGATTCTGTTAGAAGTATAAAAGATAAAGCACTACCTTATGGCATGTTTTTAACTTGCATACTTGAGAATTTTGGTGTTGACCTGTCAAATGAGGATTATGAAAACAGACATTCATACCTAAAAGGAGGTGGTTTAGTGAAACAGCAAAAAGGACCAACTCGATCTGAGAGAGTGGTTCTAGATGATGATGATGAAGAGTTCATTCCAGATGATTCTACTGCTCCTTCCACTGAGGGTACTTCCATCTCCACTGGGAAGAAATCCACTCTGCTGAATGTGGTCAGGGATGTTGCTCAAGAGTTTGTCTCCCAATCGAATCACTTGATTGAATTGAGCAAAGAGAAAAGGAAGCTGGCTAGCAAGCATGAGAACTTTCTGAAGAAATCAAGGGATAGGGTGGCTGTACTTATGACTTTCATTGACAACCTTCAAAATGATGAAGACATTGCCACGGATGCTGAAGAGGAAGCTGCTTCAGAGGGGAATGGTTCTGATGCCTAGGATTTGTACTCATTTTTTTGTCTCATAAACTCTGTTTTATTTTGCTACTGTTTGCTCTACTTTTGTTGTCTTGGATGACTGTAATAACTTTGAACACTGATGCACTTTTGGTTATTTAGTTAGTTATTTTGACTATGCACTAACCTTTCTTGCAGGGTTTATAGTGATGTTTTTGTTGTTCTTGCTTATTATCCACCCTTGATGACAAAAGGGGGAGTAATAGCGGGCATGCATGCTGGCATGCTATTCTGACTAAAGCTGCCTTTGATTACTATTTTTTGTGGACTTTGTTTGACTGCAGCAGATTTTAAAAGCTTGATTTGCAAATGTTTGCAAATATTGTGAATTGTTGTGAATGAGGTTGGAAACTTGCTTTATATGTTGCTATCTTGACCCTGACCCTGTTGAGTTAAAGCTCTATTTTGGCCATTAAAACTATTACTGTTTGCTATATTTTTGGTTGGTACATAGCATCTGTTTGGTTCCATATAAGCATATGTAAACAGGAAAGAAGAGAAGAGCATAAATCCAGGAGGAGCAATTTTTGAAAAGGAAAGGGGGAGCAACATAAAAGCAAATGACAAAAATCAAAGGGAGTTTCTAAACCTCACTCAAACTCATTTCCTTTTGATTGTTGCTTAAATCATGTTTGTCATCAAGGGGGAGATTGTTGAGTTAAGAAATTAACTAAATTAATTAGTGATGACAAACATTATTTTTGGCAAAATAAATAATTAGAATTGTTTAATTAATAAATATATGTTGCTAATTATTTATTATATGTTGCAGGCCAAAACTTAATTTAGCAGCCCAAATTGATATGAAAATAATATAGCAAGGCTGGTGGCTAAATAAATAAATGAAGCCCATAAGGAAACAAGGCTGAAAAATCAGAACGGGCAAAAAGAATGGATACCCGATCCAAGCCTGAATTGATTTCAATTTCCTCCATATTGCTCCAACCAAAGCAACGTTCCTCTCCTCTCTAATCAAGTCACATCAAGACTTCAGAAAAGTAAGAAAGAGAAAGAGAGAAAAAGCTTCCTCCATAAGCTAGTAACCAAAGAAGCAAGAGAGAGAGATTTCAAGCTTAGAGCACAGAAGCTATAGCAGAAAATATAATCCAAATCAAGCTTAAGAAAGGTAATCCATCTCATCTTGCATGCATCAGATCTTCATCCCTTCTTCCTAACTCTCTGCTCTATCCGAAAATGGCATTCAAGGGAAAGTTGATCTCTGTTCTTCACTGCTACAAATCCACGGTCACAAGAGATTCTTGGGGACCAAGTTGCATCTCTATGGTTCAGATTTGGTTGACCATTGGAAGAAAATTTCGGTTACTCTTATATGGCTTTCGGTCAAGTTGGAGAAGTCAGAAGCAAATGTCCTACTTTGATGTTTGAGAAGAAAAAGTGAGCTTGTGGGTTGGTGAAGCTCAAGGCTCAAGGTGTTGACCTTGGAAGATGAACCAAGCAACATGCGAGGAGATAAGAAGAATCTTGCTGTTCATTCAGAAGCAAGGAGAGAAAACCAGAGTGTGTGAACAGTGTTATGTTTAGAAGTTCCTCTACTTGGATAATGCTTTCTTTCAAAGAAGCATTCGGCCAATACTGAAGAACTGCATCTGATGTTTACGAATCTGGTTTTGCACATAGCAAAGAGGCTGCTGATGAAGTCAATCTCCTTCATGTTTTACTGATTGTAATGTACTTTTCTAAGTTTATCTTTCTGTAATTTCTTGAGAGAAAAGGCATTGTGAGAAAGCTTAAGAAAAAGCCATGAGTGGAAAAAGGCTGAGAGATACACTTGAGAGAAAAGCCTAGAGTTATTTTCAGATTTCTTTAGGTGTGTTTATGTCTTGTATCTTGTACCTATGAGGTATCCCTTTCTTAGTTGGGTTAGCACTAAGAGTGAATAGTTAGGTATTAGCATAGTCAATGTCAAGTTAGGTTAGAACTTGAGTGTGAAAGGATTGGGTCAATCCTGTGTTATTGGTGTATGTAATACTGTTAACTATAGTGACATTCTTCCATAGTTGTGGAGGAGACTGGATGTAGGTTGCATAGCACAAGGCAACCGAACCAGGATACATGCTGGTGTTCGCTTTTCTCTTCTCTGATGTGTTCTGTTTTCTGATATTCATGAGACAAAAATAAATTGTCTCATAAATTTCCGCTGCTAAGTTAAAACAGAATCAGAATTGCAAATCTGTTTTAAAATGGTAACAACAGCAACTAAAAGGAAGGCATAGATTCAACCCCTCTTCTCTAAGCCTACCACAACCTTCAACAACACTTCAATTTATCGAACATCATATTGAATTACATAAACGAAGAAGAAAAAAAAAATCATAATTAACAGTTACTTCACAATCATGGGGTACATATAAACCTGTTGCTCAGGTAGACACCACTGGAGAAATCTCTCTGGTATATCCAAGAGACAAGCAGCAGAGGGCATCCTGCAATGTCAGTAGTGGCTCGATGTGTTGTATCACATAAGGAGTGGTACATCCATGCAAACACCACCGAATCCCAAGACAAAGAACGACACCTCTGAAAGTCAGCAAGTAGCGACAGCCACCGAAAATAGACCTAAATGTTTGACTTGTCAGTCATCAGATAACCCCCAAACATCAACAATATATAACACCTCGTGTACTATCGAAAGGTGACTGAATCATCGGTCTCAAATATCTGACGGAGTCGCTTCCAAATCTATATCAGTTATTAAATAACTTGTTATTAGCTATTAAACTTCGAAACTAGTGATTTATTAACATATTTAAGTAAATTTCCTTTCAAACAAATTTTGCGAGTTCCAATTAGTCTTTTTGTTGCGAATAATCCTATGAATGTGAATTTTTTGCTATTCTTAATTTTGACAAATTTATAGTAAAAAAATCTGTTAAATTTTCTTAAAGTCTTATCTAAATAATAATAATTATACCAATCTTTATTTATTAATTTTCTCACAAATTTATATCTTAAACTTATATGTGTAGAATTTTCATAGTAAATTTGATTATATGTTCAAAATATAGTTGACTCGCTATTGCAGAAAATTAAAATGACTATGACTCTGACCATAACTTTATATCTTATTTATAACAAAATTTTGACCCATTGAAATGGCTGTCCACCACCTGGCCACTGCAAAATGACATAAACACACATATAGCAATCTTGTTCACACCTACAAGGAGAATTTCTTTCCTTTTTCCTTTTTAGGAAAAAAATTAAAATTCAAGCCATCGCATAATAAGCAATAATCAAGTACATTGTGTCCTCCTTTAATTTGTTCTTTATGCGACAAACTATTACATCGCAGCTAAAATGATAAGATGTGCCCTGACGGTCTAATATAACCAATCTTGTATAGTTATTTATTTATTTCTTATTTTTTCATTATTGTTATTATGAATTTTGAAACCTCGCAACATTCCAAAAAAAAAAAAATTATGGAGACTACAATATAACTTGATAGAACTATATATCTTACAACAACAATTAGTTAATTTTATTTGCAAATTAAACTATACATGTAATTAAGATCTAGCTATATATATGCATCTGAGTATATATTGTAGTAACTTATTCTACCAATGAGGTCGATTCATCATTCGATGAGTTTCTACCACATCTTAAAGAATATATTCATGAAAAATGATTCATCATTCTAAAACACTTTCTAAACGTTTTTCAATTACATTGTGGAATTTCAAAACGGAATGTCCCACGTCAATTGGAAAAGAAAACAAAACATGTTTTATAAGAATATAGATTCTTTTTATTTGTAAATGTATTTTAATTGGTGAATGTAAAAAGCTTTACTATTATTTCTATCATTAATAACAAAATCATGAGATCTAGAGTGTCAAAGCAGAATTCACAAGCGAATTAATTAAGATATTACAAATAATATCAGAGTCAATATTTAAATTGATATGGTAACGAGAACGAACGTTGAACTGATTAAAGGATAAAATGTAAACTTTAATTTTATTTTATTTTATAATAAAATTATTTCTCTCAAAAATATAAACTGATAAAAAAAATACATAAATAAATATATTTTTAATATGCTTTTATTATTTAAGATTTTTTTAATTTACTTAAATTTTATATAATTTTTTATTTTTGTTTATTTTATGCTATTTTTTTAACGATAATTGTATTTTAAATTTTTTTTATCATAAAAAATTTAATATTACGTAATAAAATTATTTTTATTTAATTTTAAATTAAAAATACAGAAATAATGATTTCTCTAATTTATTTAAGATGTTCTAGAATAATGCTACCATCATTATTTATTAATTACTCTTCAACATCCACAAATAGTACAAGAATTGATGAAACAATGATTAATGATAATAATGGAGGTAAGAGGTGCAAAAAGACATAATAGGTTTGTGTCCATAAACACAAGTAATGAAGGGAATTATTATTATATATATATTTGAAATAACAAGTTGATGATTTGGATGATGGTGGGGTGCTTGATGCCTAGCTGTTTGATAATATCAAAGGATTTGACTTAATTAATGATGAATGGCTAAATGGTTGTGCAGATGTTGGTAGTTGAAATCCTTTAATTCAATATCATATCTAGCTTTGTCGTTATCCAACAATTAAGAATCAATGCTAACAAGAAAATTAAAATTGGCCTTTGGTGTCACCAATTAGCAAATCGATCACTCAATCAAAATTAAAGGAAAAGCCAAACAACTCCTAATTCAAAACATAATGCATATTATGCGTCACTTTTCCTTTTCAGCTTTCAAGGGAAAGAAATTTTCCGTACGTAAATGTATCCTTAATTACTATTTACTAAACATGTTCGATTATACATACCACACATGGGTGTGTGTGTTTTAAGAACATATATTAAAATTATTTTAATATATATATAGTTAAATTTTATAAAATTTAATATCATAAAAGCTTCAATTTCATATTAATATAAGAAAAGAAATCCAGCTAATAAGGGCCTTTAATTTAGGGCACTTATCAAAGAATTAAATGTAGAATAAATATTTTAAAATTTCAAAATATTTATTATATACTAGAGTTCTGTTCACAAATTAAATGTCTTAAAAATATTGTTAGAGTATCATAAATAAAAAATATAAATCTTTTACATTTTCAATGTATTGAAGGTATTGATAATATATCATTAAAATAAAATACTCAACTTTCTTAAGTTTTAACCGATATCTTAAAAGTTAAAATTGATAAGAAGAATCATGTGAATAGTTATATTATTAATATTTTTTTAGGTAAGAATTTTATTTAAGTTTGCTTGAATTTTTACATAAGTTTGATCTTTTTATCTTTTTATTTGCTTTATATTATTATTATTATTATTATTATTATTATTATTATTATTATTATTATTATTATTATTTTAGAGTTTAACCATTTGAATTCTAGACCTTTCGATTATAAAAATTTGAATATTATATTATAAAATTATTTCTCTATAAATAATTGTATCTCTAAAAATATATAAAATTTAAATAAATTAAATAACTACTATTAGTAAAATTTTTAGAATTAAAAAAAATGTTGTTAACATATTGAGTGGCAAAGTCCCATAAATTAAGAATAAGAAGGTACTAGAGGAAGGAAGAATTGGAATTGGAATTGGAATTGGAATTGGAATTGGAAGCATGTATATGAATATGAATGAATATGTATGTAGATTTGGAAGGCATGGAGATACAATAAATGCAATATTAATATTAATAATAATTTGACTGAATTGAAACTGCATCGTCTACAGTGCTGTAGGTTGAATGGCAAACCAAGGCGTGTGGGCGTGAATCACTCTCATAATGTTTCTCTCTCTCTCTCTCTCTTTCTCAGTGTTTGTGTGAGTTTGAGTGAAAGTGTAAGTGTGTGTTGTATTTGTGTCATTTTGCGCATGTTTACTCACAACACCAGATGTCGTAGTTAAAAAGAGAATACAACACACAACACATCTTCAAACTTAACACAACCCTTGCCTTTCTGGTTGGACCCTGTTTTTTCTAGCTAGGGTTTGCCTCACTATACACTTAATAAATTAATAACTCTATGTCAACAAGTGTATAATATATCATTGATAAATATATAGAAAATTTATTAGGTAGTAGAGATGAAAATTAATATTACTTAGATGTTATTATCATTTTTATCCTAAAAAAGGGATCAACCTTGATTTTTTTTTTTTATTATTTTAACCATCGATCATATCATTTTTTTAAGCATGCATAATTATTAAAAAAACTATTAAAAATAAAATTAAGTGGATTTAATTCAATTCTAAAATCTAGTTTATAGAATAAAAAATGCCTCATATTTATAAAATTTTTAGAGAGATTCTACTTTCGAGAGATATAAAACTTGTAATTCACTCTTTTACATTGAAAAATAATCATATTCAGCATGAAATATTTATAAGTGGTGACCTAATATCATTTGATCAGATAACTTAAAATATTTTTTAGTAGAGTTCTGATCAAATATATTAAGCTACCCACTTGCAAATAATTCATGCTCTAGATGATTATTTTTGAGCGTGAAAAGAATTATTACAAATTTTCTACTTCTCAAAGATAAGATTTTTAGACGGTTTACAAGTGTGAGATATCTTTTACTTGATAAACTAGTTTTGGACATAAAATAAGATGATAGGGTAATATGTATTTTAAATATTTGTGATATAAAAGTTTGAATATTATTTAGTAGTTATTAATTTATATTTTTAAGTATTGAAATGTTAAATTTAATTTCATGTATTTTAATTTTATTTATTTAGTTATTAGATTGGATTTTATATGAATAAGTTTATGATTTTTTTTATTTTAATTTAGCTAATAAAAAGTTATAAATATTTCTTAAATTATTATAGTCATCATTAAGTAATTAAAAATATGAAAAATCCCTTCTCATGTTATAAACAAAATAACTTAAATTTAAACCTTATTATATATATTTCTAACATCTCCTTAAAACTTAAAGTCATCTTGCAAAGATCAGACCAAATTTATATTTTGATAGAAATAACGAAAACAAATGGTCTAAGATATCAACCAAGTGAGTATATATAGGAGTATCAACCTAGTCATTTAAAAGATTATTAGTTATCTAAATAATAAGATTAATCATTTAAATAAGATTTCCTAATAGTAATAAGATAGAATTTTGTAAGTGTGGGGTTTGGGGTGTGACAAAGACAAAGCGAAGAAAGAGCAATATGCAAGAGTGGCCTTTACGTGCGCCTAGAGGCCCAATCAAATGAAACTTTACTGCTCCTTTGTCTTGTCATTTTCTCATACAACTTTCTTATTGCATTTGTTGAGAACACAACTTCCACAAATAAAAGTTTGAGAGAAATTAAACAAGGTTTGAGAGGATTTGGATGCGAATTTGAATTTTCTAAAGTTTGAATTTCACTTTAGAGAGTAAAGTGTAATTTTTTACTTTGAATAGTTTCTCTTTCATATTTATTTTTGGTCTCACCTATGAAATCAATGGTGAGATATTACACTTTACTCTCTAAAGTGAAATTTAAACTTTAGAAGATTCAAATTCGGTGTGAGGGATCAATTTAGCATTTCTTTCTTTTCAATTATACTTCCTCCAATCACATGATTTTCAATTTAGCATCTTTCGCATATAACATACTATCTCATGCCAGAGTTTCTTTAAGATTTGCATAATTTTTTTTTGAATTTTTTTTATTAAAAATTTTTTCTTTTAGTATCAATGATGACCAAATTCTATACATTTAGATTATAAAAACTCTGACTATGTCATAAAATTATTTTTTGCAAAAATTTAAACAAATAAAAAAAAATACATATAAAGGATTAAGCATATCATATTTGATTAATAAAAATGAGAGAAAAAATAAATTAAGCATGCATGGTGAAAAAAAAATGTGACCCCACTCTATGTCACGAGTTAACTAACTAAAAGACCTAATGTCCTTATATATTAAGGTCAATCAATAAGATACACTCTAAGATCAAGCATTTTTAACTTTTTAATTCTTTCATGTCAACAATTATTTAATTGTTTCGACTTGTACTATGCTTACCTTGACCTTGAATGAACATATATATAAAAAAATTTCAATCATATAATTATCTTACATAAGAATAATTATATTACTATACTACATAATACTTAATTGAACAATGAATTAAAAATAATACACTACTTAAATATCTCTCTTTAGATCATCAAATAATTTAATTCTAAAGCAATTTGGGTATTTAATCTTAGTTAAATTCCTTAATTAGAGCACACATGGGAGGAGGAGGGGGATCTAACGATGTTTAATTTATTAAAGAATAAAGCTAGATATGATTATAGCTTCCCACCAAAACATAAAAGGAAGAAGGATATGATTAAAAGCTAGCTTTGTGATCCAATTTGGATATAGATGTCTTGTTGAATTAGCATAAGTAAGTACACACAATAATAAAGAAGTTGAATTGAGTTCAAGTGTAATATTAATGTCTGCTATGCTTCTAGATTTGGACATTTGGTCTATATATATGGTAACCTATGCATCAATTTTATTTTAATGGTGCAATCCTTTAGACTTGATGATTTCTTTCTTAATTAATCTGTTGGTAAGATATTTACAACTGATAATTTAGCAAAAGTTATTCTTGAAGTGGTGATTTTATATTTTAAATTCATGATATTATTATTATAGGTAAGTTGCACGTTTACATGAAGTGAGATAAGAGTAAATATATAGCTATTTTGATCTAAAAGATTATGTTTTATATAAAATGATTAAAATTTATAAATGATAAAATAACTCAAAAGATATGTTTTATTTTATAAATTAAACTAAATATTTAGTCAATTATTTATGTATTTGTATATGCTTGATTTATTTTATCAAATAAAATATATTTTTAAAAATTATTTTGACAATAAATTGTATTTTTTTAATTTATTTTGTTAAAATCGTAATATTTTGGGATGTAAAATGATTATTTACTCAAAGTTATAATTATTATTTACGTTCTATAAAGATGTAATTTTACAAACAATTATAATTTTTGGTCTTGCAATATGCCTTTGAGCCGATGGACATAGAATTCAAGTAAATAATGGATTGGATTAAGTGGTTGTTTGAGCATCATTAAGTTGATAAAATTTTTATTTTTTATTTTTTAGTGTGTTTAGTAAATTTTTAATTAAAAAAATAAAAGTATTAAAAAAACATCTTTTTTAAAAAGTTATAATTTAAATTTTTTTAAAAAAAAAATTATTAAAAAAAATATTTTTCGCATAATAAATAAACAAAAAAAATATTTTTATATAATTATACTCAAATATAATTGATAAATAAAAATATTTTTTTGCATGATTATTTTTATTTTTTTTATAAAATCTTTTTAAAAAAATAACTTAAAAAAAAAAGCTTTTCTTAAAATTTCATCCAAACAAATCCTAAATGAGCTTAAAAAAATTTTTACATGAGAAAGCGTCTTAAAAATAAAATTATTCATATGTATGTTTTTATTCTTTTAGCTTAAACTTAAGTGTTACTACTTTATTCATAGGTAAAATAAATGTAAGTTTACATTTCATAATAATCATATCTAGTAATTGGTACATCTCTAAATTATTATTTAGGTTCTGTTAGGTAGACAATAATTTTTGTGAACAATGTGAATAATAGACTTTAGAATTGGTCCAATAAAGTAAAAAAAATACTTCATTCCTAAATTATTTCCTAAACCCTAATATTAGAATAATTATTCGCACATCTAATGAATTGAACATCCACCCATTATTAATTGTGCATGAATAAACCAAATCAAAAGAAATAACCATCCAATTAAAAATAATGAATATAATTATCTGCATACCTATTAAATTGAACATCCGATATATCCATTATTCACATTATTTAGTATTCTAATTGTCTACCTATACTTTTCCTTATTATTTTCAACGAAAATATATAACGTTTTAAAGATAAATAGCAAAACATATACCCGTTTGAGTTGTCTGTAAAACATGAAGCAAACACATCTTTTTTATATGCAATAAATTGATTATCTTTTATACATATCTTGAGTAAGCATAATAAGAACAAATGTTCATACTTTAAAAACTCTCAAACAACAAACAAATATGACAACAAGGATGATGAGTAGTTTAATTTATCATTATCATTTCAGAGATCCATTTATAAATTTGTATGTTCTCAATAATAATTAAAATAAAGAAAGATAAGAAAATCGATGAAGAACAATAATGTACAATAACAAAAAATATAATTAAAGAATTTGTATGTTGATGAGGTAGATAGGGTTTTGTTGATTGGTTGAAGAAGAAGAATCAATTTATATTTTATTTAATTAAGGGCATTTTCCGGAACTATCGGTCCGTTTTCTTCTCCTCTTTCATGTTACTTTCGTCTTTCTCTAATCACATATTATCAAAATAATTAATCTCTTTCTTCTATGAGAAGATGACAAGTTGAAAAGAACCTTACAATTTTTATATTAAAATGTGACAATACACCAAACCCTCTAGCTATACCCCTCTATCTCTTCTCAATACAAACAAACAAAACATTATAAAATTACAATTAATTAATTAATTAATGGCAATTAGATATTTAAAAATTAACAACAAAAAGCATCGCTTTCTGAATTTGCAGTCAACGATTCCTTCACCAACTCACTTCCTAGGTTCTAAAATCCAAGTTTGTTTCTTCATCACACCACAATATATTGCTATGAATAATTTTTACAGTTAACATCCCTCAACAGTCATATACTCACCACTTACATCAAAGAGCCAAATTAATCAAATGATAATGTAGAAAGGCAATCATATTTTGATTTATTTCTATATGTGTTCACTAATTAGATTTTAGTTTTGGTTTCAACTATTATTATTAGTCGCTTTAATTTATGCGAAACGAAATGGTACCGTCGTAATAAAACCATTACAATTTGATTTTTTTTTTTAAATTTAGCGGTGATTTTAAACCGTCACAAAACAAATTCACAATATGTGTTTAATTATTGACATGAGATAGAAAGACAAAAAAAATAGGAACAAAATATGGGAAAAAATAAAGTAAGAAAATTTTTATATTTTCAAAAAATATAAACACAAATATTATATGTAGGCAAAAAACATAACCATAAAATTATATTTTATACGAATAATTTATTTTTGTGTACTAGTATAGTTAATATAAATAACATATATTTGAGAAATAATTTTTAAATTAATTTATATTAAGCAAGAAAATAAAATATTAAAAAAATATATCTCTATTATTATTGTATTATCTCTATATATCTTTTATTTCTTTCTCAGAACATCAACCATTTGGCACACCTTGTTGATCAATCTTTTTAGTTTGTTGGTGATACATATATAATTAGAGAATTTAATTGCCTTTTGGGTACACAAATTTGGTTTGGCCACGCAGTTATGGAATATGAGATTGAGAAGGATAATTATTAGGTAAAGTCTTACAAATGAAAGTTAACTATGATTTTGGTGCTTTGTGTGGACTATGAAATAACTCCATTAATTATATATTTCTAAGTTGTAACAGATTACGCATAATGAACTTTGTTAATTAGTTCAGCAGAGCTGGAAGAACTTTATATATGTGTGGACCACTAATAATAATAAGTTCATGTCAATATAAAATATTAATGAATGGAAATGAACTCATCATCATCATCATCATCTTGCATTTGTTATGGGTAAGATGTGATAGGCATTCCATTAATTTTTCACTTCTGGCTTTGTTGATGTGTTTAGGGAATCTATATCTATGTCTACTTATTAACAATTATTAATATTAATACTAACATCTATTCAGTTCAAAAATTTAAAGATTATTCTCTTGTTCAGAAGTAAGAGTACCATTAAAGTTTCAAAATTTATTAGGTGTTGAAGCAATCCCTAGATTATTTCCGTTAGGCTTTTACACCAATGGATTGAAGTAGTTCAACTTCAACCTAAAGGCCAATGATTTTTCCAATAGCATCACAACACTACTTGCCATGTACATATTATTATAAGTATTCATATACTTTTATCTCGCAGTGTAATTTTTTTGAGGTGAGTAATTTTATAATAATAATAATCAGAACTTTTATTACTAGAGTTCAATTTTTATTATTTTTAACAAAAAGTTTTAGTATAAGATAAAAAAAAAGTTTATGTAAAATTCACATTCTAAATTGTTTAAAACAAAAAATTTTATGGGAGAAAACCTATTATGTTTGTTTGGATGCTATTAAATTTTTGAAATATATATAAAAATAGTAAAAATAAAAAATATTTTTTTAAAACAAATTATAATTTGTATTGTTTTTAAAAATACCTTTCTTATTTAAAAAAATACTTTAACATAATAATAAATAAATATTTTTATATTATTATACCCAAACATAACATAAATATTTTTATATATAAGATACTCAAATATCAAACTACTTTTATCTTTTTAAAAAATATTTTTTTTTCAAATAAACTAATTAAATATATAATTATTTATGTACACGTTCCTAATAACTGAAACTTTTGGAATGTATGTAGTTTCATGACACACAATTAAGATTTAGTTTAGAGGCATTTTTAGTGTAAAACAAATTATACAATTATTTAATTATCTATTGTCTATTTTTTGTCTTATTATATATTAAAATATTTTTTTCCCATAAGAAATGCATTTGATTTTTATAATAAATCCCAAAAATCATATATAATTAGTTGATAAAATATAGAGAATACTGGGCACTAAAAGTTTGTCAAAATTATTCTCTTTTATATATATATATATATGAATTAAAAATGTCCATAAAGCTGATTAATGAACTCATCAAAATTTTTTTTTTCCTGAGGTTGTGACTGAATTTCTCCAATACTGCTGAATCTGTTATGGATGATTTTTTCTTCTAGATTAAGCATGAAGTGTTTTTCACAAAAGTATTGCTTTTATTAGTTTTAGTCAATGATGACTCCAAGCAAACACTGATTCAAATATCAAAGACTGAGGAGGTTCAGAAAGTCAATCATAATTCACACACCAAGTTCAAACCCAGTTCATATGGATTTGATTTATCTAAATTTGTTGAAATTTGTGAATGATATATGCACTTCTCGAGATAAAGACATAGTCATTCCTTAAGAGACAAGAATAAATGAATCAAAGTGTCCGCAGGGGAGGGAAATTTTTGAGAGAATATTTTAATTGAAATATTATATTATTTATAAGAATTTAACTAATTTCATAAAATATTATAAAAGTATATCTTAATATAATTTCTTTTCTATCCAAATAAATAACTTGAATTTGAGATTATCAAATATAGAATGATATTATCTATTATTTGAATAATTCGATATTGTTTAAATATTCCCAATAAATTTTTATTTTTTATAAGTCTTTAAAAATTATTTTCATCTAATAGATTGATTCTTCTATTATTTTGAGAGGAAGACTAATTTATTTTATAGTATATTTTTTTATATTTAATTATCTTATATTAAAATTTGTCAGAAATTTATTTATTTAATGTACATATTAAAAATTTAATTAAAATAATTAAAAATTAATCTGTTTAATAAGAGTAACTCTGGAATAATTTTAAAGAAAAAAAATTTGTTTAAAACCAAAACATTCATATAAAATTGTTTGATACCAATTTAAGTGTTTACTTGTATTGTTACTAGTTGTAACATCATGTTACTATACTGCAAGATTAATATAATAATATATATGATGCTTATCTTAATCAACTCTATCTTTAAAAACTAAACAAATGGGAACCCACTATGTATAGCCGAATTAAAGAATTATTAATTAAAGTTAATCGAAAGAGCATGGACCACACATACACCTAATTAAATGAATTGAAATAGTGTATTATTTAAAGAATGAAATCCATGTGAAAGGCACCTATTTTGCATCGAAGGAAGCACGATGGTGCATGTTCTCTCACTCTTCCACAAGCCGCTTTTCACTCCAAAGTGGGTTGAGATTGTTGCACACATCTCTTTGTCCTCATCAATGGAAACCCAATCCAATTAAAGCTTTCAAACTTATCTTAATTAATTAATTCAAAATCCCATTATTTAAATTGTCTAAACAACCGACCAAACTGAAGGTTCCATGTGATAGACTATGATAGATTTGGACCCTTTCTTGTCATCTATGCACTTATATATGATCTACCTTAATTACCTTCTTCTCTTTCAATTTTTCAAATTTAGAGTACTTTAACAAAGGATTGGATGGCATAATAATAATGTCAACGATTTTGCTTCAATTTGGTTGGTGGACTCCATGTCCTTATTAGTTCCAATCTAATTCAAAGTGTTCTCATTTTTGTAATTTGAATTTCAAGACTTTGAGGTTTTGATTTTGGGGTTTATTAATTGTTTCTCTAATTGATGAGATCATATTTATTGTTAGGTCAACTTTGATTAATGAGGGACACAACATCATCATCTTTTTTAAGTGTTAAATCAAGGTGATCTTGTTGAAATTTTAGGTCAATTTTGGTGCATGCCATGGCTATTAATATGATAGATTTTGTTTAGAGCCATAACAACACTAGGATATAAGATTAAGAAAAAATTTTGCTAATAAGAGTTAATAACTTTGTTCAAATATCAAAATGTATATATATTTTACTAAAATTCTCTATATATACTAAAAATCAATCACTAAATTAGTTATTATATATTTGTAAATATTATTTTAGACATTTTTTCAAGTAAACAATTAGCTATGAAAATAATTAAACTTAGTTATCATATAGAATAATAGAATAATCAAATTTGTTTACAGTAATATAATAAATTTTTTTGTGATGAGATGATAAAGACATATTTTTATACATAATAACTAATTAGTGATTAATTATTTTTTGAGCCAAATATAATAATATGATTCATTATTCTACTATAATTAAAGATTGAAAGTTTTAAGTCTGTCTTATTGTTAAAGAGTTAGGGTGAATTTTTATACATAAGGGAACACATCTTATCCTTTAATTATTTTGTGAAATCCTTAAATAATCCTCAAGACAAAAGCATAAAGAAAGAAGTGGGGAAATTTTCCCTACTTGGTTTCTTAACTATATACCGCATTTTGGAAAAAGGGATAGATATTGGTGATAATATAAAACGTTATTAATTTAGATATGTAGAGTTATTTATGTTAAGTGAATATTAATATAGGTTGATGCTCATCACCTAGGGAAATAAAAAAGGAAAATAGCACTCCTTAAAGAATTTGGTTCCTACATATTTGGAAGTGCTTGCAATTATACTTTAGAAACTTCTGTAGCAAATTTTATTAAAAGTTTGCTAGTAATTAATTTGATCTTTGTTGGGGGTTTAGGGAACTTATATATATAATAAGTAGCATAATAAAATAACAGACACATTGGTGCTTGATTATATATACACACACTCGAAATTAAAGAATGATAGTTTTTAGAAACATGATGTGAGTTGTGAGAGTTCACTACTGTAGTACATTCTAGTTTAAGTTATCAATGAAAAGTGTTTTTCTTTTTTAATTCTATATAATAATAATAATAATAATAATAATTATTATTCGTTTAATTTAGGCCATTAAATTTTTTTTATGTGCAATAAGGGAATGATTGTTGATAGAACCTTAAACATCTCAATAGATTAATGCCTAAGATACTAGTGAAATAAAGTGTCACAATATCGCGTATCTGCTTTAGGTAATTTAATTTGCTAAAAATAAGAAAAGGGTTGTCGATTAAGCCACTTGAGATTTTAAAACCATCGTTAATTATGAGTATGTTTGATTGGGTTTTTTATTTAATATATATGTATGTTATTTTATTTATTTATTTATTTAATTTAGTTACTAGCTAATAGATCGTGTGGAACATATAGTTCTCTTTATATATTATTCTTGTTCTTCGGTGTCCAATCAAAGCAACCTAAACAAGTAAAATAACAACGGATTTTTTTAGTTAGTTATTAATATTATTACAATAATGTATGTAATAATAAAGTTAGGATGATTGAGATGTATCTGATAATGTGTAACTAATTAATTTATAGAAGAAAGAGTAGTTAATTAATTACACCAAGTTTTTTCTTCTTGTGCATGATGATGATGATATTAGGGTTTCAAATTTTAACAGTTGAGGAGAAAACTCGAAAGTGATAGCTAATTAACATATATTGTTGTGTTGATTACTCACTGTATGATAATTTAATTATATCAGGGGACATAAACAACTTTTGGTTGTTTTTAATTCATGAATCCAGAAACTATTGTAAAGCCTTTTAACAATCTTTCAGATCTTCAAAGTTCAAAACTTCCAACCCACCAAAATTTTCAGAAAAACAGTTCGTGCTGTATTTATGTAAAAGTATTAAGATTAAGAAGTTTTGATTTATTTTTTTTAAATCAGATAATCTTAAAGAATTGTTTCTATAATTTATCAGAAAACTTAAATTTTATAAACTAAAATATTATTTATTATTATTATTATTATTTTTTCAACCATAAACTCAATTTTCATTAAGATGAAACTAGCATTACTCACGCTTTTTATTACTTTTTTGGTCAAATAGTATTATTAGTAATCTTTTTATATTTCTTCTTTTTTTTTTTACGATATCTTCTATTTTGATAGGATAAAGACTAATTTTTTATGGATCAGCAAATCTCAATTTAAAATATTATTGTTGACTAATAAATTATTGTATGTACAGAATAAAATTCAAATACATACTTAATTATTTAAATAGACGAATAAACTAATTACTCGACAGGTTGAAGACTAATCCGTCGCGAATCTGAGCTGACTACTCCACCAACCCAAGTTGGTTAATTGATTATCTTTCTATGTTTGATCATTAATAGCATTACTCGTACAATTTGTGTGTATTCTTTTTTTTTTTTTCCGTCTTCCAACACTCGACTTTCTTAGTTTTCTTTTACTCGTACTAGGTTCAGTGTATTTTTGGTCATGGAGTGTCCTCTTAAGAAAATGATGGGTCTCAAGATTTTAGACTCGAAGCTGTGGGCCAAATAAAGTTTGGTCCTACAAAAGAACAATAACAAAAAACAACACCGTTCTATGAATTGGCTTATTTGAAAAAGTCATGGTTTTTGGAAGATCTATCTCGTGTTTAGTAGGGCATGATTTCACCTTGTAAAAACTGCTTTGAATCATTCTCTTGAAGTTCATTCTCTTTCTCAGACCTGACCCAATATGAAAATCCTAATTCATTGGACTTTTTGATACAATCAAATAGAAAGTCCAAAGGGTATGAAATTTTCCAACGTATTAAAAAATAGTTTTATTATGACCAAAAACAAGTTATTATTATTATTATTATGTAGTGGTCCAATAATTAATGTCAAACAAGATAAGTATGAAATATAGAGCTATGAAATTCATAATTATCTTTAATAAATAAGATGAATTTCACTATGAAAAAGTAGTTTGAACTCTGATTAAGACCAAACATTAAATAATTGAGATACACGTTGCACAAAAAATAAAACTATTGAAATTGAACTGTATATCTTGGAAATTAAATCACAAAAGAGGAAAAAAGACAAGCCATGATAAAAACTCAGTACCTTTAATACATGGCTCGTTTTGGCTCTATCAAATAAAAAAGACAAACATATCAATTTGACTCATTTGATAATCTCTCTCTGGAATGGACAAAAGGATAACACTGCCCATAACTCATATTTTTTTTTTTGGTTTCCCACGGTATCCCCCAACCCGGCAGGTCAAGGACTAATCCGTCGCGGTACTGAGCTCCATTTAAGGGTTTGCCGCTGGCCAATGGGTTGCCGCTGGCCCATAACTCATATTTAATCTTTCAATAAAGTACACTCAAATCTTCTAATCAGTTTAGATATATTTCTTAGTTTATCATGCTTATACTAAAATTCTTCAATAAAAAAGATATCAATCTTATATTTATAAGGAAAATAAATATATCCTATTATTCTATATATATATATATATATATATATATATATATATATATATATATATATATTCACCAAAAATTAATTATTTTTTTTTTTACCAAAGATAGAAGACTCGAACCCGCAACCTCTTAATTGAGTATGGGAAAACTATGCCATTTGAGTTATTACTCATTGGCCGCCAAAAATTAATTATTAAATCAATTATTTATATAAAATATATATTAAAATATAAAATATACATAAAAATAAATTAAATAATATATATATTTATACACAAATATATAGTAGTTAATTATATATATAACATATATTAAATAATAGCAAGAGCTGCAAGTGCAACTTATGTTTAATATTTAGTTTAAATCAAATAAAAAATAATACTACAGAAAAATAAAACGAATAATTGCTTCCACTTGAACATAAAACACATATCCCATGCACCTTCCATTTTCTTGCTCATATAGGACCTTAGCTTCTATGATCAATCATACCACAAAACTATTGTTTGCATGAAATTAGTCTCCTAGGCAAACAGAATATACAATAATTCTCCTCTGATAATAATTATTTTAAAACAAATTTGATTGCTTCTCTCATCCATTTTGAGGCTCCTTGTTTGGAGTATGAATACATTATGTTAGTAAAGTGAACAAAAACAAAGAAAAATATTTTTGACAACCATTATTATTGTATTTCAAATTAAAATATCATCTATTTATTATTGGATGAGACTTAAACTTTACTATGAATAAAGATTACACTTCATCTAATAATAAATTGATGATATGTTATTAGCATAAAATACAATAATAATTATTTGATACTTGATCAAAAAGAAGAAAAATTAGAGAATAATGAAAGATACATGACAAACCCAATTTTGTTCTAATTTTGTTTGGATTTGGAAAGTCCCTTTTTCATCATGGATCTAAATTCATCAAAATCAACAAACCCATCACCATTCTTGTCAACACTTTTGATCATACGCTTACACTCTCTGATGCTGCAACGATCACACCCAAGATTAACCAAAACTCTCCTCAATTCCTTAGCAGAGATTAATCCATTCTTATCAGAATCAAACACATGAAAAGCATCCATAAGATACTCATCTTGATCAATACTATTATTGTTATTGTTCTTGCCACCTTCTTCTTCTTCTTCTTCTTCTGTTGTTGCTATTCCTTCTCTCATCACAACCATGAATTCATCAAAGTCAACAAACCCATCTCCATTAAAGTCCAAAGCTCTCACCATTCTCTCAGCTTCTTTTTTAGCCATGCACTTGTTGTATCCAAGACATAGAAGAGTTTCACTGAGCTCAGTGGTTGAGATTTTTCCATCACCATTGGAATCAATGAGCTTGAACACTTGTTGGAACTGCCTTGACAGATTCATGTCTAGGAAAGACGCTGAGAATTCATCAAAATCAAAACTTGGTGAGAATTTTCTTCTGGGTCGCTGTCTTCTCCAGCACCAGCATGAACAGCAACTACTACTCGGTGCTGGTTTTGGGAGGTTGAAGAGTGATTTGGATTTTCTATCAAGAAAGGAAAAGAAGGGTGTGAAAGGTTGCAACATTATGATTGAAGGAAGGGTTATTGGACTTTATTATTATTGGTATATGAAATATGCAATGATTTATGTATGATGATAAGAGCTGTTGAATATAAAAGGTAATTGTTGATTCCGTGTGAGAATGATATTTATTTTTCGACAATGCTAAAGAGAAAACTTATTTTATTTAATATTTATTAATTATTATATAAAATAAATTTTATTTTTAATTAATTTATTTTGGTTACCAAATATTTTGTATCTATTTTCATGAGACTATATGGTGAATGTAGCTTTAGAATGTTATGACAAGACATTTTTTGTCACATTCTAGTTAGAGAAATAATTACGGGCATATTTTTATTTTTTTATTTTTACATCGAATTAATTCACTTTTTTTTTTCTTTTTATATGGGATATATTAATAGTTAATACACATGTTTATGAATTTCACATTTTATTTAATGGAGAAATGGTTTTTTCCCAGAAAACTTTAGAGCTCTTAACTTTTCAAGTCTCTTGAGGGGTTAACCCTTTTTTATGTAATACACAAATCTTGGAATTTCATATTTTATCAGCATGCATGTCTTGAAATTTTTGTTCCTTGAACTATCTATACCTACCATAGCAGATTAGTGATTATTACCTTTGGATTTGGCTAAGGTTTTTGTATGTTATGTGAGTGGTGGGAAAAGTTAGAAAACTCAAGCACACAAGGCGGCGGAAAATTTCACTTTCACGGTCCTAAATTATTTTTGTTCTCTACTGTGGCATCCAAATGACTTCAACTGAATCAATGACAAAGCAGTTTTCGGCTAAGTTAACAGTACTTGGATTTTGTGGACAAGAAGACAGCATTCTTAATAGCGAACTTGTGCTCCATACTTACATGTGGGAAGGCCTATGACATCCTGGAATTGCATGCTGAAAAGCGTTTTGGATATTCTTCTAAAATGTAATTACAATCTTGAACTTTAAAAGTGTTGTACAACATTTGAATAGTTAATAAGAAAATCAAGAATTTCAAATTTAATAAAATACAAATACATACATAACCAATTATGTAATTTGTAATTCAAGTTTGGCATTATTACTTATGAAGACAGCTTTTGTGAAGGAAACAGGTAGCGGAACACTGGAAAATGTGATTAGGGTACAAATTAAGACATCAGCAACAGCATGGAAACTAGATGTCTGTTTACATTTTCACACACAGAAAGCATTCGTCTTAATTATTATGTGCATTAACTTTTCACCAGATAATTAGAAACAAATATTCATAGAATGTAGCTGTTTCCAATCATATTCACATTTTACTTACAACCACCAAATTAATCGCAAAAACTAATTCAGAGTTGAATAAATGCTTCAAAACTAATTCCTCTGAAAAATGAGTAGAAGTTAAGCGTACAACACTAAGCCTCTAGTAATACAAATTAATTCTGACCGCAGAAGCTAAGCTTCTAAAATACAGAACTTGAAAAGCGTAAGCTATAACACAATCATTACTAACTTTTCATACAGAGTTTCAAACTATATTATTGACAAGTAATGGAAAACGACGGAACAAATTATGAACAAAAAATATCCTGCATCTCAAAATGCAGGGTTAGCCTTAACTACTCAACATGACTTCAGCAGAACAGGACCAACTGATAAACTGAGCATATCACAGAGAGCAACCTGGACTTCGTGCGTACCATGTTCGCAACTTGCCAAGCTTGAAAGGAGAGGGAAAAATTTAGACAGGTTCTTCTCAAATGAAGCATCTCCTAAACTACAAATAGCCTCAAGCGTAGCCACGACAAGAGGTGAACGTGTAGCCAGTTCTCTCCGCTTCCCAGACCCTAATGGAATTAACCAATGTGGCTGTCTGTCACGAGAAGGCTGAGTTGTAAATCCAGAACTTGCAACTACAATATAAAACTCTAAGATCTCCTGGCATAGCCGAACAAGATGAGATTCAACCTCACTCTCCTCATAACTATAAGGCCTGTCGATAATGAGGTTCTGTAAAAATGTAAGGCATATTTGGTACGACTCATTCTCAAGTCGTAATAATGGAGGGTCTTGCATTTGGGTCATGGAACCAAACTCTTGAAGCTTTGAACGTAAAGTAGTATCGCTGTTAATCTTGTGAGCATGTAATGCCACCTCATGCAATGCATCAAACAGGACTAGCATGTGTTTTGCTGACAGGCGAAACGATGCATGTTATATATCTCCATCACTGCCTGCCAATTTCAGGAAGAGTGTTAAACATTATTCCTCAAAAAACACATGCATCAATATTTCAGGGATGCATAACAGTGCACATTGCTGTGTACCAGAGCAAGTTTGAGTGTAAAGAAACAATCCCCCCAATTTTGTCATATTCCTAAATTTACATATTTTTAGCAGAACCAATATATTAAGAATCTAATCGTCATGTAAATAATAAAGATCAAGACCAAAATTCCAAGAAACTGCTAAGTGCTAATTGAAATTTCATAATTTTTAAAAGAAACTGCTGTGCCTTCTTTCCATTACAAAGGTTGTCTAAAACTTGATCCCAAACTGGACAATGTCAAAGTCTAACTGCTACTTGAGCTACAGCTCTTGGTCTCCTCTATTTTTGGAGCAAGGCATTTAAGAACGTCTGAAGAAAGAGAATTGGAATTTACCTGAATCAACAAAAGCTCAACAGCAGCTCGGCTTTTTGCATCAGACAAATACGCAAAAAGATGGCGAGTCCTCAAGTTTGCTAAAGTTTCAGGTGACGCCGAGTCAGGAAGATCTCCGTCATCTTCAGCTGTTGGTGCATGTTCATAATTTCTATTCACAAAGTCTTCATTTTCAAAGAATGAGAAGTCAGGGAGAGTTGCAATAGCTGCTTCTTTTACGACAAAACCACTTCGAACCACTTTTCATCAGAAAATAGCTCCCCAGCATTACTCATCAAACGTACAAATGCAGCAATACCGATGCCAGCAAGGTTTTGATGAGGGCGCTGTATAAAGCTTACCAGTAGCATCAGGACCTTTCTTAAAAGTGGATTGACAGTGTCGTAAAAGTTGATAAAAAGATCTACAACCAATTGGAGGGCCAATGTGCATGTCTCATAAAGCCAAGCATCGTGCTCAAGATCACCAACAATCTCTACTTCATTATTGACAGGGGAACTACTCCCAGAAGGATCTATAGTATGTCGTACAAAATCAAATATGGGAAAGAGGACTGACTCAAATACTCTTTCCCATAAAGGTAGTGAAAAAAGATGACCATGATTGCGCAAGGATTCAAATAGGATTTCTAAGGCGCTCTTCCTAATCTCAGGCTTGGATCAAAACTAAGCTCAGATAATCCTGCACAATGTTGACCAAGAATAAGTACTTCTAACAAAAGCCAAGCTTCTTAAAACATGAAAGAAGATGATAATAATCATTTGAGCAACTTAAGAATATTGATAACATAATTTTGCAAGAAGGGTTAATACAGCATCCTCACCAGCCAATAGAGGAAACCAAAAATAGAGATGATCCTCCTTTTGAGTCACCTCTCCATTGTCTTGTTTCCCCTCTTTTCCTGTTTGAGGTGAACGCGGGGAAGCCTTTCTAGAGACTTCCTTATCCTTATTTCTTGACGATGAACCAAAGTCTCCTTCTGCTAGTTTGGTTGCGCAGAACCGAAGAAAAGCAATGGCATTCAGGCTAATCTCTTTGTT